>NW_012102565.1:779108-812989 GCF_000951045.1 Mandrillus leucophaeus | reverse complement strand
CTGGTATTTTGTTGAGGATTTTGCATCTACATTCACAAGAAATATTACTCTGTAGTTTCTTTTCCTGTAGGTAGCATCTTTGTCTGGCTTCAGTATCAAGGCAATGCTGGCCTCATGAAATGAATCAGGAAGTGTTACTTCCTCTTTTCTTTTTTTGAAAGCATTTGAGAGAATTGGTGTTAATTCTTCTTTAAATGGTTGGTAGAATTACCAGTGTAGACATCTGGTCCTGGGATTTTCTTTGTTGGTGGGTTTTTTAGTACTAATTCCATTTCCTTACTTGTTAGTAGTCTAATGAGATTTTCTGTTTCTTCCTGAGTTAGTAGTAGTAGCTCCTGTGCGGAATTTTTGCATTTCATCTAAGTTATCCAAGTTTACCTAAGTTAAAGTTCCATTTTATCTAACTTGTCTAAGTCAACAAACAATACTAAATTGTTCATAGTATTCTCTCATAATCCTTTTTTTCTATAAAGTCAGTAATAACATTCACTCTTTCATTTTTTCATGCCTGATTTTAATAATCTGAGTTCTCTCTCCCCCCTCCCTGCAATTGAGAGTCATTTAAAAGTGTCTTGTTTAAATTTTATGTATCTGTGAGTTTTCCAGTTTTCCCTTTGTTATTCACTGCTAGTTTTATTTCATGTGATCCAAAAAGATGCTTCATATGATTTCAAATTTTTAAAATTTACTAAGACTTGTTTTATCCCTAAAATATCCTTGAGAATTCCCATGCACATTTGAGAAAAATGCACATTCTGCTGTTGTTGGATAGAGTGTTCTGTATATGTCTGTTAGGTCTAATTGGTTTAGAGTAGTGTTCTAGTTCTTTCTTTCCTTATTGATCTTCTGTCTAGTTGTTTAATCCGTTATTCAAAGTAGTGGCCAGTCATGGTGGCTCACACCTGTAATCCCAGCACTTTCGGAGGCCGAGGAGGGTGGATCACAATGTCAGGAGTTCAAGACCAGCCTGGCCAACATGGTGAAACTCCATCTCTACCAAAAATACAAAAATTAGCTGGGCGTGGTGGTAGGTGCCTGCAGCCCCAGCTACTCAGGAGGTCGAGGCAGGAGAATCACTTGAACTCAGGAGGCAGAGGTTGCAGTGAGCTGAGATCACGCCATTGCACTCCAGCCTGGGCAACAGAGCAAGATGCTGTCTCAAGAAAAAACAGAAACAAACAAATAAAAAAAAAAAAAAAAGTAGTATACTAAAGTCTCCAACTACTATTGTAGAACTCTCTATTTCTCCCTTCAATTTTGCAAAATTTTGTTTCATGTATTTTGGTGTTCTGTTTGTAATTTTTATATCTTCTTAATAGATCAAAATTTTTATCAACATATAATGTTCTTTGTCTCTTGAGACTTTTTTTTTTTTTTTTTACTTAAAATCTATTTGGGCTGATAATACAGCCACCACAACCCTCATTTTGGTTGTTATTTTCACAGAATATCTTCTTCCATCCTACTTTCAAATTCTTCTGTCTTTATATCTAAAGTGAGCCTCTTGTAGATAGCATACAGGTGGATAATGTTCTCTTTATTCACTCTGCCAATCTCTGCCTTTTAATTGGAGTTTAATCTATTTATATATAAAATAATTACTGATTAGGAAGGACTTCTACCACTGAGCTATTTTTTTTCTGTGTGTCTTACACATTTTTAAGTTTCTCAATTCCTCCATTACTGAATTCTTTTTTTAATTCTTGATTTTGTGTGTGTGTTGTTACATTTTGATTATTTTCTCCTTTTGATAGTGACAGGAGGCAACCAAATGCCTGGCAGATAGGAGCTTGTCCCCCATGAAACTCCACCTTCAAGCCAAAAAATAGCCTGAAGGCTAAAAGACCAGACTGCTGGTCCCAGATGAAACCCACAATCCAGAGTGAGAACTTCCATTCCTCTTTGCCTGCCCTCTGAATAATCCCTTTTAACCAATCGAATGTTGCCTTTTCTAATACTACCTATGGCCTGCCCCTCCCCCATTCTGAGCCCATAAAAACCCTGGAATCAGCCACACTGGGGGCACTTTGCCAACTTCAGGTAGGGAGACCACCTCTGTATCCCCTCTCTGCTCAAAGCTGTTTTCAACACTCAGTGAAATTCTCACCTTGCTGTCTCTTCGATTGTCAGCGTATCGTCATTCTTCTTGGGTGTGGGACACGAACTTGGGAATCAGTGCACAAACCAGACTTGGTCTGGGCAGCACGGGTGGGTGGACAATCTCCTGCAGCAGGTAGCATGGCCAAGTGAGGCCTGGGCAGGGCATCACCGAGGTCCCCAGCTTGCAAAGTGACCAAGGAAAGGTCCTGTGTCACTTTCCTTTTCTTATATTTTTCAGTTATTTTCCTAATGATTGCCTTGGGGATGGTAATTAACAACTTACACTTATAAGAAGCTAGTTTGAATAATAGTTCCAATAGTATGTGAACACTATACTCCTATACATCTCCATCCTACTTCCTTTATATTGTTATTCCCACAAATTGTGTTTTTATACATTATATCCTCACTAACATAAACTTATAATTATTTTCCACATTTGCCTTTTAAATCGTATAGGAAACCGAGAATCACCAAAAAAAAACTACATTAATATTCACTGTTATATTTACCTATATAGTGACATTTAACAGTGTACTTTTATGTCTTCAGATGTCTTTGAATTACTACTTAGTGTCTTTTCATTTTAGCCTCAATGTTTTCCTTTAGCATTTCTTACAGGGCAGGCCTGCAGGTAATTAATTCCCTTTGGTTTTCTTTATCTGAAATGTCTAATTTCTTTTTTATTCTTGAAGAATAGTTTTGCTGGTTATAAGATTCTTAATTAATAGTTTTTCTTTTCTTTCAGCACTTCGATTATTATTAAAGTGTTTTTATTATTATTATTATTTTGAGACAGTCTCCTTCTGTCACTCAGGCTGGATTGCAGTGGCACAATCTTTGCTCACTGCAACTTCCGCCTCCCAGGTTCAAGTAATTCTCCTGCCTCAGCCTCCCGAGTTAGCTGGGATTACAGGTGCCCGCCACCATGCCCGGCTAATTTTTGTATTTTTAGTAGAGATGGGGTTTCACCATGTTGGTCAGGCTGGTCTCGAACCTGACCTCAAGTGATACACCCACCTTGGCCTCCCAAAGTGCTGGGATTACAGACATGAGCTAGCGTGCCTGGCCTAAAATGTAATTATTATTACAGCTGCCATTTGGCCTCCTTGGTTTCTAATGAGAAATCATCTGTTAAACTTATTGCAAATCCTTGGTATGTATGCTATGTGTCATTTCTCTCTTGCTGCTTCCAAGATTCTCTCTCTGTCTTTGTCTTTTGACAATTTGACTATAATGTGTTTCACTGTGGATTTCTTAGAGTTTATCCCACTTGGATTTCATTGAGCTTCTTGGATGTGTATGTTTGTCTTTCAACAAATCTGGGAAATTATTTCACCTTTTCTCAAATATATTTTTCTTCCTCTTTCCATCTCTCTTCTTCTGGAGCTCCCATATACTTACATTGGTATGTTTGATGGCATCCTACTGGTCTCTTGGGTTCTGTTCATTTTTCTTCTTTCTTTTTTTCTGCTATGCAGACTGGATAACTTCAATTGCCTTTTCTTCAAGTTCACTGATTCTTTCTTCTGCCTGCTCAAATTGGCCATTTAACCCCTCCAGGGACTTTTTCATTTCAGTATTGTACTTTTCAGATCCAGCATTTCTATTTGATTCCTCTTTAATAAATTATCTTTATTGTCATTCCCCATCTGTTAATACATTGCTCTCCCAATTTCCTGCAGTTCTTAGTCCATGGTTTTCTTTAGTTCATTAGGCATATTTAAGACAGTTGACTTAATGTCTTTGACTAGTAATTCCAATGTCTAAAATTCCTTATGGACAGCTTCTTTTAAATTATTTTTGTCCTGTTATAGAGCCATATCTTCCTCTTTATTTGTTTTGTAATACTTTGTTGAAAACTTAACATTTTGAGTAGTATATTGTGGTAATTCTGGAAGCCAGATTCTCCCCCTCCTTTGAGATTGGTTTTGTCGTTTGTTGAGGGCTTCAGTTGTCCATTTGTAGAGTGACTTTTCCAAACTATTTTTGCAAAGTATGTATTCTCCGTTGTGTCTGATCATTGATGTTTCTGTTCTGGTGTCTCTGCAGTCAGCCTATGACCTGGAAGTATTCCTTAAATGCCTAGATTTTTTTAAACCCAAGAAACAAAAAACCTAGCATGTACCTTTTTAAAAATCTTCTGATAGATGCCACCTGGAAGGCTGCTGCTGCCTGAAGGGGCAGAAACAAAGGCAAGCTCTACTCTGAGCCCTCAAGGAACCACCAGATAAACAAAAGAAATTTGATTCTCCAAATTTCTGGAAGACAAGGTCCTTTCTGCCCACTCTGGCTCCAGCCAGCTGCTCTAGGAACACAATTACTGTCCCCATGGCCACAGGAATGTTGAAGAATGCAGGATGGTAGCTGGTTTGCCACACCACTCACTTATGAGCCATCAGCATGCCTCTCCCTTCATCAAGCACTCCCATGGTTACTGTAAGTGTCCAATCAGGTTCCAGAATTCTGAAATAGTTGACTCTTACAGGATTTTTTTCTCTCCTAACTTAATGATTGTCTAGATCGAGGAACCAATTCCTGAAGTTTCTTATTTTGCCAGTTTCATGACATCATTCCCTAGTAACTCTCTTTTCAGACAAAAAGTTTCATTGACTTACTGTAGGACTAGCATCAAAGAGACTATGCCACCTAGTCTGTCTCCTTAAAACACCAAAATAATCAGTACACATTCGGGTAGGAGTTTGGCATTAGATCTGCCATCAATCAAGAGCTGGGGACAGCCCATGTCTTAAACTCTGACCCAAGGGCTAAAATATTCTTTGGTAGCAACAACAGCTACAAACTATTGAACAACTTGTATGTGCCAAGAGCCTTATCTGCATTATCCCATTGAATCCTCTCAACAGCCCTTTGAGGTAGTAGAATTGTTGCCTGCCCCTTACTGAGGCTTAGAAACATTAAGGAATTTGCCCAAGGCCCTAGAGCTAGTGAGTGGCAAAGCCAGTCTTCAGACTCAGGCTGGAGATCCTACAGTTCTGTGTTACCCCAGTGTTATCCTGCCTCTCAGCACGGAGTCTTGGATGATTCTCCTACCCCCTCCCTAGGCAATGCACAGGACTACTCCCTGCACCCTTACTCATGCTCTGCCCTTCTTCCCCAACAGTGCTAGCCTTAGGCTTTATCCCCGACACACAGCCCAGGCTCCGTTCCATCTGTTGACAGAGGCAAACACTGGGGCAAAACCGACCTCTGTGGCTACCACTGTGTCCACCTCCACCAGCTTCAGCTGAAGCCTCTGAACATCTCCAGCATGGAGGAAGCCCCAAAGGACATTTCCTGTCCCCCAGCATATGCTTGACCCTGAAGCCCCCCCGCCCCATCTAGTCGAGAAGACCAAACTTTTAACAATCCCAGAGTCAGAGTGACCCATGGGTGAATCTTAGCCAGGTCGCTCATAGCTGTTGCATCCTAGTAAGTCCCTTAACTCCCATGGGCTTCAGTTTCCCTGTATATAAAATGACAGCCTTCAGCTCACAGGCCAGTTGCAATCCATCTAAAGGGTCTAGCACATCCCCTGGCATGTGGAACCCACATGTGGTCATTTGATCCTGGCATGCTCTACTGTCTCTCGGCTCCTCTCCCCTTGCCTCTTTCCCTGACATCCTGGCCATCACCCACTGCCTAACACCCTCCCACTCACCAAGCCCTTAGCCTGCCCCTTAGCACAAGAGCACAGCCAGTCTCAAGTCTACCCTGCTGTAAGCAAACACTTGCAACATCATGCTGACCTCCAGGCCCTGTTGCATCAGTGTGCCCACACTTGGTTCCCAGCTGGTACTGAGGGTATCAGGGAACAGGCCAGTGGTGGAAGGGCAGACACTTTGTGTTCCCTGGCTTCCTGGCTCCCAATATCTTTCCCAATGGCATATGGGGTCTAGCAGACCTTGGCTCTAACTATGAGCCAAGTTAGCTCTTTTAACTAAGAACAAGTTAAATTGGCTCATTTAACTATGAACCTCTATCCTTTAGAATCTGGGTCTTCGGGCTTGCTTCTGTGCAAAATGGCAGATAAGGCTCAACCTTTCTTTTTTTAACTTCATTGTTAAATATTACTCCATTAATACACATTTACTGCAGAAAATGTAGGAAATACAGATAAGCAAAAAGGAGAATAAATTAAAATCACTCATACCACCATCAGCAAGATAATTACTGTTACCATTTTGGTATATTTCCTCCCAATACATATATCATCTGTATCATATTATGACAAAAATGGATCATACTATGTTTCCTATGTTTCCCCTGTGTTAGTCATCTATTGCAGTATAACAAACTGCCTCAAAACTTAGTGGCTTCACCTTTCCATGTATTATGATGACAAGAATGTGATATGACACTGTCCTATATCTGGACCATATGCTAAAAGACAGAAAATGGTTTCTAAACTTATTTGTCCTGTAATAACAAAATTTTATTTCATAAAATGTTTAAAAAAAAAAAAAACCATAGTAGCTTGAAACAACAAAACTTTGTTATCTCACACAGTTTCTGTAGGTCAGGAATTCAGAAGCAGCCTAGCTGGGTGGTCTGGCTTGGTGTCTCTCCTGAGGCTGCAGTCAAGGTGTTAGCTGGGGCTGCATCATCTGAAGGCTTGACTGGGACTGGAGGAGCCGCTTCCAAAGTGGTTCACTCACATGGCTGGCAAGTTGGAGCTGCCTATTGGCAAGAGGCCCCACTTCTCAATGGGTCTTCCCAGAGTTCTTGTAGGCATCCTCATAGCATAGCAGTTGGCTTCCCCCAGAAGGAACAGTCCAGGAGAGGACAAGGCCGAAGCCACAGTGTCTTTTCTGGCTTAGGCTCCGAAGTCATACTCCACCATTTCTGCATTATCATATTAATATAATGCAGGCTAGACCTATTCTGCATGGGAAGGGACTATACCATGGGGTGAACACCAGAAGCAGGGCTAATTGAAGGCCAGCTTCAAGGGTGGTTACACATTCCCTTTCAACAGTATGTCATGAACATCTTTCCATGCCAATAGGAGCAGATGAATCTTAACATTTTTAATGACCACATATAAGTGTAGCATAATTTATTTAACCAACCTCCTGTAGTTGGATATGTGGGTTGTGTCTCATTTTTTGATACTAGAATTAATCATTTTGAATATCCATCACCAAACTTGTCATATTATTTTCTTGTGATGAATGAAAAAGAAAATCAAGTCATGCCTGTCAATCTGAAGCCTGAGCAACTAAGAAATGGGGATACCACAGGGACATAGAGCAGGATCCCTTCTGACTCTGCTCTTCTCTTTCTCTCCCCATTAAATGGGGAGTTCACTATCTACTGCACAGCTGCACAGTTCTGTCTTTTCAGAAAGTTCTAAGCAGAAACAATGTTCATCCATCCTCCTCAGGATAGCCCTTGAGCTACTGAAGACTCTAAGCACGTTCTGGACATCCTCCATGAATCATCATCTCTGAGGCCCTCCCCTTCTTGGCCCCTCTTCTCTGGACAGGTTCTGGACAGGCTTGCCCTTCCAAAATTCCTGGAAAGCAGCAGGAACTGTTCCTGCTACACTGACCCTCAACTTTAATGCAGTGCAGACCTGTTGGTGTCACCCCTTATCCTGAAGAGGGGGCATTGAGGCAGGACAAGGGTGGGTGCCCAGGAGGGTTGGCATGAGTCATGAGAATCTGGTCCTGGAGAATTAGACAGTGTGGGGAAGCAGGGGTGTTGAGGGCCTTTCTGGCCTCACAGATGCCAATGAGTATCAGCAGGTGGCCTCCAGAAAGGAACTCTAGGTGATGCCTGTGGCTCTAAACACAGGCTAGAGAGGGCACTTGCAGTTCAGCCAACCCAGAAAGGGGGCCCCCTTGCCTCAGATTCAGCCTTTGTACACATCCTCAGCCTTTCTTGAGAACTGAATTTAGATTCTCCTCCCCTGTGCTGTGTGCTTGGCCCAGGAGAAGGGCAAGTCTCGCTGGGTAGCTGCTTCTTGGCCTGGCTGAACCAGAAGGCCCCAGTGCCACTCCAAACCTGGGTGTGAGCCCTGCCCCCATGAGCAAATAGTAGCTCAGAGCTGGGGGCTGTGGGGGTCAGTGGCCTGTCACATGAGGTCTGATGAGGCCACCTCTGCTCTATTTTGGGAAAGGGATCAATTGTATCAAGGGCTTTCTTGGGAGTGATCACTCTGGCCCACTTGCCAGCTCCAGCTAATTTTAGCAGGCTTTGGCAGGTGCCAGCAAGTACATGGCATGTGGATGTCACTCCCAGGTGAGCCCAAGGAGGGGTCTGGGCCAGAGCCCGGGAGTCATGGTCTATGCCCACGGAGGCACCCAAAGCAAGCCTGAGGCCTGGACTTTGCAGTCACAAAATTAAGAATGATAGCCCCAGTTTTTTGTTTGTTTTTGGTCAATTGGCCGCCTTCCTCCACCACCCCTTCCCCAAGTGCCATACAGACCCCTGGATTGTATGAAATGCACATCGAACCTCTCTGCAGATGAAAATCCACTGGGGATCCCCTTGCCTCCAAGAGCAAGTCCAGACCTGCACCGGCGAGGGCCAGGCCCCCTTAGGACCCCCTCCCTGTCCGAGGGCATTTCAATAAGTGTTCTGTCCCCAAGGCAGCCTGGTGACTTTCTGACCGCACAAGGCTGAGGAATAGCAGGTGGGTAGGCTGGCTCTGCACACCTCCTCCTGCTGGGCAGCAATCCCAACCCCATGTTCACAGAGTGTGGCCAGCTGCCCCATGGCTCTCTCCCCATGGCCCTGTCAACTCTTACCCCACATGGGCCTCCCCTCCCTTTCTGGCCCTGCCTCTGACCCCATGGCAGGGGGCAGAGTATTTCAGCAGCTGCCGGGCTGAGCCCTTTCAGTACAGAAGCCCTGGGCTGCCAGCCTCAGGCAGCTCTCCATCCAGGCAGCCATTGCTGCCACAGCGGGGGCCTTATGCTCCAAGGCTACAGCATGTGCTAGGCCTCGGCAGGCAGGAGCATCTCTGCTTCCCAAAGCATCTACCTCTTAGTCCCTCGGAGAGATGGCGATGGATGCCACAAGGAGCCAGGCCCAGACAGCCTTGACTCTGGTAAGGGTCACACCAAAGTTAGCGACTTTGCATTGGGAGAACAGCACCCAGGGCAGGGCCCTTGGTTTTGCAGATTACCAAAACCAAGGCTGGGGGCAGGGAAGGCAAGCAGGCTCTGGGCACCTTGGAAGGAGGCACACGGGCCTCAGGGGTCCTGGCTAGGGCAGCTGTGCCCGCCACTGCCCCCCCCCGCCCACCACCCCTCCTCACTGTGGCTGCCCACTGTCCAGCCTCTCGAAGGGTTCTAGGGCACTTGCTCCTGGAGCTAACAGTGACCCAGGACACTGGTGTCTGGGGCTTGGCCTGAGGCTTTTATGGGGGGAGGTGGCTGGCTGCCCAGGGCTGTCTGGCTGTCTGGGGGCTCTGCGTGGCATTTCCAGGGGTTGGTGGATCAGGGATTCGGTCCCTCAGGAGAATGTGGACACCAGCCCGAGGTCGCTCACTTCTGTGGACTTAGCCACCTGAGGGCCCGGGAATGGAGGGGACCAGGCTACAGCTGGGCATGTGGCACTGGGATGGGCTCTGGAGCCCCCAGGCCTGCAGTGCTTGCCCAGGGACTTCCCTGGCCCTTGGCCGTGTCCTTGGGGACACACAGCTCCTCCAGACGGCCCCTCCCAGTGCTGGAATAGACAGCTCCTCAGTCCACATCTGCCAAAGGCGGCCCTAGAAGGCATCCTGCCTTTTGTACTGCGTTCTGGAGGTGGGGCCACAACGCACTGCTCACTGCATAAAAGGGACAGCATCCTGCCCCTGGCAGCTCTGCCTGACCAGCTCTGCCTCTCTCACTGCTATCCAACCTGTACACCCTGGTGACCGTGTCCAGGCTCCACATCTACCTCTCCAGCCAGACTCTCCTCTGAACTCTGGCCTCACATGGCCAACTGCTACTTGGAACAAATTGCCCCTTGGTTGGCAGATGTGTTAACATGCCCAGACCAGGATCCTGATCCCGCAACCCAACTCCCAGGTCAGGTGGAACCTCTTCTTCTCAGGCCCTTCTGTTCCTCTCCTCAGCCCCTCCCACCTCCCTTCAGAGTAAGTCTAGACTTTTACCCCTCTCACCAAGCCTGCACCCACCATCCCTGCGCAGGGGTTGTTAGGACAGCCCGACGCCCTGCTCCCACCCTGCCCCAAGACGCCCCCGCTCTGCAGCCCGGTGCCTCCAGGCTTCTCACCTCCTGCTGCTCACAGCTCAGCCTCACTCCCTCCCTCCCCATCTCTGCTCCAGCCTCAATGCAGGTCCCCTGCCCCATCTTCTGACAGGAGCTGCCTGACCTCGTCCCTGCTTCATCTGTCCCCACTCCTTCACCCCCCAACCTGTCCCCAGTTTGACTGAGATTCTTTCCTGCAAATCCCCACCCTTCAGAGGAGTTGGTCCTGCTGTCAACTCTGCTTCTGTGCCCCGCGCCGCACCTGGCATTCAGTGGGCATTTGCTGAAGAGATGAGGGTCAGATGCCCTGCAGGGAGTGTGGGGCGTCCTCAGGCGAGAAAAGTTGTACTTTTGACTGTGAGCCCCGATTATGTGTCCTGTGACCTCTCGGGTGAGGTCAGTAAGAGAAACCTCTGCAAGCTGGCTGGGGCTGCCTCCCAGAGGCTGCCAGGGGGAAGGACAGGCTCTGTCTGTGCTCTTCTGGCCTCACAGACAGGCTCTATCTGTGCCCCAGGCTACACCTGGGGGGGCAGGTGGCTTCTCAGGGCTCCCCAGGTATCAGCACGTTTCCTAGGCTGCTTGGGAAAGCCCTGTAAGCTTGCATAGACACCCAGCAAGAGGTTAGCCAGAGAGACACTTGTAGCTGGGGTCTGGGCACAAGTAACAGCTTGGTGCTGGGCCTGAAGTCAGGCAGGATGCAGCCTGGCTGGGTGAGAGGAAAGTTTGGAGCCAGTGCCTGGGTTCAAACCCCTCCATGGCCCGTGGTTCTGTGGGCCTGGGGAAGGGTTTGTAACTCTGTGTCCAGTTTCCTCACTTATAAAAAATGGAGATAACAAAAGTACCCATGTCCCAGAGTGGCTGTACCAATAATAGGGAAGCGTGCCCAGAGCAGGCCTGGCACACAGGAAGTGTGCATCAGCCTCAGTCCCTGCCATTGGGCTTGTCCTGGGTGTCTGTGAGGCAGACCTCTGCCCCACAAAGTGACCCCCAGGCTTGTGAGACCAAGCTGGGTCAGGGCTTCCTCCTCTGGGATTGCATGCTTACCAAGTGCCAGGAGGGGGACTTCTGCAGGCCCAGGTGCACCCTGAGGAAGGGGCTTGCTCCCACCAAGAACAAGGCTCGCCTTTGGAGGATGCTCCCCACATAAGAGGTGAACCCCCAGGTCTACTGGTGACTACAGCCTCAGAACCTGACAGCATCTATCCTCCAACCCATGCCCACTGGGAAGTGTGTGAGGGGTCCTCATAGGCCCTGTGGTGTGGACAATGCAGGGACCCTGCAGCATCTGGCTAGGGCAGGGCCCAGATGAGAGCCCTGGGCCAGGAGACCCTGGCCGGTTCTGCCACTGTGGGGAGACAAGCTCCCCCACCCCATGTCCCCCACTTCCCTGCAGCCCCACAGAGAATGCAGACCTACTTTTACAGAAATCCAGATTTTTGTGTAAAAGTGTCTCTATTTTAAATAGATTTTAAGTGGTGGCAGCAAATTTAAGCTTTTGAGAATATTATACAGTACAAATCAGATTCGCAGGCCAGATGCCACTTTATTTACAGAAATGGAATCAGGTCCTACCTCAGGTCCCATCTCACGTCTTCACTTATGCCTATGTGTCTCCTTCACGGGAAGGCCACAGGAGGCCCTGCAGTAAGCATCCTGGAGTTGATTTAAAGTCCCTGACGGTGAATATGGGGGTCCTCACTGTTGCAGCAAGGGGGCACACCCCTGTGTATCTTAGAAATGCCTGCAGCCCTTTTGCTGCAGAACAGAGTCTTAGGAGAGAAACTGTCAGATCAGAGTTCAACTTAGAGAAACTCCAAATTGCCCTCTGAACAGACGGTATCAGTTTGACATCACGCAATGCCGGGATTCCTGGGGGAGAACTTTCTGGCCTAGAAGGCAGTAGAGCCGGGACTTCACCCAGTCAGTGGCAGGGCCACACACAGGCCTTGATACAGAGGGGGAAGACTTGGGCCTCCTCGACACCCTACGGGGCCCAGCCTCCCAACATGTGATAAGAGAAACAGCAGCCACCTTGTACCTCGCTCTCCCTGTTCTCCAAGGGCTGGGCCACTTCTCCCCACAGCCCTGCAAGGGAGGATCACTCAAGGGCCCTAACTGTCTGACAATACAGCCACACTCTGATCAGCCGCCTGGGCACAGGCTCCATGTCATTGTCCTCTGCCAAGACCTCAGACTGAAATGTTGGCTCCTCCCATGAAGAACCTGGGGCCAAAGGACCAGAGTCCAGGTCTGTGGCCACCAGGATGGGCCACTTGGAGAGAGGCACAAGGGTGGTACCAGGCAGGTGTGAGGGCTGGACCTTTGCAAGAGCAGCATCATTTTTGTTGAGAGCCTGCAGGTATCTTATAATTGGGTCCCTCTGACCAATCTTGTCTGGCGGGAGATGCCAGGCAGGCTCCCCAGGACTTCCTGCCAGTAGCCACTGTGTGCGTGGATTTGGATGCTGGCCTCACCACAGTGTACTGGCTGTCTGTGCCTGCATAAATGACTTCTGTAAGCCTTTCTTCATCTGCAAGATGGGTGCTGCTGGCACCTCCTCCCCAGTGCTGTGGTGACCCGGCATAGTGTGTGAGGCTGCTATGTGAGACACCTAATGCAAGGCCTGGCATATGGAGGAATTCAGCAAATGGCAGATGCCTTCACAGTTAGTTCCTGGCATTCTCTACATTGGTGGGTGTAGGAAAGAAAGACAGAGGAGGCAAAGGTTGTAGCTGTGGGACATTGAGGACAGCCTGGATTGCTCCACAGAGCCCTGAGGACATCTCCAGGGGTGTGCTCCGCAGGGGCAGTTGGATTGGAGGGTTGGAGGTCGGGGAGGGCGTGCCCTCCCACCCATGTTCAGAGCCTCGGAACAGTGCCTGCTCAGCCAACATGGGTGTTTGATTCTGTGTCTTTTGTCACAGACTTTACCAGCCCCATCCCTTTCTGACCTTGCCTGAGTTTAAAATTCACATGTGGGGTCTCATTAGGAGACATGGTTCTGAACTAAAGATCTGTATCTATTGGGAATGCTTTGGGCTGCAGGAAGCCAAACACCTGACTTACGGTGGCATAGGTGGTTTCTGTCTGCTCCCATAAGCCGCACATGGAGGGTGAATCTGGCATTACTCTCTCCTCCCTACGTTCGCGGTATGCTAACAGCTTTAACCTCTGGCCTTGTTTCTTCATCGTTGCAGGGTAGCTATCACAGCCCTAGTTATCACATCCTTACACAGCTATGTCTACAAATTTAGGGGGACACTGAAGCTCCTCCCCCTGCTAAAATCAGGCTTTCCTTCACTTGTCATTGGCCAGAAGTGGGTGACATGCCCAACTCTAGACCAATCATCAGTAAGAGGAGTATAGTATTGCTGTGCCTACCTTAGACTAATCATGGCGCAATGTGCTCCCCACACCAACAAAATCTGAGTTCTAAAAACTGAGGAAGAAGAGGAAAATCGCCATGTTGCCTCCTGTCTGGGATTCAGATCATCTCCAACCCCCTGAGCTTATGCGTAAGACTGTGGGCAAAAGTGTGTGAGTTTTTGTGGAATGGGTCCACAGTTTTATCAGAGCATCTTTCCTTTTTCTTTTTGATTCAAGATGAAAATATCCTTATGATTATTTTTCTCACCACTGCCCAGAGATAACCAGCACATTAACATGGCCTTTTCTCCATGAATAGCACTAGGGTGCCCAGGGGACAGACACATAGCTGTCCACACACCAGCTTGCTGGGTATGCAGAGGCAGAGTCACATCTGCATTCAGAGCCTGTCCTCACACTGCCGTGTGGAGAGCGAGCAGCCACACCATGGGCCGTCCATGCTCACGGGAGTGGTAGTATCGGATCTGAGCTTCGTGTGCCCAGGCGTCTCTCACGTCAGTGCATAGGGACTCTCTTCCTTCTGTGGCCCAGTGTGCCCATGCCACAGATGGCTTCAGTCAGCAGACACCTCCTTCTAGACACTCACGCTCACTCCTGGCTGGCCCTTAGCACACCTGTGCAGACTGGCCCATTTATTTTCTGGTGTAAATCCCAGTAGGAGGACTGGGTCTCTCTGATAGCAATGCCAGCTGCCTGGCACCCTCCAGACAGGCGGCTCAAACCCCACCTCGCCAGCTCTCCCTGTTAGTCCCTCCTTTCCCTGGCTCTGACCTGAGGGACGAAGCAGGGTGCTACAGGACGCTGTGCCACAGGGATATCGTCATGGACAGAAGCCACTCTGCCCTCTGCTGCTCACCCCTCCAACACGCCCCGGGCTGCATTTGTTGAGTGGCTGGTCCCAGACTCTGCTCTTCTGACTTGCCAGCTGGTTTTCCCTGTAGTAAAGTTTGAGATGATGGGTCATCCTGAACCCGGGGTCAGAGGACAGAAGGAGGCCAGCAGCACGTGGGGGAGATGGCCCGTGAGGCCCTCGGCGTGTGGGTGCCTGGTGACAGTCCCACCCTGAGTCCCCAGCCCTGCTGCTCCCATCCCCCTCCTTGTGCAGGTAGAGCAGATCCTGGCGGAGTTCCAGCTGCAGGAGGAGGACCTGAAGAAGGTGATGAGACGGATGCAGAAGGAGATGGACCGTGGCCTGAGGTTGGAGACCCATGAAGAGGCCAGTGTGAAGATGCTGCCCACCTACGTGCGCTCCACCCCAGAAGGCTCAGGTACCACACGGGAACCGGCTCCTCATCCAGAAGCAGCTGTGGGCTCAGCACTAGCTGGGAAAAGAACCCCAGGCACTCCCAGACTCACAGCCAGTCCGAGACAGAATCTCCTGGGGAGCAATGAAGTCCCCAAATTGTGAGGCCAGTTCTCACCCTTGGCTCCTCTGGTCCAGCCCTGGGGCACTCGGACTCACCCTGGAGCTGGCAAACCTCAGGAAAACTGACTTTTTAAATCTCACTCCTGGCCAAGTGCAGTGGCTCACCCCTGTAATTTCAATACTTTGGAGGCTGAGGCGGGTGGATCACAAGGTCAGGAGTTTGAGACCAGCCTGCCCAACATGGTGAAATCCCGTCTCTACTAAACATACAAAAATTATACAGGCATGGTGGTGCATGCCTGTAGTCCCAGCTACTCAGGAGGCTGAGGCATGAGAATTGCTTGAACCTGGGAGGCCGAGGTTGCAGTGAGCCAAAATCACGCCATTGCACTCCAGCCTGGGTGACTGAGACTCCATCTCAAAAAAAAAAAAAAAAAAAAAAAAAAAGCTGGGCACAGTGGCTCACGCCTGTAATCCCAGCACTTTGGGAGGCCGAGGGGGGCAGATCACAAGGTCAGGAGATCGAGACCATCCTGGCTAACACGGTGAAATCCCATCTCTACTAAAAATACGGAAAAAAATTAGCCAGGTATGGTGGCAGGCGCCTGTAGTCCCAGCTACTTGGGAGGCTGAGGCAGGAGAATGACGTGAACCTGGGAGGCGGAGCTTGCAGTGAGCCGAGATCACGCCACTGCCCTCCAGCCTGGGCGACAGAGCGAGACTCTGTCTCAAAAAAAAAAAAAACCTCACTGCTCCCCATGGGCACTTAGGGAACGCCCAGCCCAGCTCTGCACTGGCCATTGCACTAGGTCCTCAGTTGGTCCCTGGGCTCTTGGTGACTCTATCTAAGGCAGGAGTTTCCCATTGACTTTTCCCCAGCTGACCTTTGACCCCTCCACAGTTGACGCTGGTGTCCCCAGGTGTCTGGTGGCCCCTTGTCCAGCTCCCTTGGTCCCTTTGTGCCTTCCCTCCTCCTCTCTGTAATATCTGGGCTAGTCACCCGGGGCCCACCCAGCCCAAGGCCAGCCTGTGGGTGCCCCTGAGGCTGACATACTTCTCTCTGTGCCTGTAGAAGTCGGGGACTTCCTCTCCCTGGACCTGGGTGGCACCAACTTCAGGGTGATGCTAGTGAAGGTGGGAGAAGGTGAGGAGGGGCAGTGGAGCGTGAAGACCAAACACCAGATGTACTCCATCCCCGAGGACGCCATGACCGGCACTGCTGAGATGGTGAGCAGCACAGGGGCCAGGGCAGGGGGCCAAGGCCACGCATGATCTCAGGGCCCAGCTAGTCCTGACAGGAGGTCCCACCCATCCACCAGGGGTGGGGAGAGCAGGGGCTGGAGGACCACCCAGCCTCAGAGGCAGCTGGAGGCCTGGGTGAACAGGACTGGCCAACATGTCCCCAAGTCCCACAGTCACCATCTGACCAGCATTGAGAGGGGAACGGGCTGAGGAGGGGTTAGTGGCAAGAGGAGCCCCAGCCAGTCACACTTTGTCCAGTTTACCAGAGGAAAAGCCAATGTGTAAGAACAGAAATGTGACCCGGCAGCCAGTGCACTCCCCACCTCTCCAAGGGCCACCCCTCGCCCTCCACCAGCATGCACAGAAAGTGGGGTGACAGCAATCACAATGTCTACCCAGGCAGCAAGGACCCCTGACCATGGGGAGGACTGGGGTGCAGGGGACCCAGAAGCAGAATGAGGCCTAGGGGGAGCTGGGCAAGGCCAGAGCCCCAGCTGCAGCCAAGCACGTGGCCAAGGCCAGCTCCTGGAGAGGCAGGGCTCCGAGGCAGGAGGCTGCCCGTGGTTGCCCGTCCTCACACCCCTGCGGCTTGCTAGCCTGTCTATGGGCTGGGCGTGAATCAAGGCAGTGGGGATGATGTGGGGACTTCCCTGGCCCCAGCAGCCAGTGAGGAGCCTGGTCAGTCAGCAGAGCATTCAGCAGTACCCAATTCCGTGGAGAGGCCCGTGTGAGGGGAGTCAGGGCTGGCCTTCAGCAAGGATGGGTGGTCAGGACACCTGGAAGTAGGAAAGGAGACTCCAGGTGCTGCAGACAGAAATCAAGGATGCGCCTCCATCTGGAGCCTCAGGAACAGCCGGCCAGGCCTGAAACTGGACTTTACAAGGTTCAGCTGGGAGGGCTAGGCTGACAGAGCACAGCTGGGCTGGGGACCAGCCTGCCCTGTGTTGCCCTGTCCCGGGGGCCACTGTCAGCAGGTCTCTGGCATAGGGGAGGCTTAGGGCCTGAGCCCAACGAGCAGCAGCGGAAGAGGAGAGGGAAACTGCGGACAGGCCTGGCATTCAGTGGCCAGGAGGTGCAGTGTTCCCTGAGGAATAGCTTGGCATGAGGCCCTGGGGAGGGCTGCAGGCCGGCGCACCCCCCCATGCCAGATGGTCACCGTGGCGTGCATCTTCCAGCTCTTCGACTACATCTCCGAGTGCATCTCCGACTTCCTGGACAAGCATCAGATGAAGCACAAGAAGCTGCCCCTGGGCTTCACCTTCTCCTTTCCTGTGAGGCATGAAGACATCGATAAGGTGGGCCAGGTGGAGGGACAGAAGGCAGATGAGGGGAGGCATAGGCGCCCCAGAGGAACTCTGCCTTCAAATGCAGCCCCCATACCCTGTGCTCAGAAGGGAGATCTGGATTCAAATTGTGGCCATGTCACCTGCCACCTCTAATGCTGTGGAAAAGAAGCATCACATTAGCTAATTCTGGCTTTGCACCCTGTGAGGCACCAGCTGTGATCACCCCACTACAGTGGAAAGAGCAGCTGGTAGTGGAGTGGGGCTCAAACTCAGGCAGCCAGGCTCCGGGTCACCTGCAGGCCACGGTCATGTCACAATGCCTCTAGCTGAGTCAGAAATGTGAAGGAACTGAGATTCTACCCTCCCTGCAAGCTAGCAAGGTGGCCTGCCAGTTACATCTGTGCATGCACACACACACAGTCATCTATGCACGCACATAAACATGAGACCTTTGGGTCAGGGAGAAAGCCAGTTCCTCACTCACAGCAGAAGCAGCAGCCAGAGCAACATCTCATGTGGTTTTCCAAGCCCCAGTCCCTACAGAGACACAGAGAGGGACAGGTGGCACCTGTGCATGCAGTGGGGTGCCTTGCAGGAAGGAAATCCTGATTTTACACCGAGCTGCTTCCTGCAGGCCCTGCCTTGACTCTGGGATGACGTCTCAGAGCTGTGCAGTACAACATTCTTAAATTGGCTGGGACTCAGCCCTGCAGAAATATGAGATATTCAAGGAGAATCGTTCCCAACACCTCTCAAAGCTATGGGGCTGCTCTGAGCCTGTTTCCTCAGCTGTAAAGTAGGGTGCATACGCTTGTGGCCCTAGGCAGGAGGTAGTGACAAGCCCTAGCACCCTGCCTCCAACATATGTCAAGCAGCCATGAGGCCTCCCTCTCCCCACAGGGCATCCTTCTCAACTGGACCAAGGGCTTCAAGGCCTCAGGAGCAGAAGGGAACAATGTCGTGGGGCTTCTGCGAGACGCCATCAAACGGAGAGGGGTGAGGGGGCACCTGTGACTGCCAGGGGGGCTGCCCTGGGCCACCCACCCCAGCACTGCCTGCCTTTCTCCTTGGCTCCCAGCACTGCAGCCTCTGTGCTTCTTGGCAGGACTTCGAAATGGATGTGGTGGCAATGGTGAATGACACGGTGGCCACGATGATCTCCTGCTACTACGAAGACCATCAGTGCGAGGTCGGCATGATTGTGGGTAAGGGCTCCTTGCACCCCTGCCCCTTCCAGACTGCCGAGTCGCCCTGGGTACAACAGGCTTTACGGGGCCCTGTGGGGTGAGGACCAAAGTACTTAACAACCGGTGACGTCAGAGCCGAGCCTGGCGCTGGAGCCTGGGTGGTCTTGGGGTATCAAAATGGAAGCACTGTGTACAGTAGGAAGCATTTCAACACCGTGATGCCACATGTATGCCAGCTGCACATCCACCTTGCCCATCAGGATTATAATTAAAACACTTTATTTGGTAAATTGACCAACTGGACAGATTTGTCCAAGTGGAAGAGGATAAGCAAAAGTGGTGCCATTCCTACCCGAATGGTCTTTCCACTGGCCTGCCCCTGCCCCTGCCCCTGCCCCCACCCAAAGTGAAGGCAGGTACCAGGAAAGGGAGCAGCAGCCCGCCCCTCCCAGCAGAGGGGTCTTCCATACCAACTCAGACCTTTCTCAGAAGTTCCGGAGGTCATTATAACGAGCCTTCACTGAGGAGCAATCCAATCAGATCAGGTATCTGCTGTGCACATGGGCGTGTGGTTCTATAATTCTCTTCCATTCTCACCTTTCAGAAGGAACATTGTCTTTAAATCCAGCATCTAAAGGTGAGCCCCAGCCATCCCTGCTGTGATCCCCCCAGCCCTTTCCACCCTCTCCTCCGGAGTTGCCTGGGGCTCCCCAAGACACTTCCATATGAATTCCCACCAAGCCAAGCTGCAGCTGCTCGGCCCAGGCATAACCCCTCCTGGGGCAGAGGTGGCAAGGAGTGACCCACGGCTCACATCTGCCCCACATACACTCTTGACTCTGCTCAGTGTTTAAAAACATGCTTATAACAATTACCAAGATCTGAAAATTAGGAGAATTCACATCAAAGTCTGGATTTCTGTTTGTTCATAAAAAACTAGAAGGCGGCCAGGCAAGGTGGCTCACGCCGGTAATCCTAACACTTTGGGAGGCTAAAGTAGGCGGGTCATTTGAGGTCAGGAGTTGAAGACCAAAATTAGCTGGGTGTGATGGCACATGCCTGTAATCCCAGGTACTCAGGAGACTGAGGCAGGAGAATTGCTTGAACCCTGGAGGCAGAGGTTGCAGTGAGCCAAGATCACACCACTGCACTCCAGCCTGGGCGATGGAGTGAGTGAGACTCCAGCTCCAAATAAATAAATAAATAAATAAAAACTGGAAGGCTAGGCATCAATGAGCCCTGATTCCTATGTGGCAGCTCGACTGACCAACATTTGAGTTGCTGTCCCTGACAGCTTTAGGGGTGTGCAGCCCACACAGTCATGCTAGCTTGAGGCTCTGCTGTCACCAGTGTGGAACTATTAATAACTTGTGAACAAAAGACTCCATGTTGTCACTCTGCACAGGAGCCAGCAAATTACAAAATTCCACATCCGGTCTTGTCTACAGGAGCCTCTGGACTGCTCCCAAGGGCCCACACCATGCCTTACTTTGGGCTGCCATGCAAACATGGCTCATGACAGAGAAGCTCAAACATGTGCATGGGCAGTGCCAGAAAACAAGGGTGGTGCATAGACAAAATAAAATGATAATGTACCACAACCATTTCTTTGATACACACAGTTTCTCTCAATCCTCCCAACCACCTAGGTAACA
The DNA here is from genome assembly GCF_000951045.1 of Mandrillus leucophaeus. Taxonomy (NCBI): domain Eukaryota; kingdom Metazoa; phylum Chordata; class Mammalia; order Primates; family Cercopithecidae; genus Mandrillus; species Mandrillus leucophaeus. The sequence continues at coordinate 792,558 of NW_012102565.1, read as the reverse complement.
GGCAGGGAAGGTGTTATTGTTGCCTGTTAGGAAAGAGGACAGTCCAGAAAGCTGTCTCTAGCCACTGAAGCAACCCAGGTCTTCCAGCCCCAGGCAGACCCGCCTTTCCATTGTTCCAGACAAAGCAGAGACAGGCATGGGGGAGTGGGAGAGGCGGGGCTCCTATGGGCAGGAACCAGGCCATACTCCAGGGCAGTGCAGCTCTTGCTGACAGTCCCCCCGACCTCCACCCCAGGCACAGGCTGCAACGCCTGCTACATGGAGGAGATGCAGAATGTGGAGCTGGTGGAGGGGGACGAGGGCCGCATGTGCGTCAACACCGAATGGGGTGCCTTCGGGGACTCGGGCGAGCTGGACGAGTTCCTGCTGGAGTATGACCGCCTGGTGGACGAGAGCTCTGCAAACCCCGGTCAGCAGCTGTAAGGATGCCCCCCCTCCCCACAGCCCAGGCCCTGGGCCGCTCTGGTGCAGCGGCAGATGGGAGCCGGGCCACTGCCGATAATGGGCTTGTTTTTAAACAACTCTGGGGAAAAGCAAACTGACAATCCTTTCGTAAGCTCCATCCCTTCTGCTCAGTCATGACCTGCCCCTGTGAGAGATGAAAGGTTAGTCCCAGTTGTGATTTGATAAGCCCAGACCTTTCTCCTTCTGACAGGTGATTGTGCATGTAGAGGAGGCTCTGAGACGCCCCCAGTAAGGTTTCTGGGTTTAACCCAACATTCCCCAAAGTATGTATTTGGCCACATTCACAGAAAGAATATTAGTCTTTTGTGGAATGCTGCGGGTTGGCAGTCACAGCTTGGAAACCAACCCAGAGAGAGCTCATCATTAACTATGGCTATCACTTGTTAACTACCTACTGCGCCAGGCCTATGCTAATTATTTTATTAGCGTCCTCTCTGCCGCTCGCAGGCCTCTATTATTATAGGTCAGTAGTATTCCATTTATTTAAATTAAATATGGAAGGTCATAGATTAAGCAAGAAAGTGCCAGCAACATGGTGCATGCCTCCGACTGGGCACTAACCCTCCAAACCTTAGTTTCCCCAACCATAAACGGCCGATGAACAGCAGCTCCGGATGCAGCTAAAGGACTGAAGCTCTAGGTCCCGTGCTCGGCGCAGGGCCTCCTGCAAGGAAGGTTTCGGAGGGACTGGATGGGGTCTTTGAACTATCTGTCTGTCCCTTCACTGAAGTGGGCCCAGGGGCAGGCCAAACTTGGTCCCGTGATTGAGTTGGATGTGCACGTTCCTAATCCCTGACGTTTCTAAACTCTGGTTCATTAACGAGGGAAAGACGGGAACCAGATGGGGGAGTGGGGATCACAGTGCCCCACGTGGCCGCCTCGTGACCTCAATGGGGAAAAGTGGCTCCGGTTCCCGGCTTCCACCTGCACGAGGGGCCCTCCCTCGTGCCTGCTGATGTAATGGAGCTGCCTTGTGTCCAGGTATGAGAAGCTCATAGGTGGCAAGTACATGGGTGAGCTGGTGCGGCTCGTACTGCTCAGGCTCGTGGACGAAAACCTGCTCTTCCACGGGGAGGCCTCCGAGCAGCTGCGCACACGCGGAGCCTTCGAGACACGCTTCGTGTCGCAGGTGGAGAGGTGTGCGGAGGAGAAGGGCAGGTGCAAAGGGCAGGGGCTGGGGACGTCCAGTCCGGGCACTGCAGACTTGGTCTCAGGGAGAGACTGAGTCCCAGGCCCGTGGCGCAGGGACAGGAAACTAGGGCCTGGGGCCGGATTCCGGGCGTGGGCGGGGCCTGGGGCGGGGCACAGGGGGCGGGGCGGGAGTGGGCGGGGCCAGAGGCGGGGGGCTGGAGGCGAGGGCGGGGCTCTGGAAGCGAGGGCGGGACAGGGACGGGTCCGGGGTAGGAGGTGGGGTCCGGACGGGGATGCCAGGAGCAGGGATGGGGGCGAGCCCGCGTCCGGGCAGTGTCCCCATCCGTGAGTCCCCTCGGTGCTCCCTGCCCGCCGTGGCGGTGCTCTCTGGATCCTGCTGTGGCCTCACTTCCCTGGCGGAGACCCTGGGCTTAGTTAGAGGGAGCAGTACTAACCAGGTTACGGCTGGTCCCTAGCGGAAATGCTTTGACTGGTTGAGGTGAGCAGGATCGCCCCATTTCTCCAGAGAGGGGCCCCGGCTCAGCCAGGGAAAGAGGCCGCCGCTGGGTGGACGGCTGGCAGGGACCCCTCCCTGGAGAAGGAGAGGCCGCCGCTGGAGGGGGATGGATTGTCGGAGCCACCCTCAGCGACCGCCCTACCTCCTCCCGCCCCGCAGCGACACGGGCGACCGCAAGCAGATCTACAACATCCTGAGCACGCTGGGGCTACGACCCTCGGCCACTGACTGCGACATCGTGCGCCGCGCCTGCGAGAGCGTGTCTACGCGCGCTGCACACATGTGCTCGGCGGGGCTGGCGGGCGTCATCAACCGCATGCGCGAGAGCCGCAGCGAGGACGTAATGCGCATCACTGTGGGCGTGGATGGCTCCGTGTACAAGCTGCACCCCAGGTGAGCCCGCCGCGCCCTCTCCCTGGTAAAGTGGGGCCCAGAAAGCGAGTGCTCCATGGTTCCTTGTGACTCCCAAGCTCCAAGATTTTGTAATCCTCTTCTTGTCCCCCTTGGCCTAGATTTGGGGGAAGGGTCGACTTCGTGCAGGATGCCCGGTAATGAATGTGGAGGATGGGCTGGGAGGAGGGACGGCAGCCCTGCTTCTCTTCTGCCCAGCTTCAAGGAGCGGTTCCACGCTAGCGTGCGCAGGCTGACGCCCAGCTGCGAGATCACCTTCATCGAGTCGGAGGAGGGCAGTGGCCGGGGCGCGGCCCTGGTCTCGGCGGTGGCCTGTAAGAAGGCCTGCATGCTGGGCCAGTGAGAGCAGTGACCGCCAGCACAGGGAGGATGCCACAGCCCCACAGCACCCAGGCTCCACGGGGAAGTGCTCCCCACACGTGATCGCAGCCTGGCGGGGCACGAGACCTGGCCTTGTCAGGACCTGGGCTGCCTGCCATCCCGCTGGGGAACCCAGCGGGCCTCTTCCCTCAGTCATTCGGTGGGACAGCCCCAGGGCCCTAACTGGGGTGCGGCAGGAGCAGGGACAGAGACTCTGGAAGCCCCCACCTTTCTCACTGGAATCAACTTCCTAGAAGGGAGTTGCTCACTCAGGACTTTGTTGCATTTCCACACTGTCAGAGCTGTTGGCCTCGCCTGGGCCCAGGCTCTGGGAAGGGGGCACCCTCTGGATCCTGCTGTGGCCTCTCTTCCCTGGGAACTCATCCTGTGTGGGGAGGCAGCTCCAACAGCTTGACCAGACCTACACCTGGGCCAAAAGGGCAGCCAGGGGCTGCTCATCACCCAGTCCTGGTCATTTTCTTGCTTGAGGCTCAAGAGGCCCAGGGAGCAATGGGAGAGGGCTCCGTGGAGGAGGTGTCCCAAGCTGCGAATACCCCCAGAGACCTTTTCTCTCCTGTACCCCCATCCCTGAGTGACTTGTGATTCTGGGATGGACCCTCACAGCAGGTGCAAGAGACAGAGCCCTCAAGCCCCTGCCCCAAGGGGCCCACAAAGGGGAGAAGGGCCAGCCCTGCATTTTCAACTCCCGCAGCACTGGCTCAGGAAGAAACCCCAAGCAGCATTCAGCACACCCCAAGGGACCACCCCATCATACGACATGCCACCCTCTCCATGCCCAACCTGAGACTGTGTGAGTTTTTTAATTAAAAATGTTAAAAGTTTTAAACATGGCCTGTCCACTGTTCTTTGACTTCTGTGCATAAGGACTGTGGGGACAATCTATAAAGAGTCAGCGTCACATGCATGAAGATACTTCAGTATCTCGGCCATGCCCTCCAGACAGCTCCTTCCAGCCAGCCGTGCCCCGGGGAGTGTGAGGAGTGACAGACCAGGCTGTAGGAACAGGAATGGGGTATCATGGGGGATGGCAGAGTAGTGGACAATACACTGCCTGGCCGGTGCCCCTGCTTGCCTGCCCATGGAATGTGTGCAGAGAGAGTGCCAGGCCAGGTGCTGCTCTGGGGAAGTGGGGGAATGAAGCTGGTTCTGCTGCATGTCAGTCTCAGCACCGTCCTGTCCAGTCAGAGCCACTTAGGTTTGCCAGTGAGTGGAGGCCCAGATACACGTTGGATTTCTAAGGTCCCGCCAGATGCTCCTATTGGTGGAATGCCTGTTTAGAGTTAGCCAAACATAGGCCTAATGCCATCTTTCTGTAGCATAAACACAGTGACATAGATACATATTTGTGTGATTTTCATGCACGTGCATTTTTCGATGAGAGACACCACCCAGCTAATCAGGAACAACTGCTTTGTTTCCTTCAGATCTTAACCCAAAGTTGTGATTTTGAAAAGTCATGTCCCCCTTCAGATTTCTTGCTATCTGCTACTTCTCATGTGGAATTGCTTTGGATCTTCTTAGTTCTCTTGAGTCTAAATTAGTCCTTATAAGTTAGTGCAAGCATCTGATTACTTTGTTATCATTACTGTTATGTTCAAGCATTCACAAAGTGGAAAACATTTTAATATCAATTGCTTTCTATTTCTCCTTTATATTACAGTTCAGGGCATTGTATTAATTCTTAAAATTCTATATGTAGGTAGGTTATATGTCTGAATTGAAATGGCTGAATTGAAATAGATAAAATGAATTTCTTTTCTAGATAACAAAGGGAGTGTCATAAAACACTTGTTATGGGACAGTGTGATGGCTCACGCCTATAATCTCAGTGCTTTGAGAGGCTGAGGTGGAGGATTGCTTGAGGCCAGGAATTTGAGACCAGCCTGGGGCAACATAGCAAGACCCCATCTCTTAAAAAAAAAAAGTGGGGGGCTGCTGGGCACGGTGGCTCACGCCTGTAATCCCAGCACTTTGGGAGGCCGAAGCAGGTAGATCACAAGGTCAGGAGTTTGAGATCAGCCTGGCCAACATGGTGAAACCCCGTCTCTACTGAAAATACAAAAAGTAGCCGGGCATGATGGCAGGCGCCTGTAATCCCAGCTACTCGGGAGGCTGAGGCAAGAGAATTGCTTGAACCTGGGAGGCGGAGGTTGCAGTGAGCAGAGATCGCACCACTGCACTCCAGCCTGGGCAACAGAGCAAGACTCTGTCTCAAAAATGAATGAATTAATTAATTAATTAAAAAAAGAAAGAAAAAAAAAAACACTGGGCAGGGTGGTGTGCACCTGTAGTCCCAACTATTCCAGAGGTTGAGGCAGGAAGAAGCACTTGAGCCCAGGGGTTGTCTGCAGTGAGCTCTACTCATGCCTCTGCACTTCAGCCTGGGTGACAGAGCTCAGTGGCTCACACCTGTAATCCCAGCACTTTAGGAAGCTGAAGCAGGCAGATCGCCTAAGATCAGGAGTTCGAGACTGGCCTGGCCAACATGATAAAACCCTGTCTCTACTAAAAAAAATAATTTTATATATATATATGTGTGTATATATATATATATATAAATTAGCTGGGTGTGGTGGTACATGCCTGTAATCCCAGCTGCTTGGGAGGTTGAGGAACGAGAATCGCTTGAACCTGGGAGGTGGAGGTTGCAGTGAGCTGAGAACGCGCCACTGCACTCCAGCCTGTACGAGAGTGAGACTCCGTCTCAAAAAAAAAAAGGAATTTAAGGAATTTAAAAGAAAACTCTTGTTATATAAAAAGAGTATTGGGTGTGACACATGAGAGCTCCTGCACTCTACCAGTCAGCTACTGACAGACATGGGCCTGGCTCCAGTGGAGGGGCAGCAGCCAGTGAGCCCAGCCTGGGGTGACCCACTCCTGCTGCCTCCAGGATGCCCCCTGTTTCCCCAGCCCCTCTGCTGTGCCCTCGGCCCCGGAAGCTGGCAAGTCTGCTTCTCTGGAACAGCATCACGCAGGCCTGCCCATCGGCCCACTGTGCACCAGGCCTTCGGGGGATCCAGATGTCAACCAGGCTGGGTGTTCAGGAGAGGCACAGAAGCCAGGAATACAAACACATCAGCCACCAGGCAAATGGGAAACGTGCCCCAGAAGCTCCCTGCTGAGGATGTTAGGGAGAGCTTTTTGAAGTAGTGTGGTTGAGATGGGGCTTGAAGAAGGCAAGGTTCCAAACAGCAGGGCAGACTGGGGACAAGGCAGACTGCATGGGAGGGCAGCCGCTGGAGCTCCCTCACCCTCCAGAATTACCCCAAAGCCAAGCAAAGTGTTCTGCCTGGGGTCACAGCTAGCTCGGGGATGCCTTCTGCCCCTTCGTCAGAGGGGCAAAAGGTCAGAGCCTAGGGTCACCAAAACCTCTGGGCAGCCCAGGGGGGGTCTCAGACCACAGACCATTCTCAGAACTACCCACTGCCTTCCCAAGCCTGGGGGGGTCCCTGGACTGACCCTCCCCAGCTGTCCTCTTGCACTGGTCAGGGTTCTGGCTGGACTGGCAAGGAAGGGTGGTCAGATATGGGAGTAACTGGATCCCTTCATCAGGACCTAGGGTGGTGAGAGCTTTGAGCCTGCTCTGCTCTGGGCAGACATTGTGCCTGGCCCTGCCAGGATGGATAGACAGCAGGATGTTACACGTTGAGGACATGGAGGTCATCAAGAATGTGGCTGGAATCTGTTAGGGCCTTCATCCTCCCCCAGCCCAGGCGGGGGCTGCCAAGTTTGGTCCTGTCCTCTGTTCCTCTCCTTATTTGGACCTTCAGGTGATAAGCCTGAGACATAAAGGAGGCTGAGCCCTGCCACCACGACAGCAGCCACACCTCTGCAGAGAGAATGGTGAGTGCCTGCTGGGGAGGAAAGGCTAGCGGTCTCCCTGGTGCTGGCCTTTGGGCTGGGGGAGCAGAGTTTTCTGTGCTTGCGTTTGGTCGAGGGTGGTCCCCAGGGAGAGGAAGAGGATCCTGGCCCTGGCTCTCCTGGGAATGCTCTGGGACAGTGCATGGTGGGTGGGATGGGGAGACTTTGAGGAGGTGGGGAGAGGACCCCTCCCTACTCACGGTGTTGCAGGCCAGCAGGAAGGCGGGGACCCGAGGCAAAGTGGCGGCCACCAAGCAGGCCCAACGTGGTTCTTCCAACGTCTTTTCCATGTTTGAACAAGCCCAGATCCAGGAGTTCAAGGAAGTGAGTGCCCACTCCCAGCAGCCTCAGACCCCATCCCGGCCTGCCCAACCCCACCCCACATACACACCCCCCTTCTATCCTGACCTTGCCCCTCACACTACCCAGGCCTCTCCCCTTCCTCCCACCTTCCCTAGAGCTGGGGGCTGCTCCCAACTGAAGGCCCCCATCCCACAGGCCTTCAGCTGTATCGACCAGAATCGTGATGGCATCATCTGCAAGGCAGACCTGAGGGAGACCTACTCCCAGTTGGGTGCGTGCACCCACCTCCCACCCAGACCCACCCTGCAGACTGGGGCCCCTGCTCTGAGCTGCTGGGTGGGTGGGAGTGGCTGGGGGGACAGCGCCCCGCTCCCCTGCTTCCCCTCCTCCCCATCTCCTCACACTGCCCTTCCCCCCTTGTCACGCCTTCCTTCCACTTCACCTCCCCGACCCACAGCTGCCTCTGCCCCTCCAGCCCCTGCGGCCAGGATAGAGGGAGGGTGGCCTAGGCCCTTCTGGGGGACACCCAGGGTCCAGGTGTGTACCTCATGCCCCACCCCCACCAGGGAAGGTGAGTGTCCCAGAGGAGGAGCTGGACGCCATGCTGCAGGAGGGCAAGGGTCCCATCAACTTCACTGTCTTCCTCACGCTCTTTGGGGAGAAGCTCAATGGTGAGCCTGGGACAGAGCTGGGCACCCTTGGCCAGGCAGGGAGCCTGCACCCTGCCTGAACCCCACCTGAACCCTGCCTGAACCCCACCGGAACCCTAACTGTACCCCATCTGGACCCACCTGGACTCTTCCTAGCCATGGCCCATTCTAAGCACCTCCTGTGCCCCAGAATCCCATGTGCACTGGTCACCCCAGTGCTGACTTGGGGCCAGGAAACGTGCCTTCAGCCCCTACCCCCAAATTCCAATCTCCCAGCCAGGCTGCCCGCCTCAGGAGGATGACCATTCCCAGCCCCACTGATCCTCGAGAAACACTTTATATTAGGGAATACCCCCACCTCTTCTGGGATGCGGGGGGCTCCTCATGCAGCCCAGTTCCTGCTAGGCGGGACCTGGGATGCTGGAGACATGGATGCTCACCTGGCTGCCTTGGCCTCCCAGGGACAGACCCCGAGGAAGCCATCCTGAGTGCCTTCCGCATGTTTGACCCCAGTGGCAAAGGGGTGGTGAACAAGGAAGAGTAAGTGTGGGCCCAGCCAGATGAGGGGCACAGTGGTGGAAGCAGAGAGGGGGGTGAGGCCCCTTGTGAGGGGGGCTGCCTGTACTTCGGGGCCTTATACTACTCTTTGGGGTGCGGCCAACCCTTCCCTACGCCATGAGAGCCTCTGTACCCATGTTCCCTGCGCAGCCACTCCCCCACAGTCTCCTGCTCAGACCCTCCTCACTCCCCGCAGGTTTAAGCAGCTTCTCCTGACCCAGGCAGACAAGTTCTCTCCAGCTGAGGTGAGGCTGCCCAGCCCCTTCAATACCCATCCCCAGCACCTTCTCTGGGCCTCACCCATGACCCAGAGCCCAGTACCAGTGAGGCAGTTGCTGGAAGGGTGAGCCGGGGGTCTTTCTGGAGGAGGTGCCATCTCTGTTGAGACCTAGAGGGTAAAGATGTGGAGTCAGAAAAGACAGCATGTTGCATCAGGCAGGGAGACTGTACACAGACCCGGGGAAAAGCAGATAAGGAGAGGTTTCGTATACTTGGGGTGGGCCTGTGCCTGTGGCTGGAGGGGCGCCCTTTGCCCCTTGGCCCCCATTTGCACCGACTCCTCACTCTGCCCAGAGTCAGCCAACAGAAAAAATTAACCCAGAGTCTGGGGTCTAGGGTTGAAAAGCGAAGGCACAAAGCACAGATGCAGGGGGCAGGCAGAAGGGCCACAGGACTCAGGTGAGGTCTCTGCCCAGCTGGGCCAGGAGCTAGGGGGCTACCTCTCACCAGCGCCCCCTGCAGGTGGAGCAGATGTTCGCCCTGACACCCATGGACCTGGCGGGGAACATCGACTACAAGTCACTGTGCTACATCATCACCCATGGAGACGAGAAAGAGGAATGAGGGGCAGGGCCAGGCCCACGAGGGGGTACCTCAATAAACTCTGTTGCCAAATTGGAATTGCTGTGGTATCTTTTCTGTGACAGATGGGCTGGGGACCAGCCAAGGGGGATCCCAAGGTCCCAGTGCACACATCACCATGATCATGGCCACCATCTACCTTGCCAGCTCACCTTGATTCACTCCCATGCTGCCAAGTGAAGTGTGAACTATGATCATGCCTAGTTCACAGATGAGGACACTGAGGCCCAGAGAGTGTGAGCATCTCGCCAAGGCCAGCCATCTAGAAGAGGAGAGGGTGGAATTTACACCACCTCCACCAAGCCCAGGAATGAGCCACAAAGTGGGCACTACCCAGCTACTTGGGGCTGTGTAGAGAAGAGGCTGCTTGCTGGGCACTCAGCAAACTCTGCCCAACAGCCCAGCAGGTAGGCAGTGGCCCTGGTACCCCCACACCCAACCACACAGCCTCCCCTGGCCCACTGCTCGCACCCCTTCTCAATACACTGGCTTGGGTGCCTCCCTGCATGGGCCCTGCAGAGAGGTACCCATTTGAAACACAATCAGCTTCTCATTGCAATTACAGGCAAGGCACTAAGACACAAGGAACATGGACACCGAAGGAGGGGCCAGGGAACATGCAAATTTTTAGAGGAAATGCCCAGAACCTGGCATCATGCCTCCTGAGCCCCTCATGCGCTGTGAGGGGTAAGAGGGTCAGACAGCTGGAGGGTAGGGAGATGACGTCTCAGGAGACAATAGTTAGTGCTCCTGTCACCCTTCATTTGAGAACCCAGGAGCTAGAGGAAAGAGTGATCCTCATCATGAGTACCAGAGGAGCAGCAGGGGACATCCAAAGTACGAGAGGGTAGGAGGAAGAGAGAGAGAGAGAGAGAGAGAGAGAGAGAGAGAGAGAGAGAGACAGAGACAGAGAGAGACAGAGACAGAGACAGAGAGACAGGCAGTGACAGCTCAAACCTCAGCCAGATCCAGAGCGTACAAAGTTTCCTGCCTACAGAACTGCCCAGTAAGAGCTCTCAGCCTGCCTCCTTCCCTCCCCACAAGCCCTGCTGCAATCCCTGTACCTGGGGGTTGGTGGGGAGGAGGTGAGTGAGAAAGGAGGGGCACTCCTTCCTGAAGGCCCCAAGAAGAAAAGCATTTTCACCCAGATAGGTGTTCAGTTTTGATTTTATCTGAGGTCTGGCAGTTTAATTACTAAATGGAAACTTGAGACTTTCTGGAATTATGGTATTTTCTGTTGCTTAGAGAGATTACAAAAGTCACGAACTGCCTGAGTTTCCACCCCAATAGCAGGCCACCAGCCCACTCCACTGAGCATGCTGGGACACTGGGTGAACAAAATCAAGTACCATTAGGATTCTACCACATGAGTTTGCTTGTTCAACAAGCTGATTTCATAAAGTAAGGGATCATGTTATAATCCAAGCTCTACAGGTGTAAGTTGTGAAAGACTGAAACAAACCAAAAAGATCATAGGTGTCCGGTTATCTGATTTGATGGGGTATCTGAACCTTTCGTTGTCTTTGAGCTGTTTCAAAACTCTGTAAATTATTATTATTTCTTTTTTTTCTTTCTTCTTTTTTTTTTTTTTTTTTTGGATAGAGTCATCTCTGTCACCCAGGCTGCAGTGGCATGATCTCAGCTCACTGCAAACTTCACCTCCCAGGTTCAAGTGATTCTCATGCCTCAGCCTCCTGAGTAGCTAGTATTACAGATGTGCACACCATGCCAGGCTAATTTTTGTATTTTTAATAGAGACGCGGTTTCACCATGTTAGCCAGGCTGGTCTCGAACTCCTGACCTCCGTTGATCCACCCGCCTATGCCTCCCAAAGTGCTGGGATTACAGGCGTGAGCCACTGCACCCTGCCACAACTCTGTAAATTATAACTAATAGCAAGGCAATGATTCTTCTCTATAAACATGCAAATAAGTGTTGTCCAGTGGAAGCACAATTGATTTTTCCCTTCTCTGTGGAAGAAGCCAATTTTGCCTATATTAAGCAAATTCATCTGGGCATTCCTAACAGTCTACACATGCACTGGCTCTTTGAATTCTTCTCTGAACCAGGCCCAGGAATGAGCCACAAGATGAGCACTGCCCAGCTCCTTGGGCTGTCACATCTTATTGATTCCTACGTGAATTCACAAGTAAATAATATTTAGCAGTTGTTCACTTAGTATGCAATTCAAGATTTTGCTTTAAAAATATTATCCTTTCACACTGCTGATGTAGTTGTCTGATAAGGTTAGTCCTTTCCACACCAAAACTGCCTGTATTAGTGTTGTTTGGAATAAACTGAGGGTAGAATGTATATGGTATGTGTATGTGGGGTGTGTGTGTGTGTGTGTGTGTGTGTGAGATAGAGAGAGAGAGAGAGACAAAAGAGAGAGACAGAAGGATAGAGAGAAACAGATGGGCATAGACCCAGGATATCAGTTTAGCCTACACTGACCAATATGATAGCCACTGGCCACTTGAAATGTGGTGTGAGTTGGGATATGCTACAAGTGTAAACTGCACATAATATTTTGAAGATTTCATACAAAAAAGAATGCAAATATCTCATTAATAAATGTTGTTATTAATATCATTAATATTATAATATACGTTGAAATGATAATGTTTTGGATATTGGATTATTACTAAAATTAATTTCACCGATTTCTTTTCACTTTTTAAATGTGGCTACTAGAATATTTAGAATTTCATAAGTGACTTGCATTTCTGGCTTTCACTCCTGTTGGAAAGCACTGAGTTAGACTGTGTAGTATGTCTATTTAAGACTGCGGTTAAACGAACATGGTGGCTCGGGCCTATAATCCCAGCACTTTGGGAGGCCGAGGCGGGCAGATTACCTGAGGTCAGGAGTTCAAGATCAGCCCGGCTAATATGGTGAAACCCTGTCTCTACTAAAAATACAGAAATTAGCCAGGTGTAGTAGGGCATGCCTGTAGTCCCAGCAATTAGGGAGGCTGAGGCAGGAGAATCTCTTGAACCCGGAAGGGGAGGTTGCAGTGAGCAGAGATCAAGCCACTGCACTCCAGCCTGGACGACAGAGCAAGACTCCATCTCAAAAAAAAAAAAAAAAAAGTAGAATAAAAATAAATAAATAAATAAATAAATAAATAAAGACTACAGTTTCTGGGAGACACTGAGGCAGGCATTAGCCGTCTCTGCAGAGAGTACTTGCAGCAGGGAGCAGCAGTTTTGATGTCCTCAAAAGGAGCCAATTTCATTTGGGTGGGGTTGCCTCTGAGTATTCTAGCAGTACAGACAGAAGGGAGAGAAGGCTGTTTCCAGAAAGCAGAGATCATATGAATTACTTGTGAGACCAAACTTTTTCCTCAGGTGAATCTCAGGCATCTCGTAAGTGGAGTGTCTAACAGTCTACACCTGAGGATGTTGGACAGAAGGTGGTGTGAGGTGAGCATAGCTGGGGAGAGCTCCGGGAGGGGGAAGACCAGCTCCATGTTGTCCACCCACTGAAAGGAAAGCTCCCTCTGGGGGAGGTGGATGCCCCCTGGCCAGGCCTGCAGGGCCCTGCTCACTATGAGCTCTGTGTGGTCCTGGCCTGGGTCACACCAGCCATTGCCAGGCAATAGCTCCCAGTTGGAAAACAGAGCAAGGTTCCCTCTCAAAAAAAAAAGAAAGAAAGAAAGAGAGAAAGAGAGAAAGAGAGAAAGGAAGGAAGGAAGGAAGGAAGGAAGGAAGGAAGGAAGGAAGGAAGGAAGGAAGGAGAAGGAAAGAAAAGAAAAGAAAAGAAATACAACAGGTAACCAAGCATGATGGCTCACGCCTGAAATCTCAGCCACTTGGGAGGCCAAGGCAGAGGATTGCTTGAGTCTGGGAGGTTGAGGCAGCAGTGAGCCAGGATTCCGCCATTGCACTCCAGCCTGGGTGACAAAGCGAGACCCTATTTCAAAAAAAAAAAAAAAAGCAGAGAGAGAAAGAAAGAAATGCAACAGGGCCAGGCGTGGTGGTTCATACCTGTAATCCCAACACTTTGGGAGGCAGAGGAGAAAGGATTGCTTAAGACCAGGAGTTCAAGACCAGCCTGGGCAACAGGCAAAAACCCATCTCTTAAAAAAATACAAAAATTAGCCTGTTGTGGTGGTGCACACCTATAGCCCCAGATATTCAGGGAGCTTGAGCCAGATCCAGGCTGCAGTGAGCCATGGTCGTGCCACTGCACTCCAGCCTGGGTGACAGAGCGAGACCTTGTGAGAAAGAAAAGAAAGAAGGGAAGAAAGGAAGGAAGGAAGGAAGGAAGGAAGGAAGGAAGGAAGGAAGGAAGGAAGGAAGGAAGGAAG
>NW_012102565.1:771185-778945 GCF_000951045.1 Mandrillus leucophaeus | reverse complement strand
GGAGGGAGGGAGGAGGGAAGGAGGGAGGGAGGAAGAATACAGGATCCAAAGGGCCTAAATGCCCCCACTGTGCCCAAATTCTGTGTGGCTCAGGACCGGCCTCCTCCACACTCCCACTACTACAACCCTGCACCCCACTTGTTCCTGGGGGCCCCCAAGGGGAGCCTCACCAGAAGACTGCTCATAAACCCACCGCCCCTCATCTTTCCTGTCTTTTTAGAAGCCTCAGAAGCCTTGCCGCTTTAAGGACACCTCCATCTGAGCCAAGGCGCTCGCTCCAGGTATCCCAGAGCTCCTGGTCCTGGGTGTCCCTGCCACACGTCTCCCCATGGAGCCCTACTCTGGCTCAAGCCCCCTAACTGTGCATGAGGAGGACTCTTGCCCTCACTGGGACTGTCCAGAGCCTTCCTATCTCTCTGGAGGGACTTCCGTCAGTTTCTGCCCCTTCTCCTCTTCTGCTAAGAACTCACGTTAAGTCTGATAGCAGAAGCATCATCTGGCACCCTCCTGAAAGGAACCCAGAGTGCCTCCTTTGTGGACCGGTACCTGGATTTTCCCCACTCTCTCTCCCTTCAGCCATGCTGATGGCAGAGAAGGTAAGAACTTCCAGCCCATTTCTCTGGAGAGGCAAACTTGTCATCTGTCACTGCAGAGAAGGTTCTACCTTATGCTCATAGTACATTATCTTTATTATGTGTTAGGATATCACATTTAAAAGGACAAAAAAGGCCAGGCAGTGGCTCATGCTTATACTCCCAGTACTTTGGGAGGCCGAGGCAGGTGGATCACCTGAGGCCAGGAGTTCGAGACCAGCCTGGCCAACATGGTGAAACCCTGTCTCTACTAAAAATACAGAAATTAGCTGGGTGTTGTGGCATGTGCCTGTAATCCCAGCTACTTGGGAGGCTGAAGCAGGAGAATCATGAACCCAGGAGGCAGAGGATGCAGTGAACTGAGATCATGCCACTGCACACCAGCCTGGGCCACAAAGCGAGACTCTGTCTCAAAACAAAACAAAAAAACAAACAAACAAACAAAAAACAATAAAATAAAAGGACAAAAAAAAGAAATATAAAATACTTGAAGGTGCTTGTATTATAACATTAATAGGATTGACAGTATCTGCTTTCCAGGCTGAAGTGATTCGTTCATTATTCTAGACTTCTTTAGTCCTTTGCAATTTGTGGTAATTACGGTTTTCTTTTTAACGTTAAAAAAAAGTATAAAAATAAAAGGCAAAAAAAGCATTATCCCATTAGTCTGAACTTCCCCTCCTCTATCCCTGCCCCAATACCCTTGAAGACCCTGGGTGCAAACAAAGGCCTGAGGGAGCCTCTTCCCTGCAGTGCAGGCCTCACCTGGGGCTCAAGTCAGAATCTGCATTTTATTCCCTAGGACAGCCTCTAGTCAGGCCAGGGGTCCGCTGTGCTGCCCAAGTGCCCTCACCCCAGCTTTGAGGCACCAGAAGGGCAAATGCAAATTTAAAACAAGAATAAGTTTATTCTCCTTGGTGGAAAAAAAAAAAAAAAAAACAGACTTTCCCATCTCCTTTTTCTTTAGAAAATCTATAATTGCAAGTTCCTTCCTGGACTTTTTTTATGTAGATCTGTTAAAAAGCTAAATAAGCCTTTTTCAAGTTTCACATCCCAGGAATGTCTCCTTAAGGACCTAGGAGGCACCATTTGAAGTGTAATCACCAAGGGAGATACATCTTTATCTCCCAGTTTCTGTGGGCAACGGGGAGCCTAACTTTAGCCCGGTGCCTGGCTCAAGTTGCAAACACACTTCCAGTCTTAAAGGAATGAGTTTATTTTTTTTTCCTTTAGATAAAGGCAATTAGCAAACCCACGTGGCCTCCCCGGTTACCTGGGGATTTACAGAGAACTGTGTGTGACCACAGGTGCTGTCAAGCCCTCTTACCTGAGAACCCGTGACATTTCCCTTGAGAACATGAACGGGATGGGTTGCACCTGGTTATATACAAGCGTGAGACTTCTTTCTGCCTTTGCAATTTCTTAGCAGATTGTCTGTGATGAGCATCGCAATCTGTTTAATGTCTATTCAATAATTAAACTTTTCTTTCTCTTCTTTTGTGGAAAGGTTTTCTGCGTTGGCAGGAGATTTTTGTTTTTGATTATGTCCCCAAGATGCCTGATGTTCCACCCCTCAAGAGCCTCAGCCTTGCCCAGGGAGGGCATGGGGGTGAGTGGCCTCTCCCACGGACAGTGCTGGCCAAGTTGGCCCAGGTGCGCAGCAAGGGCTGCTCCCCAAAGACTCCCTCCCGGTCAGCATGGGTCAGGCCCCTGTTGTGTTGTTTTCTCTCTTTTTTGTAGAGTTCAAGGGGGTCCTGCTATGTTGTCCAGACTGGTCTTGAACTGGCCTCAAGGGATCCTCTCATCTCAGCCTCCCAAAGTGCTGGGATTACTGTGCCCAGCCTTGTGTTGTATTTTCTGATCTTATCCTGCAACCCCTTGAGCCCCCAACCTGGGCCCCAGTCCCTGCGCTGCCCCAGCCTGCCAGCCCTCTCTCTCTGCACATTCTTTCTTTAGCCGAGTTAACACCACTGATAAGGTTAAAGACAGGCTCTTAAATTTCTGCCCTGGCATGAGAAATATGTGACCCACATGCTTCTCCAGCTTAACTGTCCACTGTAACTGTCAGGGACTGATGGGCGCCAGCTGGCCCACAGCCCACTTCAGTCCTGACCCTCCCCAACAGGCTGATAGAGGCCCCAGCCTGAACCTGGACTCCCCCATGTTCTGATTTTCCTGCACAAGACTGCAGAGGCCTGGTTAAGCTGGAGAAACATAAGGAATAGGTAGGTCTGCACACACTCACCTCTTCCTTTGCAGTGAACTGTCTTGAATCTTCTAGATGGAAAAGCTGGGGGTGTGGAGGTACAGGGATAGGACAGCTCAGGGAGGCCTTGGGCAAAGTCAAGGAGTAGGCCCAGTTTCCCTCTGTGTGTGCCTTCCTGAGACTCGGTTTCCTGTCTGTGAAGCAGGGCTGGGCTGGATATTGACAGCACCTGAGGGTCATTGAGCTCCTCTGTCCCAGGCACTCAGCTGCTGGGCACAGTGCACACGTGGCAGTCCAGTGCCCTCTCACGCTCCAAGGTGACTATGCTTGTAGTTATACTCCTGACCCCAGAATAAAGACTACACTTTCAGCCTCCCTCACTGGCAGGTATGACTATGTGTGGTGGCAGTTTTCTCCTTAAGAGACAGATGTTTGTGCCTCCCTCCAACCCGCTGGCTAGCACCTAGCTGGCACACAGCCTCCTGGGGCTATGAAGATGAGGGCCACAGCCACAGGATGGGGGAGCCATGAGCCGAGTCTGGCTGCATCTCTGACATATGGGGTGTCACACACCACCTCTACCTCCCATCGGATGCTACATGAAGAGAACAAACTCCACCTGATGGAAGCTGCTGCCGTTTGAAGTCTTTCATTCTCACAACAGAACCAACCTCAACCAATACAGTGTATTGGCCCCACGTGCTTAAGCAAGCTGTCCAAGGTCACACACAGCTGCGAGGCGGTGAAGCTGGGTTTGAGCCTGTTATTGACCTTTGTGCAGACAGACCTCAGAGCAGAGCACAAGGCAGCGAGGCTGTAGGTCTGGGGCTCCCTCTCCAGGAGAATCAACTGGCTGCACACAGCCCGGAGAGCCCATGGGCAACCTGAGTCCTTGCACCTGGAAGTTTCTGTGTCCCACACATATCCAGGAGCTTAAAATGAAGATGTCTGAATTACACAACTTTTTGATAGCACCAACCCAACCCTCTCAGCCTCCTCGTCTGAGGTCAGCCCAGGGCAAGCCCCTTGCAAAGCTGATTAAACTCAGAACGACAGGGCAGTGACCCTGCAGCCCTCAATTAAATGTGCAGATGGACTTGGGGGCGGGCTGGTACCCCAGATGGCCTCATCCTCCCAGGGTGGCAGAGCCCCTGGAGGCCACAGCCCTGTGTGTACACCACTGGGGAGTCATCACAGGATACTTCAAGAGTTCAGTTCAAGGCAGGGTGACTCACGACTGTAATCCCAGCACTTTGGGAGGCTGAAGCGGGCGGATCACCTGAGGTCAGGAGTTAGACACCACCCTGGTCAACAGGGGGAAAGCCCATCACTACTAAAAATACAAAAATTATCTGGGCGTGGGGGTGGGTGCCTATAATCCCAGCTACTCAGGAGGCTGAGACTGGAAAATTGCTTGAGCCTGGGAGGCAGGGGTTGCAGTGAGCTGAGATTGCAACGCTGCACTCCAGCTTGGGGAACAGAGTAAGACTCTGTCTCAAAAAAAAAGAGTAAAAAAGAGTTCAGTATATCATTTAATGTGGAGTTGCTTCCATCACAAGGCTGAGGCTATTTCTCTACTGCCCAGATTTGGGCTGGCCTGTGGTTTGTTGACCTCAGCCTTGTAGTTCTCACTTTCCTGGAACCCGAATGCCACCATGCGACATCCATAAGACAAAGCCCAGGATAAAAGATCACTTGGAGAGACAGGCTTGGCCTGCCGCCACCCTGTCTGAGGCTGGACCCCTAGGAAGGGGACTCTGATGGACCCCCAGACCCAGTCAAATGACCACTTCCAAGCTCAGGCAAGAAGGGACAAAGAGCCACCGGCTCAGCTCATAGCATCTGAGAAATAAGAAACTGCTGCATTTTTTGAGGCGGTAAGATTCGACAGGTTTGTTCTGCAGCAATAGATGAGTAGTACCTCATCTTAGCCCATGTTCTGATGAAGACAAACAGTAGCATTGACAAAGTTTTAAGAAAAGTTAACCAAAAACTGGGGTTGCTTTCTTCATTTTGACCCTTCGTTACAAGAAACAGAGGCCAACCCCACCCCACCAGACTCACTGCTCACTGGTCCCTGAGTGCCTGTGAGTCTCAGTGGGAGTTACCTTGAGGCCAGCCCTTCTGAGTGGAGGGTGCTGGGTACTGAGGTCAAGTTGAGCTCAGTCCAGGCTGAAAGGAGTGCAGCTCTGGCCAGGATGTCAGGGCTGTGGCCTCCCCAAGAACCTTCTACCCTGGAGTAACTCTGGCCCCTCCAGGCTTTGCTGCTTGGCTGTGTGAGGGGAATTGCTGTCCCAGCATTCTGGCCCCCTTGCCCCCAGCCCCTCCCTGACCTCCATGGGCTTCAGGCCTCAGTACAGAGTCACCTCCTCCAGGAAGCCATCCCCCAGTGCAAGTCTGGGCGACATTCTTCCTTGCCTGGCCCACCTGCTCACTCTCACGCCATGGCTTTCTGTGAGCAAACACAAAGATAGGAAAACCTCTGTCCTTGGCACAGAGCAGAAGCTCTGGAAATGTCTCATGAGTGAGTGAAGGCACATGACGAACCTCCAGACCTGTAGAGGCTAAACACTGAGAGCCTTTATAGATGCTGTAGGGCCGAGGAGTTTGCCAACTGCAGCAGGTCATGCCCAGAGGTTTATCTCTGGGTAGCAAGGTGTGTCTCCCACCAAAGGCCATCAGCACAGGGCCCGCCCTGCTGACCCAAGGCAGTGCACAACAGAGGCCAGATGTAGTGAGAAGGAACCTGTCCTTGGCCTGCTGTCTGCTGCCATGCCTATGGGAACATGGACACAAGTGTGTGGTGTACAGGGTGGTATGGCAGGTGGGAAGTTGGGGTGTGTATGTAGCAGGTGTGTGTGTGTGTGTGCATGTGGTGGGGGTGTGCATGCATGTGTGTATGTGTATGTGCATATGCATACGTGTGCATGGCAAGAGAAGACCTCCTCTTTCTGGCCTCTCTATCTGCCCCCCTCCCTCCTGCTGCCAACACACTGTCCACCCTTCACTGTCTTTTTCCTTGGGACTCGTTGATCTGTCTCCACTGTCCCAGGTGTCTGGAGCAGCCTCTAACCTTCCATCTCCCACGGTACTTCAGCCCTGCCCCTCCCAGCTGTGGAACGTCCCCCAGGATGTGCCACTGACACAAAGAGCCACACAGCTCCAAAATAGAATATTATCTAACCTGCTGCTCCCTTTGCTGTCAGCAACACCTCTACCATGCTTCTCCCAGGACCCCCCTTGAACTCTCTGCTTCCTCCCTGAGGCTGAAGGAAAGACAGGAAAGGGGCCACCATCCTGTCCTTGGGTCCCACAGGGATGTATCCTTGTAATGAAACCCACTTTACGCTTGAGTTGGATCCAGTTAGCTTCTGTGGCTTGCAATCCAGACCCACACCCACCTCAACCCAGGCCCTAGAGAGTAGACCCTTGTTTTTCCTGGCCTGGGTCCACCTGGCACCTGCCAGGGTCCCAACCTCTGAGTCAGCCCACCTTGCCCTCATCTGTGCCACCTCCAGGCAGACTCTAGCTTCTGCCCTGGCCTGGCTTCTGGGACCTGCAGCTGTCTGCTTCCATCCTATGTGGATGGTGCCTGAAAGTGAATAGGGATCAGTTACCAGCCCAGTATCTGTCCCCTTCCCAATAGCACTGATTCCCATGGGGAACTGCTTTTCTCAGACTATGTATGGGTTTGGTGGGAGGGTAGTTCCTGTAATCAACCCTACAGGGTGTAGGAACCCAGACCCTCAGCAACACAACAGGCAGCAGGCTCCCAAGCTAAGTTTGGCCAGCTAGGCCACCTCTCCCAGATTCTGTTTCATGAGAGCATCATCCAAGAGCAGTGGGAACACTGGGGATGGTCCATCCCAGGACTGGTATGCAGAGAATCCCAGATAGGAGGTGACTGCTGTGCTTCCAGCTTCTTGGCCCTCCAGAGAAACCATACTTCCCATCTGCCCCACAACCTGATCCTCCAAACTCCCACCATTTCTGTGCATCCTCGATATCTAATAGATCAACTGCCTTTCATTTACATTTGTCACAACCAAATGATACACCTGCCCTTCAGCCACTACTGAACTGCAGCTGGGTTAGCCCAACTTCAGGGCCCACGTGTCATTTCAAGCTTGTCTTGAATAATGTACATCATCCTGCAATGTGAGGAAGGCCACCACCTTGGTCTTATACCCACGTGTGTCCTGAGCTACGTTTCTCATAATCAAAAACAAACTCAACATATCACTCCAGCCTGGGCAACAGAGCAAGACACTAGCTCTAAAAAAAAAAAAAAAGAAAGAAAGAAAAACCCAGTAAAGTTGGGGAAAAAGAAAGCACCTGATTTCCAGAGTTTCCACATCATGAGATGCAAATGTCCGGTTTTCAACAACAACAAAAAAAAAATCACAAGGCATACAAAGAAATAGGAGACTAAGACCCACTCAAAGGAAAAGAATAAATAAGCAAAAGCCATACCAGAGGAAAACCAGATGGCTGACTTACTAGACAAATACTTTAAAACAACTGTCTTAAAGATGCTTGAAGAGCTAAAGGAAGATGTGGACAAAGTCAAGAAAATGATGTATGAACAAATGTAAATTCCAATAAAGTGACAGAAAATTTTCTGGGGTTTTTTTTCTTGGTAGCAAAAAATTATGAAGCTGAAGGATACAATAAATTCCCTAGACAGCTTCAAAGGCAGATGTAAGCAAACTTGGCCAGGCACAGTGGCTCATGCCTGTAATCCAGCACTTTGGAAGACTGAGGCAGGAGGATTGCTTGAGCCCAGGAGTTCGAAACCAGCCTGGGCAACATAAAAAACCCTATCTTTTAAAAAAATTGGCCAGGCGCAGTGGCTCACGCCTGTAATCCCAGCACTTTGGGAGGCCCAGGCAGGCAGATCATGAGGTCAAGAGATTGAAACCATCCTGGCTAACACAGTGAAACCCCATCTCTACTAAAAA
>NW_012102565.1:748620-770931 GCF_000951045.1 Mandrillus leucophaeus | reverse complement strand
TTAAAAATTATAAAATTTATAAAAAAAGAATCAGCAAACTTGAAGACTGGACATTGAAATTATCAAATTTGAGGAACAGAAAAGAAAGGAAAAAGATGGAAGAAAAATAAACAGAGCCTAAGAGACCTGTGGGACACCATCAAGCAGACTAATACCAATTGTGGAAATTCCAGAAAAAGAAGAGAGTGAAGGACCAGAGAGATTATTAGGAGAAATAATGGCTGAAAACTTCTCAAATTTGATGAATGACATGAATATGAACATTCAAAAAGCTCGACAAACTCCAAGTAGGAAAAACTCAAAGATACTCATACTGAGATTCATTATAATCAAACTGCTAAAAGCCAAAGACAAGGAGACAATATTGAAAGCTGCAAGAGAGAAGTGACTCATTACATACAAGGGATCTTCAAAAAAAGTATCAGTTATCTCGGCTGGGCACGGTGGCTCACACCTGTAATCTTAGCACTTTGGCAGGTCGAGGCAGTTGGATCACTTGAGGTCAGGAGTTTGAGACCAGCCTGGCCAACAGGGCAAAAACCCATCTCCACTAAAAATACAAAGATTAGCCAGGCATGGTGGTACACGCCTATAATCCCACCTACTTAGGAGGCTGAAGCAAGAGAATTGCTTGAACCTGAGAGGTGGAGGTTGCACTGAGCCAAGATCGTGCCACTACTGCACTCCATTCGGGTGACACAGTGTGACCTTCTCTCAAAAAAGAAAAGAAAAGAAAAGGATCATCAGATATCTCATCAGAAACCTCAGAGGCCAAAAGCCAGTAGATTGATATATTCAAAGTGCTAAAAGAAAAAAATAAATCTGTCAGCTGAGAATCCTATATCTGACGTAACTGTTCTTTTAAAGAAAGTGGAAAATGAACACATTCCCAGATAAACACAAGCTTAGGGAGTTCATTATCACTAGATCTGCCCTGCAAAGAAAGCCAAAGAAAGCCTTTCAGGATGAAATGAAAGGATACTAGACAGTGACTCAAAGTTGAATAAAGAGGCCAGGCGTGGTCACACCTGTAATCTCAGCACTTTGGGAGGCTGAGGTGGGCGGATCACCTGAGGAGTTGGAGACCAGCCTGGGTGACATGGTGACACCCCGTCTCTACGAAAAAATACAAAAATTAGCCAGATGTGGTGGCACATGCCTGTAAGCCCAGCTACTTGGGAGGCTGAGGCAAGAGAATCACTTGAACCCAGGAGGCGGAGGTTGCAGTGAGCCGAGATTGTGCCACTGCACTCCAGCCTGGATGACAGACTGAGACCCTGTCTCAAAAAAAAAAAAAAAAAAAAAAGCTGAATAAAGGAATAAAGATCTCATCTATGGCCATACCACCCTGAATGTGTCCAATCTCAGAAGCTAAGCAGAGTTGGGCCTGGTTAGTACTTGGAGGGGAGAAATAACGATCTATGGTAAAGCAAAATTCAGGGTCAACTAAAATAAAATTAATTATATAAAAGAGAATACAGTAAAAGCTAGTATTATTGTAACTTTGGTTTGTAATTCCACCAAGTGGAATTTGTTCCTGAAATACTAGAATGGTTCAACATAATAATCAATAAATGTAACAGACCACATTAACAGAAAAAAAAACCCACATGGTCATCACAATTGATGTCAAAAAAGTATTTGACAAAATTCAACACTCTTTTGAAAGAAGAAAAAGCTCAACAGACTAAGAATAGAAGGAAACTACCTCCAATAATAAAATCCATACGCCAAATCCCAAAACTCACAGCTAACAACATATTCAATGCTGAAAGCCTGAAAGCTTCTCCTTTAAGACCAGGAATAAGACAAAATGCCCACTTTCACCACTTCTATTCAACATAGTATTGGAAGTTCTAGCCAGAGTAATCAGGTAAGAAAAAGAAATAAAAAGCATCTGAATTGGAAAGGAAGAAGTAAAATTATTTGTTTGCCCAATACATGTACAATGTTTCAGGTCAAGGGTCAGAACAGCCCAACCTTACCAGCAATAGTCCTGCTGTCTTTGTGTGAATCCCAGCTACTGCTCACTAGCTACTGATCTCTCTTGCCCACTCTGCCTCAATTTCCTCAAGTGTAAAGTGGGAGAAAAATAATAATTCATGCTTCAAAGGTTTTTTGTTTGCTTGCTTGTTTGCTTTGAGACAGCATCTGGCTCTGTCGCTCAGGCTGGAGTGCAGTGGTGCAATCTTAGGTCACTGCAACCTCAACTTCCTGGGCTTAAGCGACCCTCCCACCTCAGCCTCCCAAAGTGCTGGGACACAGGCGTGAGCCACTGTGTCCGACCCAAAGGATTATTTGAGGAGCAGGTGAATTAATGTGTCATTATTTTAATAATTAAAATATCACATTTTAAATTAAAATATAAGGCCAGGTGTGGTGGCTCATGCCTGTAATCCCAGCACTTTGGGAGGCTGAGGTGGGAGGATTACTTGAGCCCAGGAGTTCCACACTAGCCTGGGCACCGTTGAGAGACCCTGTTTCTACACACACACGCATACACACACAAAAACTTAAAGTAGCCAGGAGTGGTGGTGCGCGCCTGTGGTCCCAGCTACTCGGAGGTTGAGGCTGGAGAATCACTGGAGCCTGCGAGTTCGAGGCTGCAGTGAGCCGAGATCACACCACTGCACTCCAGCCTGGGCCACAGAGCAAGACGCTGCCTCAAACAAAAACAAAAAATTAAAATATTAAGTGATAATTAACGAGTGTTAATATCCACTTGTTGTGCAGACAAGACCTGGACTTAGGATAACAGGCCCAGGAAAGGAGCAGAACAGTAGCTCTAGAGGACGCCTGGGAGAATCAGCGCGCGGCGAGGGGAGCCTGGGAAGCTTAGTGGGGAAGCGTCTCTTGATGGGTCGAGGAATTCTATAAATTAGTGGAGATGGGGAAAAAAAAAAAAAAAAGTATTCCCAAAGTGGCAGACAGCACTCAGAAAGATGTGGTGGTAAGAACGAGTACGAATAACGGGGACAACGAGAACACTGGAGATTGGAGAGTGTTGGGCTGGAAGCTGGTGTGCAGCTGTGGGCAGGCTGGGGAGGACCCCGAAACCGCCAATGCACTTCCCGGGCGCAGACGCTGGCAGGACCGGAGGAACCCCGACACCCCGCGCCATCCCTTCAGGAAGGGTTACTTCTCCCCGGCCCCGTTTGTGGGCCTTGGGCCTTCTTTCTGTTGGGATCCTCCTCGCGTGACGCCATTGCTACAAGTGGGCAGCTCTGCGGGGAAAACCGGGACGCCGGGGGCTTCACCAAGGAGGCCGGCGGGCGACCACAGGGAGGCCTGGCGGGGTGACGGCCACTGAGAGGTTTGGGTAGGGCCTGGCGGGGTGATGCGGTCAGCCCACTGGAGGACTACACCTCCCACCAGCCCAACCCTTGCACGCGCGGCCGCCAACCCAAGACCCGTGGCGCACCCCCGCGAGCCCCAGCACCGCGTTGCCCAGGAAACCGAGGGTGGGGCTCCGCGTTCTCTGTAGGTCCAGGGACTGGGTGAAAGGTGGTCGGCGGGATGCGGCGCCTGGTGACGGACGGGGCGAGGAGGGCAGCGATTGGTGACTTGAGGCGATGGGCGGGGAAGTCGCCCGGGGATTGGCGAGTTGCGGCGATGGGCGGGGCAGGCGCGCGGAGATTGGCGGGATGCGGCGCGCCGCGCGGTGAGTAGGGTCCAGGGAAACGGGGTCAGCTGTGGGTGGCGGTTCCAGGCCGCGAGACCGGGCTCCTGGGGCGGTGGGCTAGTGTCTTGGCGGACGTTCCGCAGCTGCCGCGTGGATCCGAGCCGGGGACACCCGCCGTGACTGGGGCAGTCCCGGGGCGCCCTCGGCCCCATCCCAAGCAGCGCGGCCTGGCTGCTGCCGCCATCAAACAGGTTCCAGCCGAAAACTCTTAACTAGTCACTCGTTAGACACGTGTGCGGAGCCTGTGTCCCAGGCCAGTGCTGTCCCCTGGAGATAGATTGCAAGCCGCTACGGAATTTTTTAACTTTCTAGTAAATGTACGAAAAAAGTAAAACGAAACAGAAATCAGTTGGAATAAATCCATAAATATATCCAAACTGTTATTTCAGTTGTATTTGAAGAAAGTATTGGGATATTCTTTGTACTATTCTTGGAAATCCGTTGTGTGTCCAACCCAAACATCACAGTTGGACTCACCACATCTATACTTCGTAGCCCCAGGTGGGTAGTGGCATAAGACACAAAAATCTCAGCCCTCCTGGAGCTTATGGTTTAATTGCAGCAGGCAGACAATACGTTTAAAATATAGTTTGTTAGAAGGTAAGTGCTGTAAACAACATAATTGAAGTACTGGGAAGGGTTGCAGTTGTAAATCAGATGGGCAGGGCACAAGGTAACATTTGAGTAAAGATGTAAGAACTTGAAGGAAATGGGCAAGTGAGCCCTATAGGTATATGGGAGAGGGGCAAGCAAGAGTTCAGAGGCCTCCTGCTCTGGGGAGGGACCCAAGGTGGAGGAGTGGGAACCAGGAGGGGAGAGGACCAGTGGAGCAGATCTCATAGGCAGTTGTAAGGACTTGGGGCCTTATTCAATGAAATGAGGACACTTTGGAGAGTTTCGAGCAGAGCAGTGACTGATTTATGTTCTGGTTTTGGTTTAGTTCATTTAATTATTTAGTAATAGACTTACTATTTCACAGGAGGCTTGTTTAATAAGGCAGGCCTCATGTCTGGAGATGAGGCAGGTGCTGGAGAGCTGGACGGAGGCAGATCAGGCATTCCATTTGGGGCACGCTGAACTTGATTGAGACCCTGATAGTTGTCCAGATGGAACAGGACACTTGAGTCTGGGATTCGGGGAGAACTCCAGATGAGACAAACACTCCTAGCTTTCCTTTTCTCTTTTTGGATGACTGCTACAGGGTGAGACATCGGTATCCAGACACGATAAATTTCCAAGTGGACACAATGTCTGGTGTCAACTACAGTTGTTCCCCTTCTTTTCCCAGTATCCTTTGGGTGCAGTGAGACTGCAGGAGAGCTGCTGCTTTGGGGATGGGCAGGGGCAGCAGGAATGCCTTTGTGTTTTCACAGTGACCCTCCTTGGCCTGGGCGAAGCTGTGTGGACCAAGCAAGCCAGGAGTGTGGCCATGTTTTCTGAGCAGGCTGCCCAGAGGACCCACACTCTGCTGTCCCCACCATCAGCCAACAATGCCACCTTTGCCCGGGTGCCAGTGGCGACCTACACCAACTCCTCGCAACCCTTCCGGCTAGGAGAGCGCAGCTTTAGCCGGCAGTATGCCCACATTTATGCCACCCGCCTCATCCAAATGAGACCCTTCCTAGAGAACCGGGCCCAGCAGCACTGGGGTAAGTGAGAGTTTGGGAAGGTGCTTCCCCCACACCAGCCCAGAACTTAGAAATGTTCTGCAAGAGAACGGGAACATTTCTCTAATTGATCCCACCTCCTGTTACCTTGGGAAAATTAACCTCTTTTTCCCTCAGTTTCTTCTTAAGATAGTAACAAGGATTAAATTAAGTAATTTGTGGGTTTGAAGTTAGTTTTAGTTCAGAGGTTGGTTGGAGATAAGGACTTAGTTCTGGCGGTGATGGTGATTATTTCACTGGCAGAGGAAAATGGTTTTCCTATCTTCAGTGCAGATTACTCAAGTATTTGCCTGTGCTGTAGCCAGAGAGCCCCTCAGTGTGGCAAGCCTGGCGCCAGGGACCAGGAGCCAAGACTGGTGAGGATGCACTCTCTGGCCTCGAGGGGACCCCCTCTGTTCACTCATGTCTGTTTGCTTCTCCTCCTGGCCCCTATATTTGCTGGCCATAAATTTTCCTGTCCCTTGCGCTCTCTGTCTTTCCTAATAAAGTGGCCTGGCCAACACAACCCTTGTTCTTTGCCCCCATTTCTTCCTCGGTGATCTCTCCTGCAGTTGGATTATTCTTGGTGGTGAAGTAGGTACCCCCATCTCCCCCTTTGAGTTTTGGGTGCTGCCACATTCCCCCATTCCTACCACTTACATAAGAGTGGCTTTCCAGGTAGTTTTCAAATCCATCTCCTATTATCTTTTTAAACTGAGGATTTTGTAGGTGAGACCAGGTCTTACTTGTTTTTATTGTCCTTGGCACCAGGTGAAATGGATCTTAGCCCTAGTTGCACATTGGAATCCCCTGAGGAGCTTTGAGAAGCCCATCTCATCCCACACCAAGCCAAGATCAACTCTTATTATAGGCAGCCAGGAGAATACTGGGCCCAGAAATCTAGCTAGAACATCAAATTCGTTAGGGATATGTATTAGTCTGTTTTCACATTGCTATAAAAAACTACCTGAGATAGGGTAATTTATAAAGAAAAGAGGTTTAATTGACTCACAGTTCCACATGGCTGGGGAGACCTCAGGAAACTCAACAATCATGGCAGAAGGTGAAGGGAAAGCAAGGCACGTTTACATGATGGCAGGAGAGAGAGAGCGAGGGGAACTGCCAACCCTTTTTAAACCATCAGATCACATGATGGTTTGATCTCACTCACCATCACAAGAACAGCATGGGGGAAATCCACCCCCACGATCCAGTCACCTCCCACCAGGTCCCTCCGTCAACACCGTGTGGATTATAATTCCAGATAAGATGTGGGTGGGGACACAGAGCCAAACCGTATCAGGATGTTTTCTGTTTTGTTTACCTGAGACAAAAGTGCTGTTCACCTCTCCTCTCCCACATAATCAGGGGCTCCCTCCTGCGGCTCTGGTAGCTTTTCCTCACTTTCCTTTCAGCCCTCGGGACACCTTCCTTGGCTCTTTTTAGAGCTCAGTTACTACTTGCGCCCAATGTCAATGCCACCTTCTAGATTCTTTCCAGCAGCACCTCCTCTGGTTGCACATTTCTCTCCCAGTTATTGGAGCTGCCAAAAAAGCTCCCCAGTGATGGACGACAGCAATTTCACTGTGCCCACAGACTGGTCAGGAAACCAAACAGCTGCCACGATGAATGTGTTGCTAGCGGCGGGGCAGCAGTAGCACTCACTCACAGGCCTGGTGGTTGATGCTGGCCCTCACCCTGAATACCTACATGTGGCTTCTGCATGTCCTCACTGAAGCTCAGCCTGTCTCTCCAGATTGGTCTCTCCACTCACCTGTTCCCCAAACCTGCCCAGCCCTTCCTGCTGTAGGCTTTTCCCTTCATTTGGCACACTCTTTCCCTCGTCTTCCCATGACCCCATCTAAGCCCCACTGTCAGCTGAAGTATTATATTCTTTGAGGGGCCACCTTGACCAATGAGGGCCTCTGTTTTCTACCTCAGCTCACCATTTGTTCACAGCACTTGTCACTGTGGCGAGTTACTTGTTTATGGCCTGTTGTCGCTCTCCGGCCTAGACCCAGTGGGCTCAGTGGGGGCAAGTGTTGGCCTTTCTGTCCAGTTTCGATCTTGGTGCCAGGATATTGCCTGAGTATCCTGCTATCCTGCTATCAGTTACAGGGATGACATTCTGCCCAGTGCTCAGGGGCACACACTTGGATCCCAGTTGTGTGCCCTTGGACACGTTGCTCTGTGCATCAGTGGGGTGATGATATCTACTCCTGGCATGTTTTCAGGGTTGGCTGAGTTACATGTACAGTGCTTAGGCCACCTGGAGAGAGTAAGAGTGGGATAGGTGAGGATGTGGAGTCTGTTGCATTGCTGTCTGCAGCTGGCATCCTTCTTGTCTTGTTTTGAGTTGCTCACCTCTGTCTGCTCACTAAGGTGTAGATTTGAGGAATGTTCCCGTTTCTTCCCAGGCAGCAGGGGCTCGGGCTGTGCTGGAGTCAGCTAGGCTAAGGGGCTGGTCTGGCATCTGCATTACCCTATCACCTCCTCAGTGTTTTCTCCAGGCCTGGATCTGTGCTGTGTGGAGACCTGTATTCCTCCCTCCTGCCCACACTGACTCTCCCTACCTTTCTTCTTGAGAGTGCCGAGCCCCTCCCATGTGTTCTTGTTCACAGCCTCTTCAGGATCCCGAGAAGAGGCTGGGGAAGACAGTGCCCAGGTGCCCTGGGTAAACAAGGCCACCTGACTCCACGGGAATGGAATGGGTGGAGGGGATCTGAGGTCTGCATTTTGAGTATCTCTGCTCTCAGAGGGTGAAGCATATGGTAGGGGTGGAGAGTGGGATGGAAGAATCTAAAGTCTTAAAGAAAATGGCAGTTATTTGTAGGGCAGGGCCGTGTTGAGACTTGGCATGCTTCTTTTTAAGAATCAGTGTTGTAATTTAGGTATAAGTGAAGCAGTACTTTGTATTAGTTTCCTGTAGGCACTGTAACAAAGCACCACAAACTGGTTGACTTAAAACAACAGACATGGCGGGGCGTGGTGGCTCACCACTGTAATCCCAGCACTTTGGGAGGCTGAGGCGGGCGGATCACAAGGTTAGGAGATTGAGACCATACTGGCTAACACAGTGAAACTCTGTCTCTACTAAAAATACAAAAAAAAAAAAAAAATTAGCCAGGTGTGGTGGCACACACCTGTAGTCCCAGCTACTTGGGAGGCTGAGGCAGGAGAATGGAATTCACCCCGGAGGCAGAGCTTGCAGTGAGCTGAGATTGTGCCACTGCACTCCAGCCTGGGTGACAGAACAAGACTCCGTCTCAAAAAAAAAAAACAAAAAACACAGACATTTACTCTCTGGTAGTTCTGAAGGCCAGAAGTTGAAATCCAGATGTCAGCAGAATTGGCTCCTTCTGAAGGCCCGAGGGGAGGGTCCTTCCTGGCCTCTTCCCTGGCGTTCCTGGGCTTGTGGCCGCGTCACTCCACTCTGCCCATCTTCACACTCCCTCTTGTCTGTGTGTCTGTTTCTCTGTTCCTCATGAGGACACTTGGCATCCAGGGCCCAACCACACCGAGTCCCTGGTCTTCTGTGGCTGACTCACCTTTTACTGTCACCTTGAAGTCCAAGGGGTCCTTGCACTTGATGTTCTCTCCTGGCGAGGGCCAGGGCCCTGGGATTGGCCTCTCGTGGAGTGCTGGGCAGAGCCTCCATGGCCTCTCTCAGGGTGGGGGCTACTTCATCTCTGAGTCTGTACCCCTCGTGTCCTAGGCAGTGGAGTCGGGGTGAAGAAGCTGTGTGAGCTGCAGCCTGGGGAGAAGTGCTGTGTGGTGGGCACTCTGTTCAAGGCCATGCCGCTGCAGCCCTCCATCCTGCGAGAGATCAGCGAGGAGGTGAGGCAGGGCACTACACGGCGGGGCCGCCAAGCAGACCTGGCCTCCCCCTAGAACACCTCCGTGGGGGCGGGGGTGTGGGGAAGCAGGTTCAGAGATGATGGGCTCCAGAGGGGTGGGGGCTGGGGTGCCAGCTCACTAACACCAGAGCCTTGATGGGCTCTGGCCTCAAGATTATACCTCCTTGTCTCTGCATTCCAGCACAACCTGCTCCCCCAGCCTCCTCGGAGCAAATACATACACCCAGATGATGAACTGGTCTTAGAAGATGAACTGCAGCGTATCAAACTAAAAGGCACCATTGATGTGTCAAAGCTGGTTACAGGTAGGGAGCCCAATGAGGGGGTGAGGGTGATGCAGGTGAACAGCCCAGCAGTGGTGTGTTAGGGATGGGTGTGAGTGGGGAGCCTGGGGGGATGTGCAGGGGGGTGTGGCCTGGGCACACCTGTGTTCTTGAGGAGGTAGGTGAGGCTGCAGGTGGCCAGAGGCCATCAGATTGGGTGAGACCTGGCTGGGAGATGGGTCTCCCCACCTCCATCCAAAGGCAGTGACCCCAGGAAGCAGGCATGCCTCCGGGAGTCTTAGGTGAGAATTCACCAGTGTGGTTGTGGAGGACTGGCTGGTTTTGCCTGTTGGGGTGACTGGAGGAGTAGTAGCACCTGGGGCTCCCTGATCAGGCCTGATGCCGCTGCTCCCCAGGGACTGTCCTGGCTGTGTTTGGCTCCGTGAGAGACGATGGGAAGTTTCTGGTGGAGGACCATTGCTTTGCTGACCTTGCTCCCCAGAAGCCCGCACCCCCACTTGACACAGATAGGTGAGCAGCAGTTCTCGGGGGCCAGAACCAGCTCATGGTCAGTGGAATCTTTGAGTCACACCTAGGAGGGGCTGCCTCCCTTCTTGGCACCCTGGAGGACCCCACTTTCTCCCATAGGTTCGTGCTGCTCGTGTCAGGCCTGGGCCTGGGTGGAGGTGGAGGTGAGAGCCTGCTGGGCACCCAGCTGCTGGTGGATGTGGTGACAGGGCAGCTTGGGGACGAAGGGGAGCAGTGCAGTGCCGCTCATGTCTCCCGGGTTATCCTCGCCGGTAACCTCCTCAGCCACAGCACCCAGAGCAGAGATTCTATCAATAAGGTATGGAGCCCGCCTGGCTGCATTCAGCCCCAGCCCAGGAGGCTGCAAACCTGTAAGACTCTCCTTCCCCATGGCGAGTTGGGTACCCTGTGGGGTCTTGCAGGTCGGTGGGAAGCGCCCTGCAGTGACACTGGGGCCTCCTGCACTGGGGCTTCTTGTGCCCAGGCCCTCGCTGAGGGTGGTGGGAGGCTAGAAGGGAGTGAGGGTCTATGGGACAACATCTGCATCTTCCAGCTGGTGGGACTCTGCTCTCCTCTGAGCCTGGGACTCGCCTGGGCCTGATGGCTTCCTGGGCTTCTATTCCAGGCCAAGTACCTCACCAAGAAAACCCAGGCAGCCAGCGTGGAGGCTGTGAAGATGCTGGATGAGATCCTCCTGCAGCTGAGTGTGAGTGAGCTGGATGCTGGAGGGGTGATGAGGATTGCAGTCTTCAAAGCTGCCACTGGGCAAGAGAAGGCAGGCAGGAGGGCAGGGGGAGTGGCTGGAGTTGGGGTAGGGGGCTCCTTTGGGGCTGAGCTCTCCCTGCCCTGTGCCTTCCAGGCCTCAGTGCCCGTGGATGTGATGCCAGGCGAGTTTGATCCCACCAACTACACGCTCCCCCAGCAGCCCCTCCACCCCTGCATGTTCCCGCTGGCCACTGCCTACTCCACACTCCAGCTGGTCACCAACCCCTACCAGGCCACCATTGATGGAGTCAGGTAGCTGGCACAGCCACACTTCAGTCTGACCCAGCCTTTTGCCTCAGGAGGCACAAAGAGGGGAGGGGAGGGAGGGTCCAGGAAGGTGGCAGGGCTGCAGAGGCCCACCTGGTGTCTATTCCTTCTCTCTGGGGCATCCCCACAGGAGCGCCAGATGAGCTCTGGGCTGACCACTATGGGTGGCACCCGTAGCCAAGGGTCAGCTGAGCTTTGCCTTGCAGATTCTTGGGGACATCAGGACAGAATGTGAGTGACATTTTCCGATACAGCAGCATGGAGGATCACTTGGAGATTCTGGAGTGGACCCTGCGGGTCCGTCACATCAGCCCCACAGCACCTGACACTCTAGGTAACAGGCTCAGCCATACGGGGTGGGAGCAGAGGGCCAGAGGTCTGGCAGGACCCTGAAGTGCACAGGGTCCCCCTGTGGGTTTGCACTTGCCAGCATTGCTGAGAGCTGAGGAGAAGTTCAGAGGCTTGGCACCTGCTCTGGAAGCTACTCTGGAATCTTAATTCTAAGGCCAATGGCTCCCCACCCCGACACGCAGCAACAGCAGGGCCAAGGTCTTGTGACAGTATCTGGAGGTGCTCCTGTTGTCACACTGGGGGTCTCCTACTGGCCTGCAGTGGGAGGAGGGGCTGCAGCCCCACCTCCTGTGCAGAGTGCTAGTGCTGAAGCTGGAACCCTCCTCAGAGCTGCCTGTTCTCCTCCAGGTTGTTACCCCTTCTACAAAACCGACCCATTCATCTTCCTAGAGTGCCCGCATGTCTACTTTTGTGGCAACACCCCCAGCTTTGGCTCCAAAATCATCCAAGGTAATTTTTGTCTTCTGGGGGCCCAGGCCTGATTTGCTGATTCACTCTCACCTGGGAACAAGGTTCTCACCTGGGGACAGAGAAGAAAACCTGCATTGTGGAGTCCCCCCAGCTCTTGTGGGATGGACGGCTGAGGTCTGCTGTGCAGCCATTATTTCACTGTGGGAGCCAAGCTGCCTGGCCAGCTGGGCAGGGGCTAGAACAGCGCCCAGCCTGTGTGCTTCTCAAGGCTAATCTCTGGTCTCCTATTGTCACTGCCCCACTGTGTGCCAACGGGGACTCCTGTTTATTTCTGGCAGCTTCTCTTTGAGGCAGGACTTACTTGGAACCTACAGTGAGTCCTATGTGACTTCTTTGCAGGTCCTGAGGACCAGACAGTGTTGTTGGTGACTGTCCCTGACTTCAGTGCCACGCAGACCGCCTGCCTTGTGAACCTGCGCAGCCTGGCCTGCCAACCCATCAGCTTCTCGGGCTTCGGGGCAGAGGACGATGACCTGGGAGGCCTGGGGCTGGGCCCCTGACTCAAAAAGGTGGTTTTGACCAGAGAGGCCCAGATGGAGGCTGTTCATTCCCTGCAGTGTTGGCGTTGTAAATAAAGCCTGAGCACTTGCTGATGCGAGCCTTGAGCCCTGGGCAGTCTGGGTACAGGACTCCTGCAGGGGTACCCACAGTGACCATAGCCCCTGCACCCACCAGCCGGTCTCCCTCCTCCTCCCCATCCCTGACCCCTCAGAATGTGAGCAGTCCGTGCCATGAGCTTGTTTTATTGGAGTGACCTCGGCTCCCTCCCTCTGCCACTACTACAACACTGCAGCAACCCCATCTCTTACGAGACTGGCAGGTGGAGCAGGAGCCTCCACACAGCCTCTGGCTCTTAGGTCCCGGTCATGTTTGCACCCCCTCAAAGGGGCAGGACCAGCCCTTCCTTTCAGTGTCCACACCAGGGGCCTTCCGTGTGCTGATGGGTGATGTGACTGTGGTCAGCAGGCTTGGGAAGTGCTACTGCTGTAGCTTGAGCTGGGCTGGGGCCTTGGTAGGACCCTGATCTCAGAAGTCCCCAAAGTTCACTGTGTAGGTCTCAACTGTTGTGAAGGGGAATGCCTGGCCAGTGGCTATCTCCTCTTCCTCCTCCTCCTCCTCCTCTTCCTCAAACTCAGGCTCCAGCTGGGTCTCAAACTCAGGCTCCAGCTGGGTCTCAAACTCAGTCTCCAACTGGGTCTCAAACTCGGGCTCCACCTTGGTCCCAAACTCGGGCTCCACCTCGGTCCCAAACTCTGTCACCACCTCTGTGTAGGTCTCAGTCTCCGACTCCTCCCAGCCAGCGGTGGTTGGGGGTACAAGGCCCCAGGGCTCTATGGTAGTGCTCAGGGTGGTGGCAGGGGCAGGGGGCAGCGTGGAAGGCACAGTGTGGGGGCCTAGGGTGGTGGTGGCGTTGAGGCGCCGCAGCCGCATCTGTGCCCGAAGCCGCAGACGGTGCTGTAGGCGCCGCTGCTGCAGGCGTCGCTGCTGGGGGGTCATAGGGCGCGATGGGTCTATGTGTGGGATAGGCCGATTCCCGTTCATGGCCATGATCTCCCGGATGCGCTTCCAGTTGGAGCGAGCCAGGATGAAGTTGCACTGAGTGGCCCCGATGTCATAGTCAACATTACAGGTCTTGGCACTCGGGGTGTAGCCCTCCGCGTGGGCTGTCACGCGGTACTCACCCGGGTTCAAGATTCGCCAGTAATCACCACCACTGGCTGCGGAGGGAGGAGGGAGGACGATCCGGCTGCCCCAGAGCGCCCCTCCCAGGCCCCCACCCTCCCACTCAATCCTGCCCCTAGGCCCCGCCCTCCCCGAGTCCTGCCCCTAGGCTCCGCCTCCCTGGTTCCGCCCCCAGGCTCCCCAGACTCTGCCTGCTCCCTGAGTTCCCCAAGCCCCCATCCTCTCTGGCAGGGTCCTCCCTCAGGAAGGTGGGGTAAAGATGTGCACACTAGGTACCTGTCTTCACGCCGTGATTAATGCCACTCACAGAGATGGTGGCGTTGGCAATGGGGATGCCTTGCTCGTCCGTCACCACCCCCTTAATGCCACGGTGCACCTGGGGAAGCAGGTGAGGGCTGTTGGTCCTGAGGAAGGTCCAATGTGGTCCGCTGCTCCCTCCCGCCCGTCCAGGAATATCTGCAGCCTCCTCTCCCCAGGCATTGCCCTGGCCACCCCACCTGCTCCATGAAGGTGAGCAGCGCCTCCTTGTTGTTCTCCCACTCGCGGGGCAGCTCACTCTCATGAGGGAACTTGTCACAGCCCAAGTAGAAGGAGAGCTCCAGGCAGTTGGTATGCAGATAACTGAAGTCATTGATAGCTGGCCGGGGACAGACACAGATCCAAAGTCAGCCCCTCTCCAGACTAGGCCCCGCCCACAGCCCCTTCCAGGCTGACTCACTCCCGGACCGGGGGTTCCACTTGGCCCCGTTGACGATGCCCATGCCGCCGGTGTAGTCCTGGGCTTGGCAGCCTCCGCGATAGGGCTCGGTCAAGGTGAGGTGGGCGGAGGCGAAGGAGATGGCGAGCCAGCGGAAGATGGCGTGGTCTGGGGTCTCCTGGGCCTCAGAGACCTCATCTTCATCCTCCCCGCGGGCGGCTGCCATGGCTGCGGCCAGCAGCTGCTCCTGGGTAGGCGTGCGGGTCATGTCGTAGGGGTAGGATACTAGCCGCTCACCGCCGTTCAGATTTGCTCCCAGCACGAAGGGGTTCTTTTCCATCCAGGCAATGATGGCCCGGACCTCTGTGGATACCTGGAGTGGCCAGCACATGTGAAGCCAGGGCTGCAGCCTCTAGCCACCATCCCCAACCTAGCCCATCACCCTCCATGAAGCTTCACACCAGTACTCGCACACTCCCCTGTCCCCCAACCCCCAGAGCCTCAGCGTCTGGAGCTCAGGCACCGTCAGCCCCACCCCCAAGCCCAGAACACCAGGACCCCAGGGTCCAGCTGCTCCCTCCTGCCCTCTCAGCCAGGCTGCAGCCTCACCGTGGCATCTGGCGAAAGGTAGCGTTCAGGGATGGGCAAGTTATTGTTGGGGACCCGGTAGGGGACCCATTTCCTCTCCTCAGCTCCCCAGAGCACAGAGTTGAGATCCGGGAAATCTTCAAAGATGTCAAAGCCCTCCTCGGTCCACAATCCCAGCGCCCAGTTCCCAAACTCTGAGCCCTGTCGAGAGCCAGCAGGGTAGGCATGGGCCACCCACACCCCTACAAGCCCTGGCTGCCTGGCCCCGGCCAGCCTCACCCCTCAACCCACCATCTGCGCTGCCACCTCGTAGCCATCAGGGTTCAGTGAGGGCACCAGGTGGATGCGTGTGTCCTGCACCAGGCTGCGCACACGCGGGTTCCCATCGCGGTACTCGCGGCACAGGTACTGCATGAGCAGCAGCAGCAGCTCTCGGCCCAGCACCTCGTTGCCATGGATCCCAGCAGTGTAGCGGAACTCGGGCTCCCCTGCAAGGGCAGGAGCCTCAGTGAGCACTCAGTCTCCCAAGGCCCAGGGCAGCTGAGGAAGGACCCAGACCCACCTCACACCTGAGGGTCTGGGGGACAGCTGGGGCTCCTAGGGCCCTGTAAGACAAGCCTGAATCCCCAGAGGGGCTCCAGAACAGGTGGGAGGCGGTGAACTCTGCTCACCAGCAGCGCAGGCCAACTGCTGGCCCCCACAGACTCTCACCCAGTTCATGCTCCCCAGGGTTGTCTGAGATCTCCATGGCATAGATCTTGAGGCCTCGCGAGCTTTTGCCCAGGCTGTAAGTGCGGGTGATGGTGGGGCACTCCTCATTCACCACCTTCATGAGCTGGGGCAGAGGGGGAGGACATGGAATCAATCACGCAATCCGCCCCCCGCTGACCATGCCCCTTCCATCCACTTCCAGGGCCTGCTCTATGGCAAGGGACAGGCATGACCCCTTCAGGCAGCCCCCAGGTACTGGCCTCCTTCCTAAGGTGAGGGACAGCCAGCGTCCCTGGAACCAGTAGGGACTGGGCCCTGTGACACCAGGCACACACTCCCCTGTCAGACACAGGTTCCAACCCCAGCCCCAGGATAGATGTTCCCAACCTGGCGCATGTCCTTGTAGCTGTGGTGCCGGAAATCCAGGTCATCGGTGGCCACCACCTCGTTCTGTGCATAGTAGCTGTAGACAGCTGCAAGGGAGGCGGGGTTGTCTTTAGCCGGGTGCTGGGTGGCCCACCCTAGCACCCCACCTCCCCTCCGAGCCCCTGCCAGCCCTCCACACTCACGGGCCACAGGGCACCCCAGCACCTCCAGGCGCATGCACAGGCTGCCATTCCAGGTGAGTGGGTAGATGCGGATGAAACGAGCCACCACTGGCTCTGGGAGCTCACTCAGCACGGGTGTGTCCTTGTCCACGTTCCCATGAAAGGTCTGGGGAGAGGCAGGCCTCAGAGCAGTACTGCCAACCCCTCTGAGAGCCCGCCCCCCCGCCCAGACAATGGGAGCAGAGCCAGGAGCCTGGGCATGGTGCCCACCATTTCCTCATAGCCGTTGGTGTACATCACCCACGTCTGGCTGTCGTTGCTGAAGCCCACGAAGAAGGTGGTCACAAAATCATCACTGTGGAGTGGACAGTGGTCACAGCAAGGATCTTCCCCTTCCCAGGCCCTCAGGTGGCCTGAGCCTCCCTCTTCTGAGCCCCAGGAATGTAAGAGCTAGCAGGGCGGTGGCACACAGCCCAGGTGTTGAGCCTGGGTCCTATGCCTGTCACATAGCCATGGGCAGGTGGTCTGTCCCGAAACTCATGTGCTCATCAGGATACAGGAGCTGACTGACCATGGCTGAGGAGTGGTGATGGGCAGGGTCAGCCCCTCACTGATCTTTTTGGCCTTCTTTGGCTGGGCCAAAGAAGGGCCCACTGGAATCTCCTTCATGGGACACAAAGCCATGCCTATGGAGCCACTCCCCCCTGCCAACTACCCATGAGCCTGGCCACGCACTGGATGCTGGAGTCTCGGCCCTGGGTGATGACGCCTGTGAACCGGGTAGTCCTCCTGGTGTCCACCTCTATCCACTGGGTCCTGGCATCGTCCTCGGCACACCATGCGCCATCATAGTAGTCGTCCTCGGTGGCACCGGCCTGTCCAGGGGGCAGAGGAGGCTGAGCATGGGCAGAGGAGTCCATCATCCCAGTTGGGAGATGGGCCCATCCCAATGCCCACCTGCATGTTGAGCCGGCCGCGCTGTGCCCCCAGGCCGTGGCGCAGCATGGAGGAGGCTCGGATCTGGTTGTCCTCGATACGGTGTGACTCCATCCCAATGGGGGGACACTCTGAGGACGCGTACCCCAGACTGGTGGCTCACTAGCTCCATCCTTCCCACCACCAAACCCAGAACCAAGGAGCCCAAAGCCCACTCCCGGCACATCGGGGACACCAGTCAGAGGGCAGCTCTGGTTGGCTGGTGGCTCCCTGGTGCCCTGCACCAGCCCACCTGGAATTGACTCAAAGCTAGGCCAGGAGCTGCTTCCAATCCCAGCCTGTGCTTCCCCTCCCTGGGCCTCAGCTGCCCCATCTGGAGAATGGGCTGACCATGCCCAGCTCTCAGGGGACACATGTGAAATCACAGAACTCCCCCAGGGCGCAGCTACAGATGGGGACCGTCTGCACAATGGCCCTGTAGGGACACCTGTGAAGGTAGCTGAGGTCCTCACTCCCCACCAAGGCCTCAGGTCCTCCCCCTACCATGCCCAGCCGCTAGGGGCCCTGGGGAGCTGCCACCCTCCTGAAGTAGGCCAGCCTGGGGTCCAGGGCTGGGGCAGCCAAGTGAGGCTGTCCTGGGCTCCCGGGGCCCCTCCGTTCTGGGTCCCAAGAATCTAAGAGTAGGAAAGGGTTTCAGGGGCCTGGGTCCTGTTTGTGGCCTTGGGCCAGTCACTTGTCCCAGCACCCCCATCCTGTGGCCCCCACCCTTACCCCCCTGGGCCCCCCACTTACTGACTTTCTCTGTAGGCGTCCACTCCTCCTCCACCTCCTCGCCCTTTCGGGGCTCTAGGGACAATGAAGGGAGGACATGGCACCAAGGGCCTGGGAGGCAATCAGGAGTCCAGATGTTGCCCCACAGGGACCTAGGCCCCGAGCCCCAGTCACACACCTTTATGGTCCTTGCCCTTCTCCACTGCCCACTTGTCGGTCTCCTCCTTGGGCCTGCCATCCTCCTTTTTGGGTTTCTCTGGAAGGTACAAGGTAGGAGGGCCCAGTCAGCCTGGCTCTGGGCTTTGGGGGCCACGTGGGATGGGTCAGGCAGGCCCCAGGTGGCCTTCAGGGCAGGCCTGGTGCAGGAAGTGCTTGGTCCCACTCACTCAGCTCCTCCTTCTCTTCGTCCGTCTGGCGCTCAGCATCGGGCTTCTGGGGTGGAGGAGGCCCAAAGTAATAGTCCACTGCGGGGAGGGAGAGCCAGCTGAGGCCGCCCTGACCCTGCTGCGGGGCCGCAGCTCCTGGGTCCATAGGAGCTCAGCAGGGCAGGACCACGCCAGAGGGGAGGAAGATGGGAGATGGGGGACAGCTGAGTGGGGAGAGAGGGTCCTGCAGGAGTCAGGAGCAGCCCGAGCTCAGGGGGCAGCTGAGCAAGACCCTGCTGAAGTCACCAGCCAGGTCTCCCAGGAGCATCTGGCCTGGTGAAAGGACTCGAGGCCCAGGGCATGGGAAAGGCCTGGAGGGACAACTGGCACCTGTGCCTGGGGTTGCAGGCTGGGGGATGAGATGGGGGGACATTGGAGGCACTGATGGGGAACTGGGGGCAGGGAAGTGGCAATGCGCAGGCTGCCGCCCAGGAGAAAAGGGAACCTGAGGGCTCCAGAGACGCAGGGGCATGAGCAAGGGGGAGGTAAAGGCCCTCGAGCTCCCTGAAGAGAGTGGGGTGGTGGCCACGAGCCAGCGGGAAGCCAGGGCACCGGACTGGGAGGGCTGGAGCCCACATGGGTGAGAGGGCAGAGTGTGTGCCTAGGGACACTCCAGTGGGGGCCACAGCCAAGCAGGAACCAGGGAAGTGGCCAAGGAAAGACCAGCCTGAGGGCAGAGGAGACTGGGCAGCGGCTGGGGTGGGCACCCAGGGACAGCAGGGGCAGCGAGGTAACCACAGGCACAGGTGGGGTTGCAAGGTGGGTGAGTCGCCCCAGCTGGCTCCTGACCACACCCCCGACCCCCACTTGCCTATGTCCCTCAGACTCTGGGGTGCTGGGTACTCACTGTCATCATAATTGGGGATCACGTAGCCATCACCATAGTCAGGGGGCAGCAGGGGCAGAAGAGGCTTCACAGGCGGCTCTGGAGAGGCAGGTAGGTTAGGAGAGAGCCAGAGCACCCGTGGCCAGAGCACCCCCTCTCCTGCCCCCCATCCTACCAATCCTCTCCTCCGGGGCCGGCGCTGGGGCCGGGGCTTTCTCCTCAGGGGGCTCTGGCCAGACCCGCTCGGGCCTCCTCCTTCTGCTTGGGGGTGGCCTGGGCTGCTTCTGGCGCCGAATGTACTCAACTGAGGGGGAGGCCGGCTCTGAGTGGGGCCCAAGGCTGGGATGGACCCATCGGTGCATCCCCCAGGCCAGGGGTCCGACCCAGGCGGGGCTGGCAGGGCCCTACTCACAGTCCTCATAGTCCTCCCTCTCGATCTGGTCATTGTAGTCCAGTGTGGGTAGCTCAGTCTCCTCCTCCGGCTCTGAGGGGAAAGCGCTGGTAGCTGCCTGACAACCCCACCCAGGCCCACTCTGGGGAAGCCCTCAGTCCGACCAGCCAGGGCAGCTGGCCCTGAGGCCAGGCAGACGACGGCCACTCACCAGGCTGGTGCTCCCGTGCCTCCACACGGGTCTCCTCTCCTGGATTCTGCCAGTTATTTGGGAGGGGCCCCCCTGCAACACAGGAGTTCCAGAAGCAGGTGGACGGGAGGCCTGCTCTGACCACTTTGGGAGCCTCAGGCCACCAGCCACCCACAGAGCCCACACACAGCCTGTGGACACCCTACTGAGGCCGAGCTCACTCCAAGGAGGACTGAGGTCCTCTGGACTTCAGCATCCTGCTGGCATCTCATGGGGCCAGAAAGCTGGGCCCACCTTTTGGGGAACCTACTGTGCTGCTGGAGGCCCTACCACAAAGCCGCCCCCAGCAGGAGAAGGCAGGGGGGAACTCCATGGGCTCAGAGCCCAGGGACATCTGGGCAGGGACCTGGGGACAGAGGTCCCACCCACAAGGCTGCCAAGCCCTCTCTCTACCCAAAAGAGGCTACAGCACTGAGGGAGCCCACCAATCAAATTGTGAAATTTACAGCAAAAGTGAGGTCCCATCAGTGGGGAGCTGAAGGTCTATAGGAAACAGGGCTCCATAAACCTGCCTCCCACTCCCTGCCTCCACCAGAGCAGGCAGTCAGAGTCCCATCACCCCAGAGGAGCCGGGCACAAACCTCCCTCCTGGGGTAGCTCCTCGGGGCCAGGGCTGGGGGGTGGGGGCAGTGGCCACTCCAGGGTTTCTGAGGGAGCCAGAGTGGGGGGCCTCTTCCCTGACGGGGGCTTCTTGGTGGCCTTGGGTGGCTTCTCCTTGGGCTTCTTGGTGGCCTTGGGTGGCTTCTCCTTGGGCTTCTTGGTGGCCTTAGGTGGCTTCTCCTTGGGCTTCTTGGTGGCCTTGGGTGGCTTCTCCTTCCCCTTCTTGGGCGGCTTGGGAGACCCCTCCAGGGACTCCTTGGGCACCTTGGGGCCTTTGTCTTTCTTGCCTTTCTTCCCTTTGTCTTTGGTCTTTTCCGGAGGCACTGTCCAAGACGCAGACTCGTGTCAAATGAACAGAGCCAGCTCTGTGCACCCATGAGGCCCCTCTCTAGATGCCCAGAACCTGGGCACAGGGACTCTTGTCAGTTCCCGGTGCGGATCAACAAACTGAGAGGTTAAGTCACTTGCCCAAGTGGCAAACTGGGATCCGGACCCGGGTTTTCTGTCTGCAAGTCTGGGTCTGTGACCACCAATCTCAACCTCTCTAAAGACTGAGCATAGGGTGCCCAGTTCCCAGGGGGAGGCCCTCATCCCCCCACCTGCCAAAACCTCAACAGGGGCTCCTTACTATCCACTCCACTATTCTGTGCTGGGCACAGAAGGGGCAGAGAGGTGACTGAGCCATTCAGGCCTGGAGGAGCATCTGGTCATCCCTGCCAACTGCCATACAAAGGAAGGGACATGGACCCAGGACCTTCCCCGGGTCTCCTACAGGGCAAGAAAAGCTTCAGAGAAAAGCACCTACTGTGCTGCTGGAGGCCCTACCACAAAGCCGCCCCCAGCAAGAGAAGGCAGGGGGGAACTCCATGGGCTCAGAGCCCAGGGACATCTGGGCAGGGACCTGGACTTGGCTGAGTATTGAAGCCCAAAGAAGAGGAAGTGGTCCCCTTTCGAGAAGTAAGGGATTTGGAATTGGTTAGAAGGATAGGGAGTCCTGGGCAGTTCAGGGATCACACACAGGACAGAAAGGACAGGTAGGGAGCTTGTGGCTGCTCACTCATTTCAGAGTCTGGGAGAGGGAGCCGGGACTGGTTGTGAGGATTCCCATGGGGAATCAGGACCCTAAGCAGGAGCTGCAAGTGCTGTTGAGAACCTGATGAGAGGTGGGGAGCATGAGGGAAGTTTGGCAGAAACACAGGAAAGCTATCCAATGCAGACAGCCAGGGGACACAGGGCTGCTAGAGTGGTTCCCCAGAGCCAGGGAGAGCAAGCCTGGAAGGAGAGCCAGAGGCAGGAGGGGCACAGGGAGCCCAGGGTGTGGGAAGCAGCCAGGAAAGATCTAGAGCTGGGGTGGCAGAGGAGGGGCTGCTGACATCAGGAATGTTGGATGGTGCCTTGGAATCTCCTGGGAGAGAAGGATCACAAGACCCTCTGCCACCTTCCAGAGGGCCACGATGAAAACAGCTAAGATTTACTGACAACCGATTATGCAAGAGGCTATGGGTTAAATGCTTCAGTGATGCATCACCTCATCTAATTCCTGTACTAATGCAGGACCACCCACTGCTCACCGCCACCTGAAGCCCTGTGGGAAAAGGGGTCTTCAACAACCTTCTCACCTACGTGAGTCCTCCTGGAGTAGGAAGGCAAAGGCAGGAGGGAGGGATGACCTGAAGCTGTGCCACCAACAGGCAGAGTGGATCCATTAGTATGGCAGGGGGTGACACAGCACAGTCCCCTGTGGCTCAAGCCTAGTCCCTGTCGCATACTGGAGGAATGGGGATGAGCGACCTGTTCAACCACAGCACCAACTCTAGAGCCACCGGCCCCCAAAAGTGGCTCTGCCGCCTGGGTGCTGGATGTGCCTACAGGCCAGCGCTGACCTCGGCCTGGCACAGGGTCCCTCCAGGCATCTGGGCTCGCGTGCGCATTAGTAAGCCAGCCATTCCTCCCCAGGCCGACTGGGGAGTGGCCAGACCCTGCCGAATCCCCCTGTTCCCACCTGAGATGCCAACCCCCCACGCCCCCCCCCTGCCCCGGGTTCTTACCTTCTGC
>NW_012102565.1:743936-747818 GCF_000951045.1 Mandrillus leucophaeus | reverse complement strand
TGGCAGCGAGCGTCCCAGGCCCGGAGACTTGCGCCTAGGACAGAGGGGCAGGGGGCGGGGCGACTGGGAAGGCAGAGGGCCTAAAGGAAGGAAAGGTGGTGGGGAGGGCCTGGGGTGCGGTTGTGAAGGGGCCGGCATCCCTCCTCCCTCTGCCCTAGGCACCGCCCTTAAGGAGGGACCCCAAGACCACCGGGGCGCTGAACCCTCCGAGGGTGACTAGGAAACCTGGCAGGCGTCTGAGACCTCTCTCAATTTGGAGGGCCACAGAAAGGCCACCCCATCCTTCCCAGGCTGTGGAGCCTCTGCCCATGGGCCCTGCTGCACCCCAGCGTCAATTCATTCAGTCATCCTACCAACCTCTTCAGATCTGTGTGGGGCCAGGCCCTATGCTGGGCCCCAGGGAAGGACAGCACAGTGGGAACTCACTTTC
Source organism: Mandrillus leucophaeus (assembly GCF_000951045.1). Taxonomy (NCBI): domain Eukaryota; kingdom Metazoa; phylum Chordata; class Mammalia; order Primates; family Cercopithecidae; genus Mandrillus; species Mandrillus leucophaeus. Next base: position 747,388 of record NW_012102565.1, on the reverse strand, counting down.
CAGCCGGGAGGCAGGTGCAAAACTGCCCTCAGAGTGGCCAGCTGCCCCGCTGGGGGTAGGAGTCCCATGTAAGGGCATGCCATCCCACCCCTTTGAGTCCCAATGTGGACAAATAGCCATTTCTCACTTTCTTCTTACCAGAACCCATTTTTTAAAAAGTGTCTACAATACCTCCAGCTGCCGCATGGACCCAGAGGACCCAGAGGGCAGGTGGACTGAGCGTCAGCTGATCCCAGGATCCATCAGGGATGTGCACCTTGGTGCCTGGTGTTTGTTGTAAGGCTTCTCCAGGGCAAACGTTGGCTGCCCCGCAGTGGTCATCACAGCTAAGGACAGAGCTCCGAGAACATTCCCCCTCAAAGGAATGAGGAAGCAAGAGAAGACTCACAGGCAGCCCATGGGCCAAGTGCAGAGGCAGACAGCCCTAAGCCACGGTTGTCTGTGGGGATTTGGCCCCAGTGAAGTAGTCAGGTAGGGAAGCCTAGGAGCCCGTGGGATGATTGACAGGGCAGAGTTTGGACCTGGGGTCCAAAGGAAAGAGGAAAAGCAGGTCAGGAAGCACCTGGGTCCCCAGAGCAGCCCCACGTGAGTTGAAGCAGGCAGCAGCCAGGGAGGCCACGGTGGAGGCTGCTGGGCCCAGGATAGGTGCTGCCCCCTGGGAGCAGGACCACAGGGAGGCCTAGCCTCCTCTCACACCTGGTCCTGCCAAGACCCTGCCTTTGCTTTCTCACTGCATCTCCTTGAAAAGGCAGTGGGACTGTGTCAGGTTCCAGCTCTATCTCCCAGGCACATCTCAGCAGGTAGCCTCAGCGCCAACCACCTGTGTCCCTGTTCTCCTTGTGGCTCACACAGGATCATGCATGTGCTGTGCCTAGAACACATTCTCAGCACTCACACTGCTGCCTCTCAGCTCTCATCATTTGCCCTCAGAGATCAACCTGATCTCTACCCATTGGGGATCTCAGAGCAGCCCCTGAGCCCCAACACCCAGGCCTCCCTGTGTACCTGAGCCAGCCTCTACCTGCCATGTGCCCCCAGGCCAGTCCTGGTGGCAGCAAGGATCTGCAAGCTCTCACCTTTCCTCATCCTCTGCAAACCTCTGAATCATCTTTCTCAAAACTTGTTCTGGGAATTTGCTCCATTGCCCCCAGTTGAGCATGTCAAGCCCAGCGGCCCAAGGCTGGGTGAAGTGGCATGGCACGTCACTTCCCTGGGAACAACTCACACATGGATTGGATTTGGGCCCAACATCCTCTGCCAGGGAAAATAGAAGCCATAAGAAAACAAAAAAGGAATAGAAGGAGGCTTTTCTTCAGTCACAGTGAGTCACCAATAAAAACATGTGCAAAAGCCCTCATGGAGAGCTGGGCTGCAAGGAGGGCCATGAGGTTGGGGGCCCTCTGCCACCAAGGGTCTGGGCAGGTGGATGGAGGCAGCTGCTCTCCATGCCAGGCTGATGTGCCTCCCCTTGGGTGGTGGGGCTGGGACTCCCACTCCACTTGAAGACCTGTACGAGGAAGTGCTTTAGCCCTGTGCCCAGGCTCTGCTACAGGGCTGGTGAGGGGACTTCTCCCTCTGCTGCCAGAGTGAAGCCAGTCAGGGGGATGGGAGGCTTGTAGCCAAGAGCACCTAGCGACTTTCAGGGTCCCTTACCCCTGCCACTCAGCAGGGTCTGCACCTGCATCCAAGTGTTCTCCTGGGCTACAGTGGGGGGCTGGTAGACACTCTGGTGATCCATTTTCAGCTTCCCACATGGATGTTGCAGGGACTGCTTTGGCATTTCCCTCCCCTAAGGGACAGCCACTGCAGCAGGACTGGACTGGGGAGGGTGGGGCCTGCGCTGGGGAGGGTGTCTCCTCTCCCTTGCTGCTGCTAGAATGGGAAGGAGAGTTGTTGAGAGAGCCAGAACTGTCCGAGGGTGGAAGCTGGTGAAGTTGACCTGTGGGGAACAGGGAGAGAGGGAGCATGGCCCAGTGGGTAGGCCCTATGTAACTCTGAGGCCATCAACCCTGCCACGAAGGCTGAGACCCCAAGAGAGAAGTTGAGGTTGGGTCAGGGGCCTGGTAGTGCAGCTGAGGAGGGGGACAGGCCAGCCTCCTCCCACTGGGACCCAAGCTATAGCTTCTGACCCTCCAGAGCTGCCTGGTGCCTCAGCCTGGTCAGAGGTGGAAACTCACCTGCCAGCAGGGCCCAGTGTGCCTGAGTTCTGACTGCGGGGATCTGCAGGACACAGAAGGATGGGAGGTCATCAGGGCCTGGGGACAGGCAGGAGTGGTAGGGTCTGGGAGGCTGGGAGCAGACCCTCCTAACCTGCCCCATGGCCTGCATGGCTCCCAGAACCCCCATGGCTGCAGCTCAGACATGGGTTGGGCTTCAGAAAGAAGTGAAGCTGCGTATACGGAGATGGCCCAGCAAACCCTTTCTGTGTAAACTTCCGCCACAGCCCAGCTGTCCAGCACCAGCATGTGTATCTGGGGCAGGGGGCTCAATAGAAGGTCTGGGAGGCCTGGGCTCTGGCCAGCAGGCTACTGGGATCACAGGTGCCAGCCCCTCCTTGTCTCCGGAGTCCTGGATCTGCCTCCAGGGACCAAAGGAGAAAGGACCAGGCTGGGCTCCTTCCTTTTTGTTCTTCCCTCTTGGGGAAGGCTCCTAGAAAGTCCCCCTTCTCTGCTGCCCAAGTGCCTGGATATTACCAGTGGAGTTAGCTTGTTTGGGCCCACAAGATGGGATGGCTCCCAGAGCCATGGGACCTGAGGCCTCCCAGACAGTGTCTAGCCACCTTCACAACTGGCAGAACAATTTCCTTGGTTTTCAACAACTTGAAAAACATATGTGATTTTCCACAGTCCGGTGCTCCCCAGGCCTGGCTGCTGAGTGAGCAGAGTTCATGCCGAATTCCTTCCACTCACCACAGGGCAGACAGCAAGCCCAGCTGTGGGGAGACTCAGCTGGGGTGGGGGTCACCACAGCGAGGCGCGGAGGGGCAGGCTTCCAGCACTGATGAGTAATTCTGCAGCCCGAAGATCTGGGAAGAGGGCATGTGACAACTTGGTGCAGCAATCCGCCCAGTGTTAGGTCAGAAGGAAAGAGCGGTCGTTCAAAATGGAGTCTGGTGTCAAAAATAATGTTTGGCCCCACCTTATACCTCCCTCAAAATTAACTCCAGATTAATGAGGTAGATGTTAGAAGAGGAACCAGGGAAGGACTGCAAGAAAATATCAAGTCTTTATTTACATCGTGAGGTTTCTTTTAGGTTTTATTTATTTTTTTGTTTTTGATATGGAGTCTCACTCTGTCACCCAGGCTGGAGTGCAGTGGTGTGATCCCAGCTCACTGCAACCTCTGCCTCCCAAGTTCAAGTGATTCTCCTGCCTCAGCCTCCCAAGTAGCTGGGATTACAGGCACATGCCACCATGCCTGGCTATTTTTGTTGTTGTTGTTGTATTTTTAGT
>NW_012102565.1:732448-743126 GCF_000951045.1 Mandrillus leucophaeus | reverse complement strand
TTTTTTTTTTTTTTTTTTGAGATGGAGTCTCACTCTGGCGCCTAGGCTGGAGTGCAGTGATGCAGTCTTGGCTCACTGCAACCTCTGCTTCCTGGGTTCAAGCAATCCTCCTACCTCAGCATCCTCAGTAGCTGAGACTACAGGTGTGCCCCACCATGCCTGGCTAGTTTTTTACATTTTTAAAGCTATTAATAGGCCAGCCACGGTGGCTCACGCCTAATCCCAGCACTTTGGGAGGTTGAGGCGGGTGGATCACCTAGGGTCAGGAGTTCAAGACCAGCCTGGCCAACATGGTGAAACCCCACCTCTATGAAAAATACCCAAATTAGCCGGGTGTGGTGGCACGTACCTGTAATCCCAGCTACTCCGGAGGCTGAGGCAGGAGAATCACCGGAACCTAGGAGGCAGAGGTTGTAGTGAGCGGAGATTGCACCATTGCACTCCAGCCTGGGCGATAGAGCAAGACTCCGCCTCAAAAATAATTAATTAATTAATTAATTAAGCTATTAATAATTTAACTTTGTTTCCACTTTTAAAAGTGAACTAAGTACATAAATAGGCAATTCACAAAAGAAGATACATAAGTGGCCAATAGATACAAAAATGTCTGGCCTCATTAAAAGTTATAGAAATGTAAATAAAATATATCGAGTACAACTTTTTCTATGTCAATTTCTCAAAAATTAAAAAACTTCCAGTGTAGTTGTTACTGGGAGATCACCCTCTGAAAGCAACTAGTGGCAAGGAGCTCCACACCATTCAGGCATCTCACTCAAGGTCACATGGCTGCAAAGAAGAGAAGCCCATCAAAGCAGCTGAGCCCCAATAAGGCATCCTGCCATGCACTCACAGAAAAACCAATGGAACAATGACTAAAATAAGATAGAAATTTATTTCTTGCCAGCTGTAGTGGCTCATGCCTGTAATCCCAGCACTTTGGAAGGCCAAGATGGGAAAATTGCTTGAGCCCAGGAGTTTGAGACCAGCCTGGGCAACATAGTGAGACCCTGTTGCTACAAAAAAATTAAAAATTAGCTGGGCATGGTGGCACACGCTTGTAGTCCTAGCTAGTTAGAAGGCTGAGGCAGGAGGCTTACCTGATCCCAAGAGTTCAAGGCTGCAGTGAGCTATGATTGCTACACTTCACTCCATCCTAGACAACAGAGCAAGACCCTGTCTCTAAAAATAATAATTTTTTAAAGGAAATGTATTTCTTGCTCATATAAACAAAATCCAAAGGTAAGCATCTGGCTTTCCATTTTATTGCTCCCCTAGCCTCAATGTATGGCTTCTATCTTGTGACACAAAATAGCCACTTGAGATCCAGCCACATTGCATCATCCTGGCCAGCAGAAAGGAGGAAAGGGAATAGTAGAACACAATCTATTCCTTTAAAAACACTTTGTAGGTCTGGGCGTGGTTGCTCATGCCTGTCATCCCAGCACTTTGGGAGGCCAAGGAAGGCAGATCACTTCAGGTCAGGATTTTGAGATCAGCCTGGCCAACATGGTGAAACCCTGTCTCCACTAAAAATATAAAAATTAGCCAGGACTGGTGGCAGATGCCCGTAATCCCAGCTACTGGGGAGGCTGAGTAAGGTGGGAGAATCACTTGCTTTTATGTCTGGTAATAGTACTAAAGTATTAGGAAGGTATAAAAAAAAAATCAGTGTCTGGTAAAGAGAGATGTAAAAGCTGGAAAGCAGGAAAATACAAGAATAAGTAAGCAATCATGGATCATGGTATCAGCAGTTTCGTGGCCAGTTTCTGTGTGAGGTATTCACGTTACTGCATGTTTGTCTGTGGGCCCCATCAGAAGCCCAGCTAAGGAAAAGGAGAGGAGGGCAGCCAGCTGCGTGAGAGGAAGGGGCTCCTGGCAGGCACCCACCTCCAGCGCCCCAGCTCCTGCCATTACAGAGGAGTGCCAGAATGCTCCCAAGGCCACTGTGAACCCAGAGTTTTTCGTGCTAAAAGAATGTGTACCTGCCCAGTGTCTATCTTTGACCTCATTTTTAACTGCCAAGCTTCTCAAAGGAGTTGTTCACATTCAAAGTTTCCACTTCCTCAGCCCTAGGCAGCTGTTTCTGCACCTGGCACTCTGACTAGGGCCCCAGGGATCACCCAAGACCAATGGGCCTTGCCAGCCACCGCAGCTCCCTTTGTGACCACCTCCCCTTGCCAAGGTTAGGGTTAGGGTTAGGGTTAGGGTTAGGGTTAGTGTTAGGGTTGCTCACACTTCCATGTTGGCTTCTCTTCCTCCTCCCCCGCTTCCCTGGTGGGGGTCCCAGGGGTGGCACCTCTCTCTTCTCCCTCTGCCTCCTCTCCCTGGGAGCTGGATGAACCCCTGCTGCAGAGATCCCCACCTGCCAATGATTCCGACGTCTCCGCCTCTAGCCTGGACCGTGTCTAGCTGCCCTGTCACCACGAGCATCCGCAGGGGCTGGGCCTGCTGGCCTTCTACACACCTGAGGGTTTCGTTTCTCTTCACACCTCTAGTCCATCATCCACAGGCCACCCCTGAGGGCCTAGAGGGCTCCCTGTGTTCCTCAAGGAGGAAATCCCACCCTCTGCATGGCCCCTAAGACCCTGCACTCTCTCCACCTTCCCCTCCTCCCTCCAGCCCTGGGGTGAACCTGGAACCCGAAGGGTCTGGCACCTCACTTCTGGGCCTTAGCAATGCTAGTTCCTTCTCACTCCATAACATGGCTGACCCTCGCCCACAGCAGGCCTGCCCTCCTGCCCCCTCTTTAAAATCACCCACTCATAGTCCTACAGGAAAACACCTTCCCAAAGGGTGAAAAAGTCAGACTCAGTTACTGTGTCCATAAAGTTGGAGCTCACTATCTAGGATCTAAAAAGAACTCACATTCTGGGAGATCACCATTCCCTGTGCATCCAAGATAGACCCTCAGCCCTCCTGGGAGGATATGGCTGTGGCCTGGGGACAGGGAAGAGGACCATCTCCTGGTGGAAGCCCTTCCTGAGGGCAGCAAGCATCCAATGCATGCACTGACCATGAGGATGACTTGCTTAGGCGGCAAACATTCAGAGATGTGTGCAGGGCGACCACCCCAGCCCACACAGAGAGGGCCTTGCCCCTGGGAGCCTTCTCTCCAGCAGAAGAGACAGACAGCTATAGCTCAGTGGTCTGGGGGCTCACAAGGGGCCCAGTCCAGGCTTGGGGCCCAGCACAGACCTCCTGGAGGGAAGGGTAAGTGGGATGAAGCAGGCGCATCCCCAGAGGGCAGGGACAGACTGCACAAGGAGGGGCACACTGTGGGGGCTGGGGCTGAGCACGTACGAGGCCTGAGAAGATGAGCAGGGCCTTAGAGGCCACCTTGAGCTTGGGTTCCAACCTGTGGGCAGAGGGAGGAGTGGGGTGGCCTGCGCTGAGAAGAGGGTGGGACCAACTGGGGCCAATGCTGGGGCAGGGCCCACAAAACCTGGGCCCCGGAGCTGAGGAAGGAGCCAGTGAGGTGTCCGGTTGGGAACGGGTGGGTGCGGATCCAAGAGAGGCCCAGAGAAGAGCAGTCACAGGAGTGTGGCGAGGTGGACCTGTTTGGGGCCTGCCTGCAACACTTGGCACACATTCCCCAAAACTCTGATGGAGGTGGGGTTGTGACCCCAGCCCATCCAAGTTTGATGGAAGAATCAGAGGTGAGGCGGTGCCCCCCACTTTGCCCTACCCCCACCCCTTGAGGGGCCACTGTGCCCTACCCTCATCACCTCCATCCCCAAATGAGTTTGTGTTGTTGGGACCTGCAGGGTCACAGGCACTTACACCCTGTACGCCTGAGTGGCTCCGGGTGCCCAGCACTAGGCTGGACGCCAGGCGATGCTGCTGACTTCCCTGAAGGGTCTGAATCCTTCTGGCTGTGACCCGCCAGAGTAGGCTCTGCCAGGAGCAAAGCATTTTCCCCACTGTGGGATCCAAGCCTCACTTCTACCTGCCTCCACTGATGGCCACACTCAACTGCACCCTTCCAAGCTGGTGGGACCTTGAGCTCAGAATTCCCACCTAGCAGAAGCCCCCCCACGGCCCATGCTGCTCATGGTCACTGACTGTGGGTCTGTTGACTCCTCTTCCTATTTAAAAATTCTTTGTAGAAAAATAAGAAAACACAGATAGGCAAAATAACAAAACTATTATAAGTTTCATTAAACTCCACTGTCCCACCTCCCAGAGAAAATAATCACAGTTCGTTACATAATCTTCCAGACATTTTTTTGGAAGCACATAGACCTGGAGAAGCCTGATGGAAGCAGCCTGGGTTCACAACCCAACAATGCTGCTCACCAGCTGTGCAAGCTTGGGCAAGTTGCTTGCCCTTTCTGTGCCCCTATCTCCTCCCCAGCAAGATGGGGAGGAGTGTCATCCCCTGACATCAGGGGATGTCCTGGGCATCAAAGAGGTGACACGTGTCAAGTGCTTAGAACAGTCTGGCAGAAAGCATGGAGCAAGGCTTGGCCTCATGCATTTGCTTAAAAAACACTTTATTATGGAAAATTTCAAATATGCAAAAGCAGAAAGATGACATCCTGAGCAGCCTGCCCTGTCACCCGCTCCTGCAGTTCAACTTTCAGACTGTCTTGTATTATCTGTGTTCCACCCTTGCTCCTCTCCAAGATAAGTTTGAAGCAAATCCCAGACATCATATGATTTTACCAGGAAATACTTTATTGTGCATTTCTCAAAAGAGGACTCTCTCCCCATCCGCCTCCCCTTCCCTCTCTCCCTCCCCTCTCTCCCTCTCTCTTCTCTCTTAACCTACTATCACTTGTGCAAATCTCAACCATAATTCCTTAATATCCAATATCCAGAGTGCACATTTCCTCTATTGCTTCACACATTTTATTTTTTATAGTTTGTTTATTTGAATTACGATCCAAGAAAGGCCCGTGTGCTGTGATTGATCCATCTCTTAAATCTGTTTTAGCCCACGGGCTCTGTCTCAATCTCAATCTTTCTCTCTCTCGTTCTGGCAACTTATTTGTTGAAACTAGACTATTTGTCCTTTGGAGTTTCCCATGGTCTGGATTTTGCTGATAGCATTCTGTGCTAAATATTTTAAACTTAAATGAAATGATTATTTTAGTGTGTGTGTGTGTGTGTGTGTGAATTCAGTCCAAAAACTCAGAATGCCAGAAATGCAACTTACTTTTCCCTTGAATGGTTTCATTTCCATTTTGAGCACCCCGTTCCACCGCAATCATGTGGGCTTCCTTCTTCTCTTTTCCCAGGTCTTCCAGAGCACCAGGAAGGGAGGTTGGGGTTGGGGCTGGAGCATCTGGTCCTGGAGGTCACCTGCATACTCAGGCACCTGGCTAGTCATCCAAATCTGACTGCAGAGCCATCGTTAGTAACCAAAAGATGCCCAGGTAGTACAGAGGGTCCAATTTGGCATCTGTCAGTTCACTCTGAGTTTGCACACCCATTCTTCGCAAGAGCCTCATTATTTTTATTTTACAAATAAGGAAATGGGGGTTTGGGTTGGTAAGGTGACTTGAATAACTGATGACAGAAGCCAAGCAGCACATTCAAGAAGCTAGAAGATTGGTTGGGCACGGTGGCTCACGGCTGTAATCCCAGCACTTTGGGAGGCCAAGGTGGATGGATCACCTGAGGTCAGGAGTTCGAGACCAGCCTGACCAACATGGAGAAACCCCATCTCTACTAAAAATATAAAATTAGCCGGGCATGGCAGCACATGCCTTTCATCCCAGCTACTTGGGAGGCTGAGGCAGGAGAATTGCTTGAACCCAGGAGGCAGAGGCTGCGATGAGCCAAGATCACGCCATTGCACTCCAGCCTGGGTGGTCAACAGGAGCGAAACTCCATCTCAAGGAAAAAAAAAAAAAAAAAAGAGGTTAGAAGGAGTGCCATGCTCCTAAGGACACCTTGAGGGCAGGAGGCTCCTTCCAGCCCCCAGCTAACAGAACTGTCGGGTCAAGCCTCCAGGGACCAGTCACTTCTCAGTCCTTGTCTTAGGTGACCCATCAAACATCTGATACAGTTGCTTACACCTTCCTCTTTAGAAGCCTTTCCACTTGGTCTCTAAGACACCATCCTGACCCAGGTTTCCCCCCGCCCCTCTCAGTCTCCATCCTCTAAATTTCTGGGAGGCTCTGGGCTCAGTTCTTGCACATCCTCTGTAGGGCCCCCCTCCTTTGGTGACCTCCTTGCCCCGACAGTCTCCTCATTTATAGCTGCAGTCCACACCACTCCCGCGGTGCTGGCCTCTTCTGTCAAATTGGATCCTGTGTTAGTCTGTTTTGCATTCCAATAAGGGAATATCTGAGGCTGGGTAATTTATAAAGAAAAGAGGTTTATTTGGCTCATGGTTCCACAGCCTGTACAGGAAGCAAGGAGCCAGTATCTGCTTCTGACAAGGCCAGGAAGCTTCCACTCATGGCAGAAGGTGAAGGGGGAGCAGGCACATTATCTGGCTAGACAGGAAGCAAGAGAGAGAGGAGGAAGTTCCAGGCTCTTAAACAAACAGATCTGTTTAGAGTGAGAGCTCATTACCCCGATGGGGAAGGCACTTCATGAGGATCCACCCCCATGACCCACATACCTCTCACCAGGCCCTACTTCCAACACTGGGGATCACATTTCGACAAGAGACCTGGAGGGGACAAACATGCAAACCAGGTCAGATCCTCAACATCTTCCCTTGATTTCTAGAGAGGTCTCAGGGTCACCTGTTTAGAGCCACACTCCTAAGCCTCCACACAGGTGGCCCCATCTCAGGATGTGGTAACTCCAGCCTTCCCCCTGCCAGAGTCAATCCTTGACTCTTTCTCCCTCACAGTCAGAAGCCAGCATTCCCTACCTGGTCTCATCATCGTCCACACTCACCTGAGTCAGTGCAATAGTCTCTTAGAGGGGCTTCCCTGCCCTGGCCCTGGCCCCTAGTGTTAAAGCTGAGTGAGGGCTGGGCAAAGCGGCTCATGCCTGTAATCCCAGCACTTTGGGAGGCCAAGACAGGCAGATTGCTTGAGCCTGGGCACCATGGTGAAACCGTCTCTACAAAAAATACAAAAATTAGCTGGGTCTGGTGGCACATGCCTGTAGTCCTAGCTACATGGGAGGCTGGGGTGGGAAGATCACTTGAGCCCAGGAGTTCGAGGCTGCGGTGAGCCAAGATTGCACCACTGCACTCCAACCTGGGTGAAAAAGCCAGACCCTGTCTCAAAAAACAAAAACAAAAACTGAGTAGAATAACACCTGCCTCTGGTCAGAGCCTCCCCATCACAGTCCTTTCAGTGGCTTGTGGGGCACCCCAAGATCTGACCCCACTTTTCAGCTGCTCAGGCTCCTTGTTCTTCCTTAAACCTGCCAGGCCCAGCCTCGGTCACTGAGGATGTTCTTTCCTCCCTCCATGAGGTCACTGCTCGAATGTCATCTTCTTGGTGAGCCCTGGGCACTCCCTCCCCTTGCCTGACTTTGAGTCTACCCACGCACTTGGCCCTTCTCACCATTGTTTCAGTGATCCTTGGCTGTGTAACAAACCGCCCCAAAATGGAATGGCTTCAAACAGCAGTGAGAGAGCATTCCTCACGATTCTGTGAATTGGCTGCTCCACACGGTGTCAGCTGGGGTCTCCCATGCAATGATGGTCAGCAGGGAGCTGGACTCAGTGCTGGCTGTCACCTGGACACCTCGGCCCTCTGTCCACGTGGCCTCTCAGCACCCACAGACCAGACCAGTTTTTTCACATGGCAGCAGCTTCCAAGCGGCAGAAGTGGAAGCTGCAAGCCCTTGTAAGGTTAAGCCCACAAGTGCCAAGATGTCATTTCTGCTCTATTCTGTTGGTCAAAGCAAGTCCCAGAGCCAGCCCAGAATCAAGGGAAGGCCTAACCCCATCTGTTGCTGGGGGGAGCATCAAAGTCACTCTTCGGAAGGGCCACAGATGGGAGGGATTCCAACAGTCATGTTTGCTATAACCAACCACACCCAGCATAGACCATGTCCTCCCTAGGGAATTGTTGTCTGTCCTGCCCCACAGGAATGTCATGAGGCAGGGGTTTCTGTATGTCTCATCTGCTACACCTCCTGCACTTAGAAGAAAGCCAGGCACACAACACACCTTTTTGTTTGTTTGTTTATTTGTTTATTCTTGAGACAAAGTCCCACTCTGTCGCCCAGGCTGGAGTGCAGTGGCGTGAACTCGGCTCACTGCAACCTCTGCCTCCTGGGCTCAATCAATTCTTGTGCCTCAGCCTCCCGAGTAGCTGGGATTGCAGATATATACCACGACACCCGGCTAATTTTTGTATGTTTAGTAGAGATGGGGTTTTGCCATGTTGGCCAGGCTGGTCTCAAACTCCTGGCCTCATGTGATCAACTCCCTTCCGCCTCCCAAAGTGCTGGGATTACAGGGGTGAGCCACTGTGCCTGACCTCAACACACTTTTGTTGGGTGAATGGTGAGGAGGATGGCTCTGTGGTCAAACATCCACTGCTGAAATCACATTTCTGCTACTTTGGCCACATTATTTTAGCTCAAAACCTCAGTTTCCCTATCTGTAAGATGGAAAAAAATGACAGTAGTGCCAATTCCATATAATTGGAAAAAGAACAAAAATACAGCATAACAAATAATCAGCACAATCCTTGGCCTATTTCTTGCCCTCCATAAATGTTAGCAGCTGTCACTTCCCATCCCTGTCTGTCTACCCCAACTTCCGGTCTGGGCTCCACCCCTGACTAGGACTTTGGAGACGCCTTCCATGGCCATACTCCTGGCTTCCACCCCTCCTTCCTCCTTGTACCGGGCAGGACGTCCAGCCTGTCAGGACTCTCCATCCCAAGAACCAGCATCCATGACAGCCTTGGTGCTTCCAGCAACTTTCTAGCCCAGGGCTTCTCCTTGGTGCTAATAAACTGGAACTCCCTGTGTTTGGATCTGTTTTATTTCAAGGATGACAGTGGCAAATGGGAAAATACTAAATAAATGACATTGGGTCTGTTTATTCAGGAATGTAATGACATTATAGTCTTCCCTTAACATAAATGAAATAATTTATGATTGAAACAGTGGACAACATGGACAATTTTGTCACCTTGTGGTAGAGTCGAGGTCAGCAAACATCCCTCTTCTTGTTAGCCTTCTTAGCCCCCTAGATCCTTCACCATTGCCAGCCACACCTGAACTGCTGGTTGAGCCTAGGCTGGTTAAATAGATGAACCCAAAAAGCCTTCATTTTAAGGACACTTCACTTCTCCATAGGGAATTCTGCAGCCAAATCCCCTGGCAGGGAGCTGGGAATTCTTCTCTGGACCTCTGGCCCAGTCTTCCCACTCTGAGTTCTGTCCCAGGCTTCTAATTCCCCTCTCCCCCACAACCCCCGCCACCACTGGTTCTTATATGGAACCCATCCAGCAAGTGGCAATGCACACACTCCTTAAAAGGCAGTAATGGTTTCTCAAAAATAAAGCGTCTCTTTTTGTTATATAACCAGCCAGGTCCCAGGCAAGCCACTAGCACATCTACTGTCAAAAATACGAATCCCATAGCTCTGATGGGTCTACACAAATAAAGAAAGGCTGGCCACTTGTTCCAGGTCACAGAGTCCAGAGTTGATCCCTGGCAAAGTGGGGCTCAGGTCAGTGGGTTAAATGGTGGCCCCCCAAATTCATGTCCACCCAGAATGTCAGAATGTGACCTTATTTGCTGTAAGGGTCTTTGCAGGTGTAATTAAGATAAGAATATTGGCCGGGCACGGTGGCTCACGCCTGTAATCCCAGCATTTTGGGAGGCTGAGGTGGGTGGATCATGAGGTCAGGAGTCCAAGACCAGCCTAACCAATAGGATGAAACCCTGTCTCTATCAAAAATACAAAAATTAGCCAGGCGTGATGGCACATGCCTGTAGTCCCAGCTACTCAGGAGGCTGAGGCAGGAGAATTGCTTAAACTCAGGAGGTGGAGGTTGCAGTGAGCCAAGATCATGCCACTGCACTCCAGCCTGAGTGAGAGTGAGACTCCATCTCAAAAAACAAAAAACATAAGAATCTTGAGATGAGATCATCCTGAGTTGGGATGGTCTTTCAGGTGTCTCACACCTACAATCCTAGCCCTTTGGGAGGCCAAAATGGGAGAATCACTTGAAGCCAGGAGTTTGAGACCAGCCTGGGCAACATAGTGAGACATTACCTCCACAAAAAATACAAAAATTAGCCAGGAGTGGTGGCACACACTTGTAGTCCTGGCTACTCAGGAGGCTGAGGCTGGAGATCACTTGAGCCTGGGAAGCAGAGGCTGCAGTGAGCGGAGATAGCACCACTGTAATCCAGCCTGGGTGACAGAGTGAGACTCCATCTCAAAAAAAAAAAAAAAAAAAAAGCCTAAATCTTATGACTAGTGTTTTAGTGTATAAGAAAAGGAGAAGACAGCCGGGCATGGTGACTCACGTCTGTAATCCCAGCACTTTGGAAGGCCGAGGCTGGTGGATCACTTGAATCCAGCAGTTTGAGAACAGCCTGGCCAACATGGTGAAAACCCCTCTACTAAAAATACAAAAATTAGCCAGGCATGGTGGGAAGCAACTGTAATCCCAGCTACTGGTTGGGGCTGAGGCAGAAGAATCGCTTGAGCCTGGGAAGCAGAGGCTGCAGTGAGCGGAGATAGCACCACTGTAATCCAGCCTGGGTGACAGAGTGAGACTCCATCTCAAAA
>NW_012102565.1:693556-732398 GCF_000951045.1 Mandrillus leucophaeus | reverse complement strand
AAAAAAAAAAAAAAAAAAAAAAGAGAGAGAGAGAAAGAGAAGACAGACACAGAGCAGGCCCAGAGGGAAGGAGGCCATTGCAGGCAGGGGCAGAAGGTGGAGTGATGCTGCCACAAGCCAAGGAGCACCACGAGCACCAGCAGCTTGAAAAGGTGAGGAGGGATCCCCCCTCTAGAGCTTTCAAGGGAGGGAGGCCCTGCTGACAGCTGGAGTTTTAACTGTAGCTTCCAGAACTGGGAGAGAATAAATTTCTGTTGTTTCTACCCACCTAGTTTGTGATAATTTGTTATAGCAGTCACGGGATACGAATACACCAGGTTACTCTCAGCCACAGCAATGTGCAGGAATAGATCAGAGGAGGCCCAGGGCCAGCACTGCTGGGGCCAACAGCCCTCAGGAGCTCGGGGCCAGAAGCATCAGCAGTTTGGCCACACACTCTCCCAAATGCTGCTGGCAAGCAGGCCACAGGAGGGAGGGAACCAGGGCAGCAGGGGCAGGCCCCCAAGCAGGGCCGAATCCTGACCCCCGCAGACCTCTGGACAGACCGCACAAGCTGGAAACAGCACCAAAGAGAGCTTGCAGAGAGGTGCGCCACAGTGGGGGTGAGGTAGGGAGGGGGCTGTGAAGGTTGGGCACTGAGGTATCTCCGCGAGGACCTCTAGAGCTGAAAGTGGGAACAGGAAACAGCTAGATGAGATTCATCTTGGAAAAATGCAAACTCTGGGCAAAAATAATCGAAAACATAAGTAAGGGATGGGCAGGAATAGCCACGGCTCGGCAGGAGCAGGGAGGGAGGCTGCAGCCTCAGGGCAGCGGAAAGGGCCCAGCCTGGCCGGAAGGTGTCCCGCCACGAGGGTGGCTGCGCAGCCTCCTGACTTTCTGGGAGGCAGTCTCAGAGGAGGGAGTGGGAGGCTGGGGACTTGGACTTTTGGGAATCCCTAAGCCAAGTTCATTGGAACAGCTCACCCAAAACAGAGGGCTGAGGTCTCTACTTCCTGATAGTGGCCTGTGGTACCCACCCACCCATCCAGGCCAGGGCCCTGCCCACTGCTGCCCAGGCCTGCCTTCACCCTCCCTTCTCTCACAGCATTCCCTGGGCCTGTGCTCCTAGGGGAGGCCACAGAGCAGGCTGAGCAGGCACTGTGGACATCTCCAGAGAGAACTCTGGACTCAGAGCCAGGAGGGGAGGCCGGGTGTGTGTCTTGGCTCTGCCGCTCAGACAGAGGCTCCTCGTCCACAAAATGAGAACGAAAACTTATGTTCCCTCCCTCCCTGCCTGCTTCCAAGTAATCCATGCCCTCTGTAGAAATTTTAGAAAGTACAAACAAAATGAAAAATGTTCAAATCACCCACAATTCCACTAACCACTGCAAACATTTGCTTAGCTTTGTTGCGCCTATATTTTCCACGTATGACATATATATGTGTGTTTTTACAAAAACAGCCTCACATTGTACATACAGCTGTCTGCTTTCATCTGGTAACCATGTCACGTCTTCTTGTGCCATACAGCACCAGTTTTTGTTGTTGTTGTTGTTTGTTTGTTTTTTGAGACGGAGTCTTGCTCTGTAACCCAGGTTGGAGTGCAGTGGTGCGATCTCGGCTCACTGCAACCTCCGCCTCCTGGGTTCAAGCAATCTCCTGCCTCAGCCTCTCGAGTAGCTGGGATTACAGGCACCCACCACCATGACTGGCTAATTTTTGTATTTTTGGTAGAGATGGGGTTTCTCCACGTTGGCCAGGCTGGTCTCGAAATCCTGACCTCAGGTGATCTGCCATCCCAGCCGCCCAAAGTGCTGGTATTACAGGAGTGAGCCACCGCGCCCGGCCAGCACCAATTTTTAAAAGTCAGGCTGATTGTGGTATAGTTGCCATATTGTAAAGTTCACCCTTTTCAGTTCATAATTCTATGAATTTGACAAACAGTCTTGTAACCTGTAACTCCCACCACAGTCAAGATAGAGGACATTCCATCACCCCCAAATGCCTTCAAACTCTTTGTAGTCAACTCCTGCCCCCAGCCTTGCCCATCACTGGTCTGTTTTCTATCCTATAGTTTTGCCTTTTCCGAGTTGTCCTATAAATGCGATCAGAGCATAGGTGTCTCCTGCCACTTACCATGAGGCACTGAAGACTCACCCAAGCGGCTGCATCACCGGTTCCCTTCATCTCAATGTTCCTCAGCATTCCACGGGCTGGACACACCAGTGTGTGAAGCCATTCCCTGGGTCAAGAACATCTGGAGTGTTTACAGTTTTGGGTGATAAAGAGTAAAACCTCACAGAATCATTTTTAATGGCTGCATTATATTCCACAGTATGAACATAGCAACATTTATTCCACCAGCTCTTGGTCACTGGATGTTCAGGTGGTTCTCAGCTCTTACTTTTACACACATAAGCTCCTTGTCAGGGTCTCCACCTCCCTGAAGGGTCCCCTCCCTCTAGAGCAGTGAGTCTCAACCTTGGCCACACATCAGTCACTGGGGAGCTTTAAAAATGCTAATGTCGGCCGGGTTACTGGCCCATGCCTGTAATCCCAGTGCTTTGGAAGACTCAGGTGGGAGGACTGCTTGAGGCCAGGAGTTTGACACCACGAGTTTGACACAGTAAGACCCCCATCTCTACAAAAAATAACTTAAAAAAATTAGCCAGGCTTGGGGGCACATGCCTGTAGTCCCAGCCACTCAGGAATCTGAGGTAGAAGTACCACTTGAGCACGAGAGCCAAGAGTGACTGTGCCACTGCACTCCAGCCTAGGTGACAGAGTGAGACCTTGTCTCTAAAAAATTAATAATAATAAATAAATAAAATGCCAATGCCCAAGCCATATCCAGACCAATTAAACTGAATTGATTTGGGGAGGGGCCTGGGCATCAGTATTATTTGGAGCTCTTTAGGTGCACCCTGCTCCACTGTACTCTGGAAAGGGGATGGTCTGGGCCTGGTGGGGGGTGGCCACTGCTGCCCCTGTGGCAGTCCCTCTCCCTCCCTAGTCCCACTCCTCACTGCCTTCCCACAGTGACCACCACAGACCAGTACAGGGAAACCAGGCCCACTGAAGATGGAAACTCAAAGACAATTTCCAGTGTGCAGGAGATAATCTAACTGTCTCCTTTCAGTGGGATCTTTTCTATAGCTCAAGGGCCACCCTCTGGGAAGGGTAACTCCTTCCAGGTGCCTCTTGGACATACCCAAGTCCTAACCTGCCCTAGCGACCATGCCTCTTGCTTAAGCTGCAAAAGTACCTCCAGTCTTGGGGATATTCTTGGCCCTATTATGGCTCCCCACTGTGCCCCACCCCCATCTTCCAGTGGGACACCCTCCCTCACCCCTCCTCCAGCAGGTATACCTCCCACAGCCTCAAGCAGGGACCCCCTCCCCATCCATCCTCCAGCAGGGACACCCCCTCTCCAGGTTCTCCAGTGGGGACACTGTTGCAGCAGAGAAAGTTTCATAATTGCAGGGCCAGACTAAGCAAGGAGGATGAAAGATAATTCTCAAAACCACCTCCCCCAGAATTCAGAGGCTAGGGTTTTTAAGGATGCTTCAGCAGGCAGGGGACTAGGGAACTGAGACAATTGATTGGCAGTGGATGAAATCACAGAGGTGTCAAAACTATCTTCAAGCAGCTGAGTCAGTTTCTTGGTGTGGGTCACAGGTCCAGGTGGGGTCTCTTGGGCTGCTAAAATTCTAAATCTAGAAAATATCTCAAAGTTCTTTAGGTTTCATAATGGTGACTTTTTTTTTTCTTTCTTTCTTTCTTTTGAGATGGAGTCTTGCTCTGTTTCCCAGGCTGGAGTGCTGCGGCGCGATCTCAGCTCACTGCAAACTCCACCTCCCGGGTTCAACAGATTCTCCTGCCTCAGCCTCCTGAGTAGCTGGGATTACAGGCATGTGTCATCATTCCCGGCTAATTTTTTTGTACTTTTAGGGAGACAGAATTTCACTATGTTGGCCAGGCTGGTCTTGAACTCCTGACCTCCAGTGATCCACCCACCTTGGCCTCCCAAAGAGCTGGGATTACAGGTGTGAGCCACTGTACCCGGCCTGTATATGAGCAGTTGGAGAAGTTAGAAATCTTGAGATTTCTGGCTATGTGACTCCAGGGCAGTAAGTATTATAGAAAAGCAAGCTAAGTGAGCAATGGCAGGTCGCTGTTTATGCCCATTCTTTTTTTTTTTCTTTTTTTTTTTTGAGACGGAGTCTCGCTCTGTCGCCCAAGCTGGAGTGGAGTGCAGTGGCCGGATCTCAGCTCACTGCAAGCTCCGCCTCCCAGGTTTATGCCATTCTCCTGACTCAGCCTCCCGAGTAGCTGGGACTACAGGCGCCTGCCACCTCGCCTGGCTAGTTTTTTGTATTTTTTAGTAGAGACGGGGTTTCACCGTGTTAGCCAGGATGGTCTCGATCGCCTGACCTCGTGATCCATCCATCTCGGTCTCCCAAAGTGCTGGGATTACAGGCTTGAGCCACCGCGCCCGGCCTGTGCCCATTCTTTAGCAAAGTTCAGGCTCCACCACAATTCTAACCTTGTCTTATGAAAGTGGTTTCAATCTCCAAACAAGAAGGGGGTCAGTTTTTCTTGCCTTTAACTATAAACTAAATTCCTCTCATAGTTATGTTGGCCTCTGCACTACAAGAAGAAGAAGAAGAAAAAAAAAAAAAAGAAATAAGAAAACCAATTTAGCCTGTGAGGTTAGAAGCAAGAGGGAGTCAGTCATGTTAGATTTCTCTCATGACTTAGAATTCTGCAAAGGTGGTTTCACCTCCACGGCAGGCCACCTCTCCCTGGGTATAGGGCACATCTTCGTCCTGCAGAGCAGGCAAGTCCCTCTCTCTCCCCACCTCCTCACCCCCTCTTGCCCCCACTGGCCAATGTTCATGACTCCTTCAGCCCCATGTTGTCCTAGCAGACACTGCAGCAACCACTCAGAGGGCCTGGCTGATTTCTAAGCTAGGCAGTTTCTTCCACTGTCAGTTGGATGAGATTCCTTGAACAAACATTTTTGCACAGTTGCGCAGTGTTTTAAGTACTCAGGTCTGACAGACTTAAAAACTGCCTCTGCCTTCTCAGGAGAGAACAAGGGCCCCAAGGGGAGCCCAGGTGCCCTGGCCAGACAGAGGACATTAAAAGGAATGGAAATGGTTTTAGACAGCTGGAGGGATCTGCTCAGGGGACATTTGGGCAGAGCCTCTTCCTTGAGGAGGGCAGGAGCCAGATCCACAGATGAAGACCCTTAGAGCCTGCCCATCCCTGCTGGCACAAGGGGAGGATGGGGAGAGAGGGACCACATGCAGGCCTCCTGGCTTCTGTGTGTGGGTCCTGAGGCCCAGGAAGCTCTACAGCCCTGAAGAGGTAGATGAATTAGGAGGCTGGGAGTTGGTGTAGGAGGTCAAGAGGATGCCTGGGCTGAGCCACCTCCCCTGCTGCCCTCAGCCCTGTGCTCTGAGTGCAGAGATGGGGAAGAGCCAGCCCACTAAAGATGTCAGAGAGGGGCCAAAGAAAAAGGATAGAGGTGCTCAGGGAGTCTGGGGCTCAAGACAAGACGATAGGGTAGTGATGAGGAGAGGCATGAGAAAGCGGGTTGCATCCGATCTGGCGTGTCCCGTCGGTTAGGTTGAGCAGTGCCACACCACCATAACAGAGATTACAAATGGAGTATATCTAAATAATATAGACAGAAGACTTGATATTATCAAGACATCAGTTTTCCCCAGCTTGATCTATAGATTCAATGCAATCCCAATCTTGGGAAAGGAATTGCTGGATCAATGTGTACTATTTTGTTTTCATTTTGTTGGATATGGTTGCCACATTGGCTTCCAGAGTCTCTCCTACAGATTGCCAATTCCCTTGCACCTTCAACATGTGTGGTCAATTTTTTTGAATGTTTGATAAACCCACAACTGAAGATATTCTCATTTAGGTATTCTGTAACAACTGGACAGGTTGGGCACTCTGGTCATAAATTTATTGACCAGGATTTCTTCTGAGAATCATCTACGTGAGTTTCTTTGCTAATTTGTCTATTAAATTACTGCCTTTTTATCTATGGACAATTTAATAAGTTTATTATGATGAGATAATCTTAATTCCAAAATATCTCACACTTTATCCCAGTTTATCTTTTGACTTTAATTTTTGATCAAATTTAAAATCTGTCTGTTGTCCAATTTATCATTCTTTTCCTTTAATGTTTCCAAAGTTTACTGTGATACTTAGATCATAAAAACATTCACCGACTTTTTTCCCGTATGTTTTTGGTTTCCTTTTTAGATGGAAATGTTTGACCCATCTGGAATTTATTTTGTTGTTAAGGAATGAGGAAGGGCACCAACTTCTATTTTTCCAAATGGCCCGCCAGTTGTCCTAAAGCCATTCGACTGAAAAATCTCGCGTGTTTGAAGCGACCGCCACACCAGCGCATTGGAAACCCGCGTTGTCTGTCCCACGCCCGCCGGCTTCCGTGTGACAGTCCCGAGCGCAGAAGGATCGGGCAAGGCCCGCAGGCGTCCACCCAGAGCTGCCGGCTCAACCCTAGACCCACCCCCGCGCCGAGGACGCAGCCCACCCCGCTCCGCCCGGGCCTAGGTCCCAGTCCACCCGTACGGGCCTAGGACTCCCCTTTGACCCCGCCTCCTCCACCCCCTCCAACACCCTCCCCGGCCCGCTCCAGCCCACCCTCTACTCAAGGAGGCCAGTGGGACCAAACAGCGCTTTCGGAGACATTAATTTAAATAAAAGGCGTGTCCTCTGCTGTTATTTGCATGGAGGCGGGTCTTCCGGAGCGGCCGAGACACCCAGTCCTGTAGGAGCCCGGACCCTCCCTAGCGCTCCGACTGGCCCAGGTCGCGAGTCTCACGGAGAGGCCTCATTTGCATAGGGCGGGGCCACGTCCTCTTCTAGCCGGCGGCCGCCCGCCCGCCGCTTCCGTCAGCCTCACTGCGGTTCCGTCAGCCTCACTGCGGTTCCTTCCGTCTCGCTCCGCGTTGCTGGAGGCTGTGGTCCCAATGCTCCCCAAACGGCGGCGAGCGCGGGTCAGGTCGCCTAGCAGCGATGCAACTTCCTCCACGCCGCCCTCGACGCGCTTCCCCGGCGTCGCCATCTACCTGGTCGAGCCTCGCATGGGTCGCAGCCGCCGGGCCTTCCTCACACGCCTGGCGCGCTCCAAAGGCTTCCGTGTCCTCGACGCCTGCAGGTGCGGGGCGGCGCGGTCTTCCGTGGCACCTGTAGTTTTGGATTCTAAGTTTGCTGTGGCACTTCGTGACCTTTCCCTGAGCGTCCATCTCCTCTTCTGTAAAGGGTGCTATTAATTAGGGCCAGGCGTGTTTTAAAGGATAACTGCGAGAATCAAAACTAGAGGTCACGGGTAATTAATAAGCAGTCGTATTTGCTAACAGCCCTTCCGCCTGGGCTGTGTCCCACCTGTGAGCGAGACTGACTTCTCAGGAGGCCCGGAGCCCGCATGCTCCTCTGTCCTCAGACCTGAGTAAATAACACGACTGAGACGCTCTTGTAGGAAGGGAACCAAGAGGAGGAAAAATGGCGGCTAGAGAGACAACTCCCAGAGTAAGGGAGCTGGGGGTGCCCCCTAGTTTGGAGGTTGAGAGAGCAAACGAACCTGGGTCTAGTATACCCCTACAGTTGTGTGTGTGTGGTTTTGTTTGTTTGTTTTGTTTTGTTTTGTTTTTGACATTATCAGGGATCAGTAGTGTGCCAGACCCACTCAGGAGAGGATAATAATAGCAGCTTAGAGTGTACCAGGCACTATCTTTGTACAACCACCCCACAGGGTAGATATGTTATCTCTGCTTTAGGGAAGAGGAAATCAAAGTATAGACACCTGGCTTGCCCAAGAGCTAAACAAGTATGTGGCAGGCAGAGCTGGGGTTCAGACCCAAACAGGCTCCTGCATCTCAGCTAAAACCCCTGTTCTTAGATGAAGACCACCTGGTCCTGAGCCCTAAGGAATTCCTTTCTCTGAGGTGGAGAGGGAGGGAGAGAGCACCAGACTGGACTGTGCTTGTGAACATAGCCAGGGCAGAGAACTGCAGTTCTGAGGGCTGAGTGGTGGTGGTGTTCATCTACCAGGAGGAGGGGCTGGGAAGGCTTTCTGGAGGAGGTGATGTTTGCAGGATGAATGGTCACTCACCATGCAGAAGAGACGGCAAGAATGAAGGCTTGGAGCCAACCAGGGAGGGTTCTGGGCCTCACCCTCCTCCTTCTCTCCCAAATCCCTCTGCCAGCTCTGAAGCGACACATGTTGTGATGGAACAGACCTCAGCAGAGGAGGCCGTCAGCTGGCAGGAGCGCAGGATGACAGCTGCTCCCCCGGGTTGCACCCCCCCAGCTCTGCTGGACATAAGCTGGTTAACAGAGAGCCTGGCAGCTGGGCAGCCTGTACCTGTGGAGTGCCGGCACCGCCTGGAGGTGAGCTGGGTGGAAAACTAGAGTTGGGGCTACAGTGAAAGCGCCAGTGTAGGCCATTGCTCAGCTGGGAGAGGTGACATGGCAGCAATGCCTCAATGTCCTTCAGAGGAGGTGGGCAGTGAGGACTCTACCCAGATCACCAGGGGCCCCCTAGAAGCCAGTAGAGGAACCACAGCAGGGCCTGAGGGGACCAGGCCATCTCAGCTTCTGTTCTCACCACTGGTGCAAATTCTGGGGTCCGCTTATTTTTACCTTCTTCAGGCCTTTCTTCCTCACCAAGTATATGACACAGCAACTCCGAGCGGGATGACCCATGGATCAGCAGGAGCCTGTCCTCAGGATGCTATAAGGCTCCTGGCTTCTGACAGGTGTGGGCTTGGGGCCAGGTTGCCTGCGTTCAAATCCTGGCCCAGCCTGTGAGCCATGGTTGTGGGGCGAGCCCCTAGCCCCCGAGGCCTCAGCATCCCCAGCCCGCTTGGTTGTGAGGATTGGGGTGATGGAGCACATGCGTCATGTGCAGCAGCAGCAGCAGAAGTGCCCACAGGGCTGGCAGATGGGATTGCTGCCACCCTGGCATGAGGAGCCCCGTCTGCAGCCTGTTCTGCAGGATGATGTCTCCCTCAGTCCCATGCCTCTGGTGTTTTGTTGCTCACCTCTGTCCCATGAGCTCCAGAGGGCCTCAGTTGGACACTCCAGGAGAAACAAAGCCTGGGTATGGCCTGGCTCTCTTGCCAGCCCTACAACCTCACGGTGACCTGTTCATTGCCCATCCCCAGGTGACTGGGCCCAGGAAGGGGCCTCTGAGCCCAGCATGGATGCCTGCCTATGCCTGCCAGCGCCCCACGCCTCTCACACACCACAACGCTAGCCTCTCGGTAAGCCGCTTCCATGAGCCTTGGCCAGCCTTGGGGGTTGGGGACAAGGGTACAGATGGGTGGTAGCTGGTAGGTTGGAGCTGCCCACCCTGCCCCTTACCTAGGGCCCCTCCCTGCAGGAGGCTCTGGAGACACTGGCCGAGGCAGCAGGCTTTGAAGGCAGTGAGGGCCGCCTCCTCACCTTCTGCAGAGCAGCCTCGGTGCTCAAGGCCCTTTCCAGCCCTGTCACAACCCTGAGCCAGCTGCAGGGGCTGCCCCACCTTGGAGGACACTCCTCTAGGGTTGTCCAGGTAGGTGCTTACCATTCTGAGCAGGGCGAGTGGGTGGGTGGGGAGGCCTTGGGGCCTGGTGAGACAGCAGAGGGTGCTGTGGGGGCAGGTGGGGATAGACAGTCGTGGGTGCTGACACTGCTCCAAGGCCTCAACAAGCCGCCCTCTGCGCTCAGATTCCTCCTGTGCACTCCAGCCATTTATCCCTGGGTGGCTTAGAGGACCCAGTGAATAGTGCTGCAAGGGGCTGGCAGGGCTAGGGGTGACGCTGTTGTCATTGTCATTAGTCCCAAACTGCCCTCCACAGTGGAATGGAAGAGAGCACCCTGAGTGTGAGCATCTCTTTTCAGTGCCCCAATGTGTTGAGTTGTCCTTTAGTGCACTTTCATCATGAGAATACACAGTAACAGAAGATGCTTTTAAATGAAGTAGCATTGAGTTCACATGTTCTGAAAAGCAATTGTTTATGTATCTTGGGATTTATTTGACTTAGAGATGATCCACGTTACCTGGAATCTCAGCTGTTGTAACTCCAAGCCCAAAGGATCTTTGAGTCTGGAGCCCTGGCCTCCTAGCTGTGTGGCAGCAACTTTGGTCACCTCCCTGGGCACAGTTTCCATTTCCAAGTCCCACCGGACCCTGACCCCACAAAGTTGTCTCTGCAGGGTGTTGGAGGGGACTGCCTCAGTCATTGGGCCCACAGCCTTGACCCTAACTCCCTGCCCTTCTCTTTTCACCCCACACCCTCAGGCTTAGAGTTCTGCTTTGTTCCCTCCTCCAGGAGCTGCTGGAGCTTGGAGTGTGTAAGGAGGTGGAGAGAGTTCGGTGCTCAGAGAGGTACCAGACCATGAAGGTGCGCAGGGCAGGGTTCGGACCCGCCCCAGGAATGTCCTACCCTGGGAATGACAGCACAGTCCACACCATGTACGGGGAAGCGAGCAGAGGCAGCTGACCCAGCCCAGGGGTCAGAGAAGGTCTCGCTGAGGAAGTAGCAGCTAAGCTGACACCTGATATGCACAAGGCAGCCAAGTGGAGACAGGCAAGGAAGAAGCTTGTTTTGAGGACAGAATTTTCCAGATCACTCAGCACCATCTGGCTTTTGGGGGTTTTTGTTTTATTTTGTTTTTGAGACAGGGTCTCGCTCTGTCGCCCAGGCTGGAGTACAGTGGTGCGATCACAGCTCACTGCAGCCTTGACTTCCTGGGCTCAAACCATGCCCCCACCTCAGTCTCTGGAGTAGCTGTGACTACAGGCATGCATCACCACACCAGGCTAATTTTTAAATTTCTCATAAAGATGGGGTCTTGGTAATGTTGCCCAAGCTGGTCTCAAACCTCTATGCTCAAATGATTCTCCTGCATTGGCCCCCAAAGTGCTGGGATTACAAGCGTGAGCCACTTCCCTCTGCCTTGATTATTTTTGATGGAATATTCTCAAGTAGATTACATGCTGTGGCATTTTAAACAGAGCACACTGAACCAAATGTACCCTTTTCTTGGGTGCTGCCACTGAGTGTGCTGGGCTTGCCCTTGCCCACCCTCTGCAGGACCTTATATGTTATTTTCTCAGTGTGGTCAGCCTGCCTGTCTCCGTGGCCACCTTCCCTCTGTTTCTGCTCACTCCTGATCTGATAGGGAAATGCCATCTGAGCTCTTT
Source organism: Mandrillus leucophaeus (assembly GCF_000951045.1). Lineage (NCBI taxonomy): Eukaryota > Metazoa > Chordata > Mammalia > Primates > Cercopithecidae > Mandrillus > Mandrillus leucophaeus. The sequence goes on along the minus strand of NW_012102565.1, from coordinate 721,168 downwards.
TGGATGCCTCGGGTGTGCCTGCTTTGACACCCTTCTGCCACCTTTGTGGCTGGAAGTGTGACAGCAGTGGCCACATGGATAACTTGTCAGTGAAGTATGGGACCTTGGGAGGCCACACAGAATGTTGTCAGGATTGACAGGGAGGGCTTCGAAGAGGGGAGACTTGAGCAATGTGTGCAGGGCAAATGGGCTCAAATATGCAGGGGAAGGGGCAAGGGGCACTGGCAGGGACAGGACCAGATGAGTGGGGCCACTGTGGTGAGTGTGGGAGTGAGGGGCCTGGAGATGATGAAATCCCCTTAAAGTGGATGGAGGTTAATAAGTGCTTTCACTCATTAACTCAGCCCCAGCCCTGATGGCTCCTAGGCTGGCAGAAAATTATGTTAGTAATGAGAAGTTTATTAATATAATTGGGTTAATCTCATCATTTTTAGTCAGGATACTTTGGGTTACGAGTGACAGTGACCCACCCCACACCCTTGGTTCACAAAATCAAGGAAAGGAGGGCCAGCAGAGCCCAGGATGGGGAGGGCTGTGGCCGGTCTGCAGGAGAACTGGGCTCAGTGACCTGGGTATCACCAGGCCACTCCTCCTCCCCTCTGCCTCTCTGCACGGTTGCTTCACCCTCTCTTGCCACGCACCAGCTTCCTCCTCTGGTTGGAAATACGGCTACAGAAGGTGCTCCGCACCCACAGGCTACAGCTTCTGCCACTGCGTGGGCCTGCCCTCAGTCTCAGATCCAGAATTCCTAGGGAGGGACTCTAGTGGCTGACCTGAAGCAGGTGACATGCTTGGACTGGGGCCCACCCTGTACGGGGAGATATGTGAGTGCCCCAGCCAGCCCTGCCAGCTCTGCTCCTAAATCCACCCTTTTGATTGTTAACTCCTCATTGTTTTTTGCTGTTTGCTGAGGAGGAGAACCACAGGAATTCGTTCCACCTGCTGTTAGGTGGGAGAGGCATGGTTTTTCCAGTGACTTAGGAGCCCCTCGTGCTAATGCGTTAGGGTGACTGTTTTAGTTATGTTGGAATCACAGGCTAGAGCTGTGTAAGTCCTGGGAGAGACATTTCATAGAGGAGAGGAGAGGGGTGTGCGTGGGTTTGCTCCCCAAGACGGTGGGCTGGGTAGCCAGGCTCCAAGTTTGAATCCTTGCCCTGTGGTCTAGGGCAGGTTGCGAGTGGTGATGGCGCCTGCCTGGTGCATGGTGCTCCACGGGCCACACCGTCCCGGAGCCAGTGATCATCTGAGTCCAGCCATGAGAGCTCTGCCCAACCGGGCTGTGCTCCTTCCCCACAGCTCTTCACCCAGATCTTCGGGGTCGGTGTGAGGACTGCTGACCGGTGGTACCGGGAAGGACTGCGAACCTTGGATGACCTCCGAGAGCAGCCCCAGAAACTGACCCAACAGCAGAAAGCGGGTGAGCCCTCCAGAGAGGCTGGGCCCTGGGCTTCCCAAAACTGTACCCTGGATCCCTCAGCACCAACTCCCTAGAGGGAAGGGAGCAGGCTGGTGCAGAGGGTTTGGCGGCAGCCTTGTGTGGTGGGCTTCCTGGGGTCTCCATCCAGTGCAGTCAGGATCTATCACAGCCCTTTCTCAGTGGACGATGCTGACCACAACTTCTGTGACGTGCCAGGGGCTTGTGTCACTGCCTACTGGTTAGACTTTGACCAGGGACCTGGGACAGCCTGGGCCTTGGGCACACTGCCCAGTGTGGTGCCTGGTACACAGAGGCCTGCAGAGGTGGCACCGAGCAGGGGAAGGGAAAGAACGTCAGCTTTTGAGTTTGTTAGGCCCTGGTTTGAGTCCTATCTACCATTTGCCAGGTAGGTGACCATTGCCCAAGACGTAACCTCTCTGAGTCTGTTAAATTTTCTGTGAAATGGAGAAGGAAGGCTGGGCATGGTGACTCACACCTGTAATCCCAGCACTTTGGGAAGTCAAGGTGGGTAGATCGCTTGAGCTCAGGAGTTCAAGACCAGTCTGGGCAACAGGGTGAAACCCGTCTCTACAAGAAATACAAGAGTTAGCCAGGCGTGATGGTGGATGCCTGTAGTAGCAGCTACTCATGAGGCTGGGGTTCAAGGATCACTTGAGCCTGGGAGGTCAAGCCTTGAGGCCACGGAGGAGGTTGCAAAGAGCTGAGATTGAGCCACTGCACTCCAGTCTGAGTGACAGAGCAAGACCCTGTCTAAAAAAATAATAACAATGAATAAAAAAGTGGGAAGGAATGAATTCATAAGCTCCTCTGTGAGAGCCAGCAAGTGGCAGGTGTTGAGCAGATACTCCATTCTCTCTGCATGGCCTGCCTGGCTACTCTGGCCACACCATCTGGGACCACCCTTGGGTTGAGGGCTCTGCCGAAGCAATCCCCACAGTCCAGCGGGCACTGCCAGCTCCACTGCCTCTTTGCACATCTCCCGGGCCACTGCCCAGTTCAGCTGACAGGAAGTGAGACCCACAGGGCTGGTTCCTCTTGATTGCCGCTCTCCATGACAAGAGTAGTCAGGAATGGCTAGCAGCGTTTACTGAGAGCTCACTGTGCCAGGTGCTGCTGTTCCTCACATTTAAACCTCTCCTTGGCTGGGCGTGATGCCTCCCATCTTTATGTAATCCCAGCACTTTGGGAGGCCAAGGCGGGTGGATCACCTGAGGTCAGGAGTTCAAGACTAGCCTGGCCAACATGGCGAAACCCTGTCTCTACTAAAAATACAAAAATTAACTGGGTGTGGTGGCAGACACCCATAATCCCAGCTACTCGGGAGGCTGAGGCAGGAGAATCACTTGAACCTGGGAGACGGAGGTTGCAGTGAGCTGTGATTGTGCCGCTGCCCTCCAGCCTGGGCAACAAGAGCGAGATTCCGTCTCAAATAAATAAACCTCTCCTTAACTGCGTGTGGGAGGCCGATAGGTGACGAAACAGAAGTAGGCCAGAGTAAGGTGTTCGTTGTTGCAAAGCCATCGTCCATCGTTTTACCACCTCTTGGACTCACTTTATGCATAAGAAAAAATAGGCATCAAAAGAGATAGCCTGTGGCATGACTGTATCAACATCAGTATCCTTATATTTGGTTGCAAAATTATAGTTTTGCAAGGTGTTAACCTTTTGGGGGAGCTGGGTAAAAGGCACATGGGATCTCCCTGTGCTATTTCTTTTAACTGTGAGTGAATCTACAACTATCTCAAAATCAAAGTTTAATATTTAAAGAGGGAGAGAAGATAGTGTTATGCTTAGATTGGGATCTCATTCTGCTCCCTGTCTTAGCCTCACCTTCCTCGGTGGTCTCTCCTGGTCCTGCAACGATGGGGCCCCAGGGTGACCACCTCATGCTGGTGAGGGATGGGGGCTCAGCCTGGGGGCAGGCTGGGTGAGTCAGGAGGGCCGGTGCTGCCCCTAGGGCTCCAGCACCACCGGGATCTGAGCACCCCAGTCCTGCGGTCCGATGTAGATGCCCTGCAGCAGGCAGTGGAGGAAGCTGTGGGGCAGGCCCTGCCTGGGGCCACCGTCACGCTGACCGGCGGCTTCCGCAGGTAAGGAGGCCCGACATGTCCCTCTGGCTTGGCTTCAGACCCCTCCCTGGTGAAGGGACCCAAGTCGGGGACCCTGAAGGAGGCCTTCCCACTCATTGGAAGGGATGTGGCCTGGGGCTGGAGTGAGCAGGCCATGTCCCTGAATCAGAGTCAGACTGGCCCCCTCAGGGGGAAGTTGCAGGGCCATGACGTGGACTTCCTCATCACCCACCCCAAGGAGGGCCAGGAGGCAGGGCTGCTGCCCAGAGTGATGCGCCACCTGCAGGACCAGGTGAGGGTCTCCCTGCTCCCCAGGAGCCACCACTGGCCGATGCCACTGCCTCCTGCTCTCTCTGCACCACGGGGGTCTCAGCCACGCCCACCTCTCCCCACAGGGCCTCATCCTGTACCACCAGCACCAGCACAGCCGCTGGGAGTCCCCTACCCGCCTGGCCCAGCAGAGCCACATGGACGCTTTTGAGAGGAGTTTCTGCATTTTCCGCCTACCACAACCTCCAGGGGCTGCTGTGGGGGGATCCACAAGGCCCTGCGCATCCTGGAAGGCTGTGAGGGTGGACTTGGTTGTCGCACCCATCAGCCAGTTCCCTTTCGCCCTGCTCGGCTGGACTGGCTCCAAGGTAGGCAGTGTGTCGCTGGGCCGCCTGGGGGTGGGGCTGGGCCAGCCCTGCTAAGGACAGTCCCTTCCCCGAAGCTTTTCCAGCGGGAGCTGCGCCGCTTCAGCCGGAAGGAGAAGGGCCTGTGGCTGAACAGCCATGGGCTGTTTGACCCAGAGCAGGTACGTTGTTGGGGACTAGGGACAGCAAACAGCACCCGTAGTCCGCTCTCTGACCCACAATATGAAATGGCCCTGGACCCCTCCAGCCTGAAACCCATAGGACCCTAATCTGGGTCTCCACACCCAGTTCCTGGCCCTCAAGAGCACACCCCACGTCGGTGCTGGGCTCTGCCTCCACCCTCAGTCGTCCTCCAGGGAAGCAGCAGTGGCTTGACTCCTAGGTCATGGAAGTCCTGCTTCTGTTGCAGAAGACGTTTTTCCATGTGACTTCAGAGGAAGACATCTTCAGACACCTGGGCCTCGAGTACCTTCCTCCAGAGCAGAGAAACGCCTGAGCCTGCCTGTGGCCCCCACATCCACTCAGGAAATCCGCTGCCCCCAACTTGGCCACTGAATGTCTCCAGGCAGATATGCTGCCCCCAAACCCCCACCTTCACCCCTCCCCGCCAGGGCCTAACTTTGCTGTAGGTCAGTTGTGCCTGAAGGATCAGTTGAGCCACTGCTGGCGTGCTGCGGGGTGTGGTGAGGTGGGAGCCTTCGGTGCCAGCCTCATCACTGTGTGACCGTGGGTCTGCTCTTAGCCTCGCCATGGCTCACGTTCCTGCCCTGGACGGGATGTGAGCGGGGCGCACTTCATGGAGCCGTGGCGGGGCCTGCAGTCATGAATGGCCTGTGGTCCCTGATGTGCAGTGTCCCATCAGTTGCACTGCAGTTACTGTGGCTCCTGCAGGGAGCCTGCCCAGAATGCCTAGAAGAGAACCACACGTACCTGCACTGCATTTGAGAGCCATGAGCTGGAGGCTGTGGTTCTTGCCAGCAAGGAGCCTACTGTCTGGTGTGCTATAGGCATCTGGAGAGGGAGAGGGCCTAGGTAGGAGTTAGGAGGAAGGTAATTTTCAACTATGGGGCTTCAGTACTGCAGCGCCCCCAGCCAGGCTCTGTGCTTCTGCCTTTGCCTGTTCTCAGCACAGTGTCTCAAAAATAGGTCATATCCTGCCATTCCAGTCGCAGAGCCCTTTAATGGTTCCAAACCCTAAGTCCACACATGGTCCCTGGTTCTGGCATCTCTCCAGCCCCACTGGCCCCAAGCTGTTTGACTCACCGGCTTCCTATTTGATGCACCCAGGCCCCCTTGTGGCCAATTCCCTCCCCTTCTCACTGAGTCAGAAGCACTGCAGTGGGCTGGACACGGGTGCCCTCCACATCCCTCATATCCCCAGGCATACTCTGGCCTCAGGCTTTGATCCACCTGGAGTGTGCCCTCCCCTTCAGGCCTTGAATCAAGTCATTTTGTTAGGCGAGGACTTCCCAGACCACTCATCATTAAAAAATATTTTGAAAATGAACATGCAGTAGACTCTTTTGGGGTGCAGCATTTGCACATGTGGGGCACACCAGGTCCATCCCCAGAACACTTTCCCACACTGTCCTATTGTGGTCACGTGCTTCTCCACCCCCCACCCACTTAGCGGTGCTCCATCCCTATAGTTTTGCTTTCTCTAGAATGTCATATAAACGGAACCAAACTATATTTAACCTTTGGACTAGCCTCTCCCCGCAGCCTAATGCCTTTGACGTTCCTACAGGTTGCTGGGTGTGTTGATAGTTTGTACTTTATTCCGTGCCATGGGTGTTCTACAGTTTATCCATTCAGCTGCTGAATGTCTGGATTGTGGCCGGACACCATGGCTTATGCCTGTAGTCCTAGCACTTTGGGAGGCTGAGGTGGGTGGATCACTTGAGGCCAGGAGTTTGAGACCAGCCTGGCCACCATGGCGAAACCCCATCTCTACAAAATATACAAAAGTTTGCTGGGCATGTTGGCTCACACCTGTATTCCCAGCTACTCGGGAGGCTGAGGCATAAGAATTGCTTGAACCTGGGATGCCAAGGTTGCAGTGAGCTGAGATTGTGCCACTGCACTCCAGCCTGGGCAACAGAGCGAGACTCTGCCTAAAAAGAAGAAAACGTCTGGGTTGTTTCCAGAGTTTGGAGATAATGAATCGTACTGCTACAGACATGCATGTACAAGTTTTTGTGTAACACAGAGGTCTTCATTTCTCTTGGGTAAGTAGACAGGCATAGGATTATTGTGTCATTTGGTAAGTATACGTTTATTTCATAAGAGCAAAGTTGTCCTAAGTGTGTCTGTCATTTTGCAGTCCACCAGCATTGTGAGCACCCCTGTAAGTTAAACACCAAGTAGGCAGTTGCTCTGTATCCCTGCCAGCACTTGATAGTTTCAGTATTTGTTAACTTTAGCTTTTCTAGTAGTAGGTACATAGCAGTAGCTCACTGTGGTTTTATTTTGCATTTACCTAATGCCTGATAATGTTGACATCACTGACTTCTATGTCCTCACTGGTGAAGTGGCTGTTCAAGTCTCATTTTCAAAAACAGAATTGTTGGCCGGGCACGGTAGCTCACACCTGTAATCCCAGCACTTTGAGAGGCCAAGGTGGGTGGATCACCTGAGGTCAAGAGTTCGAGACCAGCCTGGCCAACATGACAAAACCCAAAGTTGCCCACCATGCCCCTCTGTTACTGCTGAATCTTGAGAGTTCTTTATGTGCCACTATGGTGATTGGTAAATATTTTTTCCCAGTGTGGAGACTATCTTCCTTCTTTTAGCACTGTGTTTTTCAGAGTAAATGTATTTAATTTTTATGAAGTCCAGTTTATCAATTTATTCAGTTTACCAGTTTTTTTCTTATGTTTTTGGAGTCCTATCTCTGACCCAAAATCACAAAGATTTTCTTTGCTTTCTTTTATAGTTTGTTTGTTTTCCCCAGAAACAGGGTCTTGCTCTGTCACCGAGGCTGGAGTGCAGTAGTATGATTATAGCTCACTGCAGTCTCAAATTCCTGTGCTCAAGCAATCCTCCTGCCTCAGCCTCCCAAGTAGCTAGGACTACAGGCACAAGCCACCAAGCCCAGCTAACTTTTTAAATTTTCTGTAGAGACAAGGGTCTCGCATTGTTTCCCAGGCTGGTCTTGAACTCGTGGCTTCAAGCAGTGCTCCCGCCTCAGCCTCCCAAAGTATTGGTATTACAGGTGGGAGCCACCACACCTCGCCTGGTTTGCATTTAGATCCATGATTTATCTTTAGTTAATTTTTGTTTAAGGGGTGTGAGGCTTAGGTTTTTGTATATGGAGGTCCAATTGTTCTAGTACCATTTCTTGAAAATACTGTCCTTCCTTTACTGAATTTCCTATGAACTTTTGTAAAAGTCAATTGGCTATATCTATATGGTTCTATTTGTGGACTCTGTTCCATTTGTTTTTGGATCTGTCCCTTTACAAATACCATATTAACTCAGTTAACTTGAATTTTAGACTAATGCTTAATATCAGGTAATATGAATCCTCCAGCTCTGTTCTTTTCCAAATTATTTTGGCTATATAATCCTTTGACTTTCTATATAAATTTTAGAATCACCTTGTCTGTAGACACAAAACGATCTTTTAGCCGTTTGATTGGAATTGCACTGAGTTTATAGGTTGGGGAAACTAACATCTTAACTATATAGAATCTTTAAATTCGTATCACAGTATATCTCTCCATTTATTTTGGTTTTCTTTTATTTCTTTCATCAGTGTTTTACGATTTTTCAACATACATACCTGGGACATGTTTTGTTAGATTTATACCTAAGTATTTTATTTCCTTGGAGTTATTATAAAATGTCTCAATTTCCAATTTTTCATTGCTAGCACATAGAAATGTAATTCATTTTCATATGTTGATCATGTATCCCAAAACTTTGCAACGCTAACTTTTAAGAGATTTTTGGTGGAGTCTGTGGAATTGTTTACAGACAATATTATTTCTTCTTTGCCAGACTTAATGCCTTTTATTTCTTTTTCTTACATTATTACACTGGCTAGGACTTCCAGGACAACACTGGAAGGAGTAGTGAGAGTGGACATCTTTGCTTTGTTCCTGATCTTAGGTAGAAAGGATTCAGTGTTTCACTATTAAGGATTATGTTCGATGTAGGATTTTTTTTTTTTTTTTTTTTTTGAGACAGAGTCTTGCTTTGTTGCCCAGGCTGGAGTGCAGCAGCACAATCTTGGCTCACTACAAGCTCTGCCTCCCAGGTTCATGCCATTCTCCTGCCTCAGCCTCCCGGGTAGCTGGGACTACAGGTGCCCGCCACCAAGCCTGGCTAATTTTTTTGTATTTTCAGTAGAGATGGGGTTTAACTGTGTTAGCCAGGCTGGTCTTGATCTGTTGACCTCGTGATCTGCCCACCTCGGGCTCCCAAAGTGCTGGGATTACAGGCGTGAGCCACCACACCTGGCAGATGTAGGATTTGTATAGATGCCCTTTATGAGGTCAAAGAAGTTCCCTTTTATTCCCAGTTTTATGAAAGTTTTTATAATGAATGGGTGGGCTGGGTGCAGTGGCTCACACCTCCAATACTAGCGCTCTGGGAGGCCAAGGCAGGTGGATTACTTGAGCCCAGGAGTTAGAGACCAGCTTGGATGATATAGTGAGACCTTGTCTCTATAAAAAATAAGAAAATTAGCCAGGGGTGTTGGCAAATGCCTGTAGTCCCTGTTACTTGGGGGTATGAGGTGGGAGGATCACTTGAGCCTGGGAGGTTGAGGCTACAGTGAGCTATGTGATTGCACCACTGCACTCCAATCTGGGCAACAGAGCGAGACCCTGTCTCAGTAAATAAATAAATACAATAAATAGGTGTTGGATTTGGCTAGGTGCTTTTCTGATTGTGTGACTTTTCTTCTTTAGCCTGTTAACATTGGTTGGTTTTGGAATAGTGAACCACTTTTTTTGTTTGTTTTGTTTAATGGGAGCCTCACACTGACACCCAGGCTGGAGTGCAGTGGCATGATCTCAGCTCACTGCAACCTCTGCCTCCTGGGTTCAAGCAATCCTCCCACCTCAGCCTCCTGGGTAGCTGGGATTATAGGCACACATCACCACACCTGGCTAATTTTTGTATTTTTACTAGAGACAGGGTTTCACCATGTTGGCCATGCTGGTCTCAAACTCCTGACCTCAAGTGATCCACCAGCCTCAGCCTCCCAAAGTGTTGAGATTACAAGCGGGAGCCACCGTGCCCGGCCCGTCTCATACTAATTTCTAGTTTAATTTCCTTACTGTGAGAGAACATATTTTGTATGATTTTAATTCTTTTACATTTGTCAAGGTCTGATTTAGATCCACAGTAGTGTCTGTCTTGGTGAATGTTCAGTGTGTCCTTGAGAACACTGGATATTCTGTTGTTGGGTGGAGAGTTGTAAGTGTGAATTAGTTGACATTGTTCATTTCTTCTTTATCCTTATTTATTTTCGGTCTACTTGTTCTGTTGGTTACTAGAGAGAAGTCTTGAAGTCTCAAACTGTAATTGGGGATTAACCATCTCTCCTTTCTGTTATATCAGGCTACGCTGCATATATTTTGAAGTTCTGTTGTAGGATTGCAGTGTCCTAGTATCATTGTTATATGATGTCTTTTTTCCTGATCATTTTCTTGCTGTAAAGTTGACTTTGTCTGATATTAATTTAGCCATTCCAGCTGTTTTGATCAGTGTTTGAATGGTATTTCATTTTCCTTCTAACCTACATATTACTTTTTACTGTTTAACAGCTTTATTGTGATATAATTCACACTATACAATTTACCTATTTAAAGTGTACAAATCCAATGATTTTTTCATACATTTACAGTTGTGCAACCATCACCACAATCAATTCTAGAATTTTTATTACCCCCCAAAAGAAACCTTGTACTTGTACTTTAGCTTTTATCCACCAATCTCCCTATACTATCCCCCCACACTCAGCCCTAGGTAACCACTAACCCTAACCCTAACCCTAACCCTTTAACCCTAGCCCTTAACCACTAGCCTCTAACCCCTTACCTCTAACCCTTAACCCTAACTCTAACCCTACTTTCTGTCCCTATAGATTTGCCTATTCTGGACATGTGTGTAGAGTATTATACAATGTGTGGCCTTTCGTGTCCAGCTTCTTTCACTTGGCGTAACATTTTCAATGGTTCATGATGTTGTAGAATGCATCAGTACTTCATTTCTTTTTATGCCTGAAAAATATTCCATTATATGGATAACCACATTTTATTTACCCATCAGTTGGTGGACATTCAGGTTGTTTGCACTTTTTGGCTACTCTGAATAATGCTGCTGTGAACATTTGTGTACACATTTTTGTGTAGACACATGTTTTAAATTCTTGGAGGAGTGGAATTGTTAGGTCTTATGGTAACTCTATGTTTTAGCTTTTTGAGGTACTGCCAGACTTCTGCAAAGTAGCTTCACCATTTTATACTTCCCACCAGCAGTGTGTGAAGGTTCCTATTTCTCGGCCTCACCAATACTTGTTATTGTCTGTCTTTTTAATTATAGCCATCCTAGTAGATGTAAAGTAGTGTATCATTATGGTTTTGATTTTTATTTTCCTATTGACTAGTAGTAATATTGAACATCTTTTCATGTGCTTATTGGCCAACTTCTTAGGAGAATTGTCTATTCACATCCTTTGCCTACTTTTCAATTGGTTTGTCTTTTTATTGTTGAGTTATAAAAGTTATTTATGCATTCTGCATACTAGACTCTTACCAGATAAATGCTTTGCAGGTATTTTTTTTTTTCCCTATTCTATGTTTTGTCTCTTTACTTTCTTAATGGTGTATTTTTAAACTTGAAAGTTTTTTTTTAAATTTTGATGAAATCCAAGTTTTTTCCCCTTTGGTTGCTTTGTTTTTGGTGTCATTGAAGAAACCATTACCATGGTCATGAAGGCTTACTCCTAAGTTTTCTTCTAAGAGTTTTATAGTTTTTTATCTTATGTTTAGGTTATTGATCATTTTGAGTTAATTTTTACATAAGTGTAAAGTGGGGGTTCATTGTTTTGCACGTGGAAATCCAGTTGTCCCAGCACCATTTGTTAAAGATACTATTTACTCATTGAATTATTTTGGCACCTTTGTCAAAAATCAGTTAACTATAGTGTGAAGGATTTTTTCCTGGACTATCAGTTTTTGCATATATACTCATAAGAGGCTGGTCTGTAGTTTTCCTAGGTTGTTTGTCTGGGTTTGGTATCAGGGTAATACTGCCCTCACAGAATGAGTTGTTACCTTTGACCTACTTGTATCCTATTAAATTTAATGTGAGTTACTTAATTACTTAAAGACAGCATATAATTAGGTTTTTATAATCCAAACTGATAATATGTCTAATTGGTGTGATGAGGCCATTTATGTTTAATGCAACTATTGAAATGTTTGACTTTAGATCTACCATTATGTCGTTTTCTGTTTGTTCCCTGTTTTCCATTGCTGTTTCTTCTTTCCTTTTTTCCTTCCCTCCTATCTCTCCTTCTCCCTACACACACACACCCCCCACACAGTGGTTGTTCTAGGGGTTCTAATACACATACTTTTTGTTCTTTTTTTTTTTTTGGAGATGGAGTTTCACTCTTGTTGCCCAGGTTGGAGTGCAACGGCACGATCTCGGCTCACTGCAACCTCTGCCTCCCGATTTCAAGCGATTCTCCTGCCTCAGCCTCCCGAGTAGCTGGGATTACAGGCATGCACCACCACACCTGGCTAGTTTTGTATTTTGAATAGAGACAGGGTTTTGCCATGTTGGTCAGGCTGGTCTCGAACTCCTGACTTCAGGTGATCCACCTACCTTAGCCTCCCGAAGTGCTGGGATTACAGGTGTGAGCCACCCTGCCCAGCCAAATATACATAGTTTTACAGTCAATTTAGAATTAATGTTTTGCCATTTCAAGTAGCATGTAGAAACCTTACTACCATCGAGGTCCCTCCACCCTTCTCCCGTCACGTTTTAGTTGTCTTACATCTATATACACTGAAGCCTCCAGACAGTGTCGTGACTTTTAATTCAGCCATCACATAACTCTTAAAAAAGTGAAGAATAGTTTCATATTTATGTGGATTTTTGCCATTTATGATGTTCTTCTTGCATTCCCAGAGTTTTGAATTTCCCCCAATATCGTTTCTCTTCTGTCTGAAGAACTTCGTTTAACATTTTTTTAAAGCAGATTCTTTGGTTATGAATTTCCTCAGCTTGCCTTCATTTGAGAATGTCTTTATTTTACTTCATTCTTTATTCCAGTAAAATAGTATTTTTACTGGATATAGAATTCTTGGGTGACAATTATTTCAAAACTAAAAATATTCCACTTCTTTCTGGCCTCTATTGTTTCTGGTGAAGATCTATAGTCTTTCAAAGAATTGTTCACCTCTATGAAATGTATCATTTTTCTCTGGCTGGTCTTATTTTTCTTGGTCTTTAGTTTTCAGAAGCTTCTTTATTATGTGTCTAAGCTTGGACTTTTGTTGTTAATTTATCCAGTTGTGTGGTTCACTGAGCTTCTTGGTTTGTAAGTTTATATCTTTTTCCAAACTATCATCAAATTTACGGGCTCCATCCTTTGTCATTTCCATTCTGTTTAGGAATATTCACCAATACTTTCTGAAGGCTGGTTATAAATAGCTGCTGTAAAGTCTGCTTCTGATCATTCCAATAGTTGAATCATCTCAGGATGGGCATGTATTGATTGTCTTCTTTTCTCCCATGTTGAGATTTTCCTGGTTTCCATGCTCTGGGTTATTTTGGGTTATATCCTGGATATTTTTAATATTGAGACTCTGGACCTTGTTTAAATCCTAAGCAGAATGTTGATTGTTTAAAGCGTTTGCACTACTAGTCATATTAGTCCTGTGTCTACACCTGTCAGTCTGGGACCTGCGATGCGCATCTAGGGTCAGCCCTGTGCGCAGCCTGGCAGCAAGCCGATGAGTTCACGTATCACTTTACTGGATCGCTCACTTCATCTCTCCCTTCTCTGTACTCTCCCTGAAACACAACAGCTCCCTGCGACATCCCTTCCAAGACCTCCAGCCAGAAATCTGGGGCTCTTTCCCTACCCTTCTGCATACTCCCTGAAACTGCATCCAGGGCCCAGCGCAGGGGGACAGAAAGGAGCCGCAGAAGGCGGTTGCCCCATGCTCTTGGGGCCATGGCTCCTCTAGTCAGAGGGTAGCATTACCTTCTCAGGTTTCAGGTGCCTACCCAGCTCACACTACCGTCACTATGCCACCACTGCCACCTCCATGTTACTGCCCAGGAGCTGGGGTAGAGAAGAAAGGAAAAATTGGAGGGATTCTCCCAACTCGCTGACCTTGAGGGGCTTCACATCCCACTCCTCTGATTCTTCCTGGAGCTCTTTCTGTTGGTGCACTTCAGGTTTCAAGCCGCCTGTGTGTCCAGGCTAGGCAATACTGGTTACCTCACCACTTATCTGCGGAACTTTGGTCTCCTTTTCTCATCTGCCTACTACTCCCTCAGAGCTGCCTCTGCATCTGTCCAGGATTGGTGGCTGTCAGTGGGAGAGACATGGGAAGATGCTCCCTCCACCTTCCTGGGACCACCTTGTTGACTCAGCAGCCTTCCTCGCCGCACAGCATGCCATGCCTTCCTGGATGAGGCCCTGAGGGCAGCTTTTGGTTTTCCTACCCCTGTACCCCTCCAAGAAAGCTCTGGCACACTGCAGAGGCCAGCAACTACTTGTCGAATGAATCAAAGGAGCGTCAAGCCAGGGCCAAGGGTCAGAAGTAGGGGCTTGCTTCCCCGGAGCCCAGCTCTTCTCTGGGCTCCCCTTTCCTTTTTGACACCTCCTGCTTGGTTGGCAGTGAGGTCTCCCACGTCTGGGGGATCCTTGCCCCTGCTTCTGCACCCAGCCCTGGCTAAGCGGCCTTGTTCTATCAAAGCTGTCGGGATCTGCAGAGTGCTCAGCTTCTACTCCCGCTCCTACACAGCTGCAAGTGGCTTGAAAATATATGACCATGCTTCAACGTCTCCAGTGATTCCCACTGTGTTGGGACACAAAGCCCACCTCTCTGCCATGTGCCCCTGATGGTCGCTGCCCCAGCTTGTTTCCTTTCTGTAGGGCTTGGGTCTTTGCCAACCCCTCTACCTGGATTGCTCTCCCTGTAAGACTCATCATAGCTGAGGCCTTTGCACTCTGCTCCTTCCACTCACATGTCACCTCAGGGGTGTCCGTGGCCTCTCCTTTCCCATCTCTCCCAGTACATTATGGTCTTTCCTTCCTAGCATCTGGTGGTATCTATGGTAGGCATGTTTAGCTGCTGGTACGATCCCTCCTTCACTGAAATATGGGCTTCATGTCTGGCCCCTGTGGGACTGCCAGAGCCTGGTCCTCAGTCATGTTTAGTTGGGCTAGTGAGTCAACTCTTTTGGTCAAAGGGACAAAAGAAGATGAGATGTGGCTTCAATCAGGACCAGTGTGGAACAGTGAGACCTGCGCATGGCACTGCTAGGAGGGATAGGTTCTACCTGCCAGCCTTGGGGCTCCTGGCAGCCGACAGGACTCTGCCCACTGGGACTTGTGTGCCAACCTTTGGGTACAGAGCCTTAGCTTCACAGGCCCCAAGCCAGGAGCCCCTCCTCAGGTGAGCCAGCAGGGATGGATGAAAGCCTGTCGAGGGTTTCTTGCACACTCAGATCCAAGTCTCAGAGTGGTGGTCTCTCTGCTGGCCTCCCACCCACACTCTCCTGTTATCAGAAGTGTGGCAGGTGACAGTGTGGTCACTGGGGTGGGAGGATGTGGGAGGCCCTGGATGGGGCCCATGTCCAAGGGTCTAGCCAAGGCCCCTTCATTAGGGCCCCAACTGTGACTTTATTACTCATAGTCTCTTCCCTGCCCTGGTGGCCCTCATCCCCCAAACCTGAATGCAGAAGTCTTGGTCCTGGACTCAAATCCATGCCACTCTTCAACCTATGCTGTGGGTTCCTAAGCTGAGCATTTACCTAACAATCAAGACTTCTGACAGTCCTCAGTCCCACCCCCAAACCCTCTTGGATTTCTTTTTCGGTGGTTTCAGCTAGGAGGGTAAGCGTGGCTTGGGTGAGAACAGATAGGGTGGGAGCATGTGGCAGGTATGGATGAGACCTTGACAAAGGGACCCCAGACGAAAGACGGGGACCCTTTCTCCCTTTGTCCTGGAAACCCAGCTCAGCCCCAGCCCTTGCCCATGCTGCTGTTGCTGCCTGGTACCTTCCGCAAGGCCAGACTCCTCTCCGCAAAGCTGTGGCCTGCACCAGCTCCTCTGACTCTCCTTCTCTGCCTGCTGAGGGCCCCCTCCCAGCCTGGCTGTCAATCACAGGAGAAAGGGGTTGGGATTTTGTTTGTCCCTCTCCCTGAGCAGAGAATGGCTGATGCGGCCACCGAGCCTTGACCTGGAGAGCCCCTCTGTCCCTGCTGCCCCCGTCTCCCCTAGCCCAGACTTCTGCCCTTCACGCCCATCCCTGACCAGCAGCCCCACTCAGCCTGGGCTCTGGGTGCCAGCTGGTTATGGACATGCCACCTCAGCCCAGGCCAGGAGCTGGTGGATGCGTAGGGCTATTTTAAGCACAGCTTCTTGGCCTGCTCCCCTGGCCCCCAGCCCCCAGCAGCTCAGCTACTGGTCACCTGCCACCGCCTGGAATGCTGATTGGCAGTTGGCTGGGGTGGGGGCTGGGAAGACACTGTTAATAAAGCTGGGAGTGTAGGGAAGCAGCCGTCCCCATCCAGAGTCCTCTGTGGTCCCTGCTGCCACCATGGCCACCCACCGCCTTGTGATGGTCCGGCACGGCGAGAGCACATGGAACCAGGAGAACCGTTTCTGTGGCTGGTTTGATGCAGAGCTGAGTGAAAAGGGGGCCGAGGAGGCCAGGCGGGGAGCCAAGGCCATCAAGGACGCCAAGATGGAGTTTGACATCTGCTACACGTCGGTGCTGAAGCGGGCCATCCGCACCCTCTGGGCCATCCTGGATGGCACGGACCAGATGTGGCTGCCTGTGGTGCGCACTTGGCGCCTCAACGAGCGGCATTACGGGGGCCTCACAGGCCTCAACAAGGCGGAAACGGCCGCCAAGCACGGGGAGGAGCAGGTGAAGATCTGGAGGCGCTCCTTTGACATCCCGCCGCCCCCCATGGACGAGAAGCACCCCTACTACAACTCCATTAGCAAGGTGGGCTGCCTCCACTGGGAAGGCCTCTGGGAAGCTGCGGGGTGGGTAGTCGGGTGGGGGCCTGCTAGCTTGGGAGGGAAAGCAGCGTGCCTGTGTCCCCCAGGAGCGTCGGTACGCAGGCCTGAAGCCCGGGGAACTGCCCACCTGCGAGAGCCTCAAGGACACCATTGCCCGGGCCCTGCCCTTCTGGAACGAGGAGATTGTTCCCCAGATCAAGGCCGGCAAGCGAGTGCTCATTGCAGCTCACGGGAACAGCCTGCGGGGCATTGTCAAGCACCTGGAAGGTGAGACCGCCCTCAGAAGCCTGGGCAGGGTGGGTGGGCAGCAGCCCCAGCTGCTTTCTCATCTCAGCAAAGCCTCTAGCCCATGGACCAGGCCACTTTCTAGGTGTGGGGCTCCACATCGTTCACTGAAAAAGGAGGGCTGAGCAGCCACTTTTTAGTTTTGTGAAACTTCCCTCATTTCTGTGTAACCAGGACACACTCCACAGGGGCTGACCGCACTTGAAGCTCGCTGTGTCCCGAGGCGGGGCAGGCTCCAAAGGGGCATCTGCCCAGGGACACCCAGCTAGGAAACGGAGGGGCTGGGCTTAGAGCATCTAGCTCCAAATCCCGGCTTACTGGGGGCCCTGGACAAACCACCTCCATCTCTGGGCCTCTCCCTTTTCCGGGGTGGTGGGGAGCTCCTAGGGCTCCCCCGGTACTGACTGCCTCTTGATGTGTAGGCTTGGACCCCTCGCAGGACCCTCCCCCATCAGGTCCTCAGATTCCCTGCATGAGCTCCACCACCTATCTCCCTCTGGAGCCCCTCTCTGGGCAAAGGAAAGACCAAAAGAGGGGTGCAAGACTATGGAGTGGCCGGACCCCGGACTTGTAGCGGGGCTCCCACTGAAGAGCAAGGGCTGACAAACGGGCCCGGGATACATGGGTGCAGTGAGGCCTCGCCCAGAGTGACTGGCACCTCCACTCCGCCTCCCACCTTAGTATTCTGACACCAGGGCAGTCTAAATTAGCATCTGAATGACCTTAAAGCTTGTAGAGTCCTGGAAAGGCTAGAAGGGTGTGCCCCAAACCTTCTGCTCCTGGGGCCGATGGGCAGCTGGCCAGAGCACCCAGACCGGCAGGCCCCGGAGACCCAGCCCGCCCCAAGCCTGCCAACTCCAAACACGGACACCTGGCACCTGGCACCAGGGCCAGGCAAAGGGAAGGACCCCCTGCCTCCTCTCCCTTCTGGAGGCTTCATGCCAGCCCCATGACCCTCCCACAGCCTGGTTTGGGGAAAGGGGATGCACTTTTGGTGGTGAATATGAGGGGATTTCAGTGGGAGTCCCTGAATCCCCAGGGAACATTCTCTTAAACCTTTCTGCACTGAGCGGGGGTGGAGTGGCGCGAATATCAAAGGTCGAGCTGCTATTCCCAGCTCGGGGGCTGCAGGAGGCAGGCAGGGTCAGGTTTCGACCAGGCTTGGCCTCCCTGTCCCTCCTCCAGCTCCATTCCGCACTTGCTCCTGTTCAGGATGTCTAGAATTTACAGCACTTTGGAAACCAAAGGGCGCTGGACGCAGTGGCTCACTCCTGTAATCCCAGCACCTTGGGAGGCTGAGGCAGGTGGATCACCTGAGGTCAGGAGTTTGAAACCAGCCTGACCAACATGGTGAAACCTGTCTCTACTAAAAATACAAAATTAGCCCTGTGTGGTGGCGCTCACCTGTAATCCCAGCTACTTGGGAGGCTGAAGCAGGAGAATTGCTTCAATCCAGGAGGTGGAGGTTGCAGTGAGCCGAGATCACGCCATTGCACTCCAGCCTGGGCCAAAGGAGCAAAACTCCATCTCAAAAAGAAAGAAAGAAACCAACCAAAGTGCTAGTGTCCTTCCTGACCCTCAACTTCAGTCTGGCTGGAGTCACACTGGGCTGAGGGGACTATGGACAGCACCACTACAGGTCACAGCCACTTGGGTGGGGCTGAAGTCCCCATTTGTTTCACCACTGGGCTATTTCTGCAGGCTGCTTGGTCTAACTCAGTTACGCCTTGACCTTCGGCAACATTTCTGTGGCCTCGCTCTCAGGGCTGGAAAGGTTGGTGCCAGGGGAACTGGCTCTGTGGCCCATAAAGGTCATATAGTGTCTGCTGTGTGAATAGGCTGGGGACAGAGGGGCTAAGGACACCTATTCCTTCCGGCACAGGGATGTCAGACCAGGCAATCATGGAGCTGAACCTGCCCACGGGGATCCCCATTGTGTATGAGCTGAACAAGGAGCTGAAGCCCACCAAGCCTATGCAGTTCCTGGGTGATGAGGAAACGGTGCGGAAGGCCATGGAGGCTGTGGCAGCCCAGGGCAAGGCCAAGTGAGGGGTTGGGCTTGGGCAATAAAGGCACCTCCTCCCACAGCCTGGACTCCAGCGCAGCCGGGCATGCCAGGCTCACCCCACCATCAGCTATGGGGACTCCAGAACCAGGGGTGCAGCCATCCACCTTCCCCCACTCCATACCTGTGTCACCAGGGGCAGGAGCCTAGTACCCACCCCTAGTCATCAGGACACTGAGCCAGGGCTGCAACCACTCCATGAGTTTGCAGTCAGGACAAGCCTGTGGTGACCCTGAAGCTTCAGAGCCACTTAGTAACCATGCTCTAGAATTGGCATGCTTGGGGCCAATTAGAAGAGGCCAAGTGACCCGGCTCTCCCCATGGGGAGCAAGGACCACAGCCAGGACATGGCTTCCCAGACAGCTTCCTACAGAGGGCAGGTGGTCCTCTGCTGTCCTTGCAACCCCCAGGTGGCACTTTGAGCCCTGACTCTTGGGTGGGGACAGGTAAGCCCAGAGGGGGTCTCAAAGCTGGCAACAGTCCAAACTTGGGTCTTCCATGGGAGTGGAGGGGAAGTTCCCTCTTCATGGGAGAGGCACCAGGAAGCCCTGGCAAAAAGGGGAGAGGCCTGAGCACAGGAAAGCCGGGAGCAGGGTTGGATTCCATGCAGCCTTCACCCCAGGCACCAGCAGGTGACGCCTCGAGTCACGCACGTCTGCCTAGCAGCTCTGGGGCACAGGAGGGACCTAATTCCCTGGATGCTCGGTGGGCGCCAGATACCTCATGCCACACAGTGGGCCATCCCATGTAGGCAGAGGCTCCCTGAAGCTGGGAGCAGGGCAGCCCTTGGCCTCTCCCAGAGGAACTGGAACACAGGAAGGCTCCAACTTCAGTCCCATCTTAACATTTAGCCTCTTCCTGGTGGCTGATCATCATCAGCCGCAGTCTCAGGGTGAGGGTGCTCACACCAGACACACAGCAGAGGCAGACACCGGGCAGGCGGCAGAGTGCTATTCCCACATGGGAGCATTCAGGCTATAGCAGGGCAGGTCAGAGCTGCGAGCCTGTGTAGACCAAACTGGGAATTCGTGGTCCAAAAGCATATTTGTTCTTCAGGGACACGGATGAGCTGGGACAGAAAATAGGGGAAGACAACAGGCCAAGGCCACTCTGTGTTACGTTTCCTGAAGTCAGAATCAGTTGAGGCACACACTGGGGCCGGCAGGCATTGAGTGAGCCGTGTGGAGGAACATGTTGTGTCTGCTGTTTTCGAATACCCAGGGTGGAAGCTTGACCATCCGCATCCCCACTTCCCGTAGCCCAGGCAGAGGGACAGAGAAATGGAGTGGGGAGCACAGAGCAGGCTCCGACAAGACAACTTCCCTGCTGCCAAACCACCATGATCCACTCTGACTTTGGTCACAAACTCCGCTAAAAACAATTCTCTACGTTCACTGTTCCCAAGGGTCATTCTAAACAGTGGTGGCCACCACCCCTTAGAAGCAAGAGAAAAAGAAAAAAGGCAAATAAATGCAGAAGGCAGCCGGAGCCTCCCAGATGCCCCTGCTCAGGACCCTTCCCCACAGCTTGGCAGTGGCCACTCAGGGCTTGGCCACAGGCAGGCCTTGGCTCAGTATCCTGTCAGGGGCAAGAGCCAAGCTGTGCGGGAGGGTCAGAGGGATGCAGGAAGGATGTTTGGGAATCACCAGGCCATTGCTGCATTTGGGGTGACAGGCTGAGTCTGCCAAGTCAGAGGGAGCCCTAAGGCCTCATCCTCACTGGGGGTCCCATTCCTGGAAGAGTGCCGAATGTTCAACTCCCAGGCCGCCTCTTCCAGCAAGAAGAAACCCATGTCTGAGCAGGGAAGGGCAAGATGTGCCCTCAGCCTCACTCAATGAGCTCCACGTAGTTGGCAGGGAACATGCCAAAATGGCCATCCGGCCCATAGCCACGCCACCAGCCTTCGTCGATCACCTCGATGCCTGTGATGAGGTTCTCGGGGTCAAAGGAGATCTCTGTGTCGTCGGCTGCAAAGAGGATGAGCCCAGATGTGTATCAGGGGCTCCCTCCCACATCCCACCTGCTCGGGCAGCACACAGCAGCCCCACCCTGCTGCAGTACAGCTCGCTGTGGCTCTGGTTCCTCCTCAGAAATATCCTTGCCACGCTGCTAAGCCTTGGCCAACACTGCACCCTGTCCCAATGCTGCTCTGGTGACCACAGCCTCAGGGCACAGCCTCCTACAGAGCATTCCCAAAAAAGGCTAGTGTAGACACCAGTCTGCTCCATGGGGAGCCTCCACCCCATTCTCCAAGGCCTCCACCAGGGACGCCTGGGGAACCAGCATCCAGGCTTGGCCCACCTCCCTGCTCAGACCCCATGTTTTGTGACAAAGATGGCAACTGGGATTCTACATCAGCGGCCAGCAAATAGCTATGAGGAACACATGGGGAGGCCTGCGCTGTGCAGGACACTCCAGTGCCACAGTCGCCCCCACTCCAGAGGTGCTTCTACCCCTAAACGCACCACCCACCCTCCTGTCTTCTCTTCCTGACACCCCGTGGTGCCATCTTCCCATAAAACCCCAGACCCTCTTGTCTCCTAACCTCAGGACCCTGTGGTCCGTGCCAGCCAGGCCAGGGCACCTTACCTGCCTGGTAGTCGTACAGGGCACGGGCACAGAGCCCTTGCCCACTGAGCCCCTGGCCCTGAATGTGGTGGTCAATGTGCTCAGAGCTGGCACCTTGCTGCTGCACCTGCCCAGGGATGACAAAGGTGTTACCCCAGACTCAGCCCTTACACCCAGTCGCTGCTCTGCACCACATGGCCCGGGTCAAGCTGGGAGTACACAGAGGGAAAGCAGTCTACAGGCTCGGGGGCTGCTGCTGTCCCCGCCCTACCAGAGCACAGAAGCCACAGGACAGTGCGCAAATCCCTCAGCCATGGGCTGCAAGGTCCTCTTCCCACCCAGCACCTCCTACAGAGTGGTGCTTGCCCTGAAAATTTATAGCACAGGGCTGCTCCAAAACTGCATGTGCTTTAAAACCTGTTGCATGCCCCCAGAAAACTTGGCCCGTGATAAGTGTTCCTGAGTATGCAGCCCCTTCCTGGCCCCAGCCCCACTGCAGGAACCCACCAGTGGGGGCTCCTCGTAGAAGGTCTCCTGCTCCGGGGGTCCCTCATACACAGCCTCCTCTTCTGCCTGCAGCAGACATGGAGGAGTGCTGGGCGCCGGCTCCTCACCAGGGAGATCTGCACCAGGGAACACAACGGGTTCTCACTCCCACACATCCCCCTTCTCCACTGCTGTCCCCCAGGGTCCCCATGGGATGACAAGCGCCTTGCCTGTTCTAGGCCTTGAGACAGTGGCAGCTGGCTCTCTGCCAAAGTGGGTCTCTGGTTGGGTGAGCTGCTTCTGCAGGAAGGGGCTCCTCAGCTTGCCTGCAAATCCGGGTAAATAAATACAACATCACTTCAGAAACACCACCTGTTGCACACGCGCATGCGCACACCCCCCGCCCCCGCCACAGCACCCTCCACCCTGGTGTGCTCGAGGCAGTCTCATGGGGCTTGCCCTGGCTAGTGCAGGAACAGAGACCCCAGGGCCATGTGCTATGTGGTGACCTGGTAGACAGCGCAGCCCAATATCTTTTGGAGGCCAAACTGGTGACCAGTGTGGTTACTGATGAGGTCAAGGGCCCCAGGTGTCCCTTCTCTCTCACTCATCCCTGTCACCAATACATGTCACTAGCCTCAGAGAGTCCACATAGGACCCCAGGATCCCCCTCACCCTGCTGCTGCCTCATGGCCAGGCCCAGAGGGAGGTCTTACCCGGCTGAGGACTGGAGACAGAGGTGGTGGACATGGCCCTCTCCTTCTGCTTGAAAATCTCCCTCGGGTGCATGGCAGACTCCTGGAGGGAAGCACATGTTGACCCCTGCAGTGGGCAAAACTTTCACCACCTCTCCCCAGATCACAGCCCCTCCAGCTGTCAGTCCGGTAGCCCCTCAAAGGTGAGTATGGGGCCAGGAGGCAAAACGTGTTCTCAGGTGAGAAGTCATTTAAAAATAAAAAGTCCCTTTAAAAAGGGAAGTAAAACACAGAAGCCAAGGGGCTCACAGGGCCTCCCCCAGGACCAGGTGTGGTCCAAGCCCGAAGCTTCCGCCTTTGACTTTCCTCTCTACTGTCAGCTCTTGAGGTGCCCAGGTTCCAACCTGCCCCAGCTGACTGCAGGGCAGCTTCTGTCCAGGTCTGGGCTGGGCCCTCAATCCATGATCAGGGACTTCTGTGTGTGGCCAGTACAGGTCCAAACAAGGAGAGCACCCTCATCTTACCTGCTCATCTTGGTTCCTTGAAACCACTTCTTGCTGCTGCTCCTCCCACGTCCTGCTGGGAAGGGCCGGGTGGGGTACAGCTGAGGCACAGCCACAGCTTCTCACGCCGCACCCCTCAGTCCTCCTTGCCTCCGTGGGATGGAGCGGGTGCCCAGCAATGCCCCAGGGTGGGTCCCCCAGGCCAGCCTCCACCTCTGGCTCACCTCTGGGGGCTGGCCTCGCCACGCTGCTCCTGATAGCGCTGCTCCCGGCGCGCAGCCTCACGCAGCTCACGCTCCCGGCGCTCCTGCTCCAGCTGCCGCTGCGCCTCCTCAGCCCGCCGCTTTTCCTCCAGCCGACGGTTCTCCTCCTCCTTCTGCAGGGACAGCCGCTGCCCGCTCAGCCCTGTGCTGACACTTCAGCCTAATCCCCTGCCCAGGACTGGGTTTTAGGCATATGGCCAAAGACGGGCACCAGAGCCAGTCGCTCATTAGCCTTGTGGCTTAACCTACCCGAGCCTCAGTGTGACCATCTGTAATGGGCACCAAGGAGAGCGGATGCTGCACGAGCTCACTGCGAAGAAAGCTGAGCCACAGCAAGCAGAACACTCCCATGTGCCCAGCACGCCCTGGGGCAGCACTCACCTCTGCTTTGGCCCAGAAGCTGTCTTTACCAACCCTTTTAATCTCAGACACAGCATTGGTCTTCTGGTACACAGAGCCCTGTAGGGGACAGCACTCATTAGAGACCTGGACCCAGGTGGAAGGCCAGTCCCACAGGCACCAGAGGAGAGAATACACCAAATTTGTGACAGCACAGGTGAGTGCTGCTAGGACTGGAGCCAGCTGAGGCGGCAGAGCACTGCCCAGTGACCCTCAAGGAGACACATATCAAGATGACCTGAAAGAAGCCCAGGACACTGCCCCAAGGGGGATGCTCAATCCCAGACAACACTAGAGGGGTCTCTGGTGGTCTTTGGCCCTCATAGATGGGGGCCAGGGCAAGAAAGGCCCCCATACTCCACCTGCAAACTCCTAGACATTGGGCAGTTCTGAAGCAGGCCTCTGGCCAGAGGCACTCAGACAGCTGACTAGCACAAGAGCGTCCAAGGAACCACCACTGAGCCCAACCGCACATCTGTGGACGCAGCTCCCAGCCATCAGCTCCACACAGCACTGGGGCTGCAGGCCCACAGGTATCTCCCGTGACTCCAAGGGGCCTGCCCTGGTTTCAGGCTCTGCATTGATGTCCCCTTTAGTTCCTCCACAGCAGCTACCTCCAGGGGCAGCCCAGGATGTGCCAGTGCCATGACCTCGAGGGCAGCCAGACTATCATAGCCATGCATCCTGCAGAGCCTCCACCCTGATCACACAGGCTGGGCTCCAGATGAAGGCTAAAGAACAGCTAGTCCAAGCCCTAGGCAAAGTCAGAGGGCTACTCCTGCTCATCTGGTCAGTGGGCACTCCCCACAGCTCAGGGGTTACCACCTGCAGAAACTAGGCAGGCATGGGCCCAGCCAGCCTGGGTGCTGGGAAGTGCACATTCCTGGCCCCCCGCCCTCAGGCCCTGAGCAACAAAAGGACTGGCGATGGGCAGGCAGCACTCACCACTGGGGCCTGGGGCC
This sequence comes from Mandrillus leucophaeus, assembly GCF_000951045.1. Lineage (NCBI taxonomy): Eukaryota > Metazoa > Chordata > Mammalia > Primates > Cercopithecidae > Mandrillus > Mandrillus leucophaeus. The sequence goes on along the minus strand of NW_012102565.1, from coordinate 696,567 downwards.
CCGCGTCCTGGAAGCGGCCACTCTCCTTGTGAAAGCTGTAGTTGGCACCTGAAGCCTTGGCCACCTTCTCCATGATGCACTCAGGCTCCACATCCTCTTCGGCCCGTGCGTTGATGGTCACGTGGGCCCCCTACAGCAGGAGTAGCACTTGAAAGAAAGGCTTTGCAAGCCCAGGTTATGGGCCAAACTCCTGTCAGTCCACACAGCACAGGCCACTACTACACCACACAAGACTGGAATCAGGAAACCAGAAGGCACCTGTCTCGCTGCTGAAAACTGAGGCATGAGTTCCCCTCAAGGGCTCAAACAAACCAACTTGGAGCAAACCCCTCATACTTGTCCCAGTTCATGTGAAACCCTTGCCCTCCACTGTGTTATCCAGTAGTTCCTTCTGTAGATGTTCCCTGCTGCATATCAGTAGACAGCCCAGGCATGATTTGCATCAAAGGCCTTCCTTCCAATCAATGAAAATTAATCTTAAATGCCATCTGGAAACCACAAAAGACCCTGAATAGCTAAAGCAATCCGAAGCAAAAAGAGCAAAGCTGGAGGCTTCCTGCTACCTGATTTCAAATTAAACTACAAAGCTATAGTAATCAAAACAGCATGGTACTGGCATAAACATAGACATACAGAACAATGGAAACTAACAGAGCACCCCACACACTTACAGCCAACTCATTTTTAACAAAGGTGATAGGAACACACACTGTGGAAAGGACGGTCTATTTAATAAACAGGGCAAGGAAAATTGGATATTTATATGCAGAAGAATGAAATCAAATCTTCATCTTTCACCATATAAAAAAATAAACTCAAAACGGATTAAAAAGACTTAAATGTAAGACCTGAAACTATGAAACTACTCAAAGAAAACATTAGAAAGACGCCCCTGGACATTGGTCTGGGCAAAGATTTTTTTGGGTTAAGACCTCAAAAGCCCAGGCAACAAAAGCAAAAGTAATCGACTACATCAAGCTAAAAGGCTTCTGCACAGGATATGAAACAATCAACAAAGTAAACAGACAACCTACAGAATGGGAGAAAATATCTTCAAAGAAGAACTATCCATCTGAAAAGGAATTAGCAACCAGAATATAAAAGGAACTCAAACAACTCAGTAGCAAAAAAATAATAATCTGATTTTTAAATGGGCAAAAGACCTTAACAGATATTTCTCGAAAGATGATATACACATGGTTAACTACATATGAAAACATCACTAACCATCATCAGGGAAATGCAAACCAAAACCATAATGAGCTATCATCTCACCACAGTTAGAATGGCTATTATAAAAAACTCAAAAAATAAATGCTAGCAAGGATGTGGAGAAAGGGAAACTCTTACACACTGTTGGTAGGAATGTAAAGTAGTACAGCCATTATAAAAATAGTATGGTTTTTTGGTTTTCTTTTTTGAGACAGTCTTATTCTGTCGCCCAGGCTGGAGAGAAGTGGCACAATCTCGGCTCACTGCAACCTCCACCTCCCGGGTTCAAGAGATTCTCCTGCCTCAGCCTCCTGAGTAGCTGGGATTACAGGTGCCCACCACCACACCTGGCTATTTTAGTCCTACTAAAAACAGAACTACCTTATGATCTAGCAATCCCACTGCTGGGGATATATCCAACTCTGATGTTCAGCACTATTAACAACAGCCAAGACATAGAATCAACCAAGACATCCATCAATGGATGAAAGGGTAAAGAAAATGTAGTGTATAAACACGAGGGAATATTATTCAGCCATAAAACAGAATAACATCCTGTCATTTGCAGCAACATGGATGGAACTGGAGGTCATAATGTCAAAGGAAATAAGCCAGGCACAGAAGACAAGTATTGCATGTTCTCACTCATATGTGGGAGCTAAAAAAGTGGGTATCATGGAGGGAGAAAGTAGAATGGTGGTTACCAGGGGCTGGGAAGGACATGGGGGAGAGAAAATGAAGAGACGTTGCTTAACAGGTACAAAAATACAGTGAAATAGAAGGAATAAATTCTAGTATTGAGTAGTACAGAAGGGAAATTGTAGTTAACAATAATTTTGTATATTTCAAATTACCTAGAAGAGAAAAATTATAATGTTCCCAACACAAAGAAAAGATAAATGTTTGAGGTGATGGACATGCTAATTACACTGATTCATTGTATACACTGTATACAGGTATCAAAATATGACATGTATGCAAAAAATATGTGCAACTATTACATATAAATTTATAAAAACCCTGGGCCGGGCGCGGTGGCTCTCGCCTATAATCCCAGCACTTTGGGAAGCTGAGGAGGGCAGATCACTTGAGGTCAGGGATTCCAGACCAGCCTGGCCAACATGGGGAAACGCCATCTCTACTAAAAATCCAAAACTTAGCTGGGCATGGTGGCAGGCACCTGTAATATCAACTACTCAGGAGGCTGAGAAAGGAAAATCACTTGAACCTGGGAGGTAAAGGCTGCAGTGAGCCGAGATCATGCCACTGCATTCCAGTTTGGGTGACAGAATGAGTCTCGTCTCAAAACAAACAAACAAACAACTCTGATAAAAGAATGCCATACACGTTTTCTACAAAAAGTAAGCTACTGACATCTTCATGAGAAGCCAGACCCATGACCTCATTCACTGTTACTATCCAGGTTGAGCATCCCTAACCTAGAAGTCCGAAATCCGAACTACTCCAATCAACATTTCCTTTAAGCATTATGTCAGCACTCAAAAAATTTCAGATTCTAGGTTGGGCGCAGTGGCTCACACCTGTAATCCCAGCACTTTGGGAGGCCGAGGCGGGCAGATCATGAGGTCATGAGATCGACACCATTCTGACTAACATGGTGAAACCCCGTCTCTACTAAAAAAATACAAAAAATTAGCTGGGCGTGGTGGCAGGTGCCTGTAGCCCCAGCTAATGGGAGGCTGAGGCAGGAGGATGGCGTGAACCCGGGAGGCGGAGCTTGCAGTGAGGTGAGATCACGCCACTGCACTCCAGCCTGGGTGACAGAGTGAGATTCTCTC
>NW_012102565.1:684772-693506 GCF_000951045.1 Mandrillus leucophaeus | reverse complement strand
AGAGTGAGATTCTCTCAAAAAAAAAAAAAAAAAAAAAAAAATTCAGATTCTGGAGATTTTTGGATTTTGGACACTGAACTGGTAAGTATTTAATGCAAATATTCTCAAATCTGAAAAAATCCAAAACATTTCTGGTCCTAAGCATCTCAGATAAAGGATACTCAAACCTGTATACCTGATAAGCTGGGAATTCTCTTATCGGCTCCTAGATGGAAACTGAGGTATAGCTGAAGAAATGTTGGCAGAACCAGAAATCAAAATTCTGAGTCTCCTTTGCCAGAGAAATGCAACCAGCGAAATGCAAAAAGTTACCTGACAAGTGACCAACAAATGCTTTTGTTACAAATAGTTTTTAAAATTTAAAAAGGTTCTATTATAAGACTGACATAAATCCATGTAGAAATGGGGGCTGGAAAGGAATGCATCAAAAGGGCATGTGCGTGCTAAGATGGTGAGCACTCTCCCCTTCCTCCAAATCCTGACGGTATTACTAAGCTGTTTAGAGGCATCATAAAACAAAACAGAACCAGGGCCCAGCCTTCTCACAGCACCAGTTCCAGCATGGTCCTTTATTCTGCCCCACTGAGGCCAGCCTGTAGGTGGCCCTGGCAACATCCTGACCTCCCATGCATTCGCTGATGAAGAGTGAAGCAGCCTCTGGTCATGCCCTGAAGGGCAGGCAGAGAGCATTAGCCAAGAGCACACTCCCGAATCCAGTTCTGATTCCCACTTGCTTGCACCCAGGAACCTGGGACACCTCAAGCCTGTGAGGCCTGTTCCCACTGGAGCAGGCCTCGCCAGGCCTCACCTTCAGGAAGTTGGCCATGGTGCTGACGTGGCTGGCGCAGGCTCCCTTCCGCACATCGTTCACACCCTCGCCTGTCTGTAACACAAGTATGCCCAGAATGACCCAGGCCTCCCCCAAAGCCACTTCCCTCCCCTGGGGACCCAACATCTACCCTGTGTCCCAGAAAAGAGAAAACTGCAACCCCCAAAGCAGAACCAATTCTTCTGACTGCATCACACTGGTGAGGTAAGTTTCCATGCCTCCAAGGGGCTCATGGACGCTCCTTTGGCAGGATGGTTACCAGCTTTCCCTGTGGGGGCATTTCATGAGTTTTCATGAGTTTTCTTTCTTTCTTTTTTTTTTTTTTTGGAGATGGAGTCTTGCTCAGTCGCCCAGGCTGGAGTACAGTGGCACAATCTCAGCTCACTGCAACCTCTGCCTCCCAGGTTCAAGCAATTCTCCTGCCTCAGCCTTCCGAGTAGCTGGGACTACATGTGCATGCTGCCACACCTAGCTAATTTTTGTATTTTAGTAAAGAGGGGCTTTCACCGTGTTGCCCAGGCTGGTCTCAAACTCCTGAGCTCAGGCAATCCAACCACCTTGGCCTCCCAAAGTTCTAGGATGACAGGCGTGAGCCACCGCACCCGGCCTTCAAGAGTTTTCTTGATCCCTACCAAGGGATCAAGGAGGCCCTGTCCCTGCACTGCCAGGCTCCTAAACACTCCCTCAGGCTCTCTACTCCATCAGAACAACCACCCTCAAGAGCACGGAGCAAGGACTCCCTGCGACTGCTTTTACTCCATTTTGCAGGAAGAACTCTAGGCTTGGAGGGTGAATTCTGCATAGCAAAGTCACAGTTATTCTTTGGGACACAATGAATCTGTCAACTAGTCTGCTCATTCACCAGCTCAGAGCTGTTCTACTGATCCACTAAGTCATGCCCGTAAAACACTCTGTTCCTGAAGTCAAGTCAAAACAGGAAAGAAGACAATGGGGTTTCCTGGGTCACACCTAGATGAAACGGGCTCCACATACCCAGTTGATGAGGACAAATTTGGGCAGTCCGGAGTTGGGGTCCTTCACTCTGCAGAAGGCATACATCACCTTCCCGCTGTTGAGCTCCTCCACCATCTCCTCCAGGCCACCCTCTGCAGCAGAGTCACAAGGAAGGTCAGGGGTGGCCCTGACATTCCCTGCTGGCCCTCGTCCCACCAGGAAGGGAAGCCAAGCTGCCTCTAAACCAGGGCTTCTCACATCTACCTGTATCAGAATCTTTCTAGGGGCATGTTTACAATCAGAGTCCTGGGCACCAGCCCCACTAAACTGACTGATGAGAGCTGGGTGGGACCTAGGAGTCTGTGATTCTGACAAGTACCTCAGATAATTTCTTTCACCCACACTTGTTTAAAAACCACTTCTCTAAACCCAGAGGTAATTCTGGAAATAAAAACAGGGTCACTTCCATGGCAAACCAGCCACCAGACTTCCAAATGGAGGATGTCTACATCAAAATTTTATTGTTGCCTCAACCTTGCAAAGGGGCCCGGAATAGCAGGGCCTGTAGAGTCACCACTGCCTGCACCTGTGTCTGCTCAAGCTCCAGGGCCGCCCAGGGGGCCAGACCAGATTGAACGTCCTGCAGCAGCATAACTGGCTCAGCCCTCACAGACTCCAGAAGAGAGGGTGATGGGGGCAGGGGGAGCACAGGAGTGGGCAGCTCTAAACGATTCTCCCCTGACACTGAGGCTTAGCCCCCACAAGCTTTCCCAGGTTATAAGGAGGAAGAGCTGATCAGGTATTTCAGCTACAGGGCTCCATATAAGTGGAGGCAGTCATGAGTCCCCACTCTGGGGACAGCAACCTGTTGCGTTTGCGAGAGAGCCCTGTCCCGTGCCACTGGGGATGATGACAGGAAACTCAAGTTGTTGATCCCTGCAACTCCCAGTCACCTGCCACACCACATGTCTACTGTTCAATGGTGATCCTTCTAGAAAGGGGACACCTCCCAAAAAGGTTGTGAAAAGAAGGGGCTTTCTACCAACAACAGCCACCAAACCGTGGAGAACACACTCCGAGCGCTCATTGAACAATGAAGCCATGTCCGGCTCAGGACAGAGGGAGGGGTCAGGGAAGTTCTGGAGGAGGAATAGTCAAGGGTGTCAGCTGGGGGGCCCACAGGTCACACTCTGACCCAGCCTACCCTGACAATCTCTGCTCTGTGCTGGCCAAGAGCCTGTCCTTCCTGCAGAGACCCCCAGAGCCTCCCCCGTGACTATCTGCGGTGATACTGCCTCTCCCAGTGAGGATGGGGCCCCTGCAAGCACTTGGCACAAGACCAGGGCAGGACAAAGGGAGACTAGGCCATGTCTGTGGACCTTCTTTCCACCAGCACCAGTTCTGGGACTGGTGAGCTTCCCACCACAGCTCCCTGGACGCAGGCTGCCCACAAGCTGGAGAGGCCTGTTTCCCTCTCAACTCTCCCCAAGTAGACACAGAGAAAGCACTCCCCTGCACCCAGAGGGGAGGAGAGCCAAGAAGGAATGTTTTCACTTACACATATCTGAAACCAAAGGCCTGCCAGAAGTGGCCAGTGAGCACTGGAAGCCCCATGTGGCTCAGTGGACCAAGACGGCTGAGTGCGCTGACCTCCGGTCCTGCCTGTTGTTGGCTCATGTAATGATCAAGGGGCCAGGGAACCCCCAATGGAGTTAATGTGGGGTGGGTCTGCAGAAGGCAGGCTCCAGTCCACTTCCCACCCTCAGTGGAGGAAGGTGTTGAGCCACTGGCAGAGGCCACCTGTGTGACAGAGTCCCCTTCTTCCTGTGCAATAGCTGAAATGCCAGCTGAGATGGACTGCTGATGGTCACAATCCTCTCTCCTTTGCACACGTCACCCTCCTACCTCCTGGTGTCCCCGAGTCCATTTGGAGTCATACTCACCCCCTGTGCCAGCCACACGGATGTCGTTGCTGTTGCCTTCATAGGTAAAGAGAGCCCTGAAACGAAACACAAGTGAGCTCTGTAGCCAGTACCTTGGCTACATCTCTCCTCACCGCACCTACCATGACTTTCCGCTATACCCCAAAGAGCTTGGGCCGACAGTAACACTGTGAGTGGACACGGACCCCTTCTCACTTTGCTCTAGCCCGCTAACCAGGTTCTCAGTAGGCAACTGTGCAGCCTTCTCAGCTCTGCAGCTGGGAGGACACTGGCCTGACTTACCATGGGGTGGGGGTTGTGAGGGACAAAGCCATGGAGATGGGAGCACACATCTACTATGAGGAAAACATGAGCTGTGGAGTTTCCAACGACTGCTATACATTCGTGTGTCAAATACTCACCTGGCCACACCAGGTATATGGATTTGAAGAGACAAAACATATCTACATATTCCTGAACCCAGAGGACCCAAAAGGAGAAGCAAGTCAGAGAAATACACATGCTGGGCCCCTTGGAAGGCTGCCCACCACTCCTGTGCATGTCTGCCCTGGCTCCAGTGAAGCCTGGCAGGTAGGGCAGCAGGTCCTTCTAGGCTTGAGACTCTTTGGTAAACACAGATAACTACAGGCTGTGTTTATTAGAAACCACAAGGGAATGACACAACATGAAATCACACAGTTAAAACCATGAACCTGCCAAGCCCCTCACGGACAGGTACCCATGAGCAAGTTTCCTATCTAGCAGAGCCTATCTCTCCATGGGTGACATGGGGCCATGGCTTTCTTTTCCTGTAAGATTAATTATTCATAAGAACTCTGGGCCAGGCGCACTGGCTCACGCCTGTAATCCCAGCACTCTGGGAGGCCAAGTCGGGCGGATGGGGATCACGAGGTCATGAGATCGAGACCATTCTGGCTAACATGGAAAATCCAATCTCTACTAAAAATACAAAAAATTAGCTGGATGTGGTGGCAGGCACCTGTAGTCCCAGCTATTCAGGAGGCTGAGGCAGGAGAATGGCGTGAACCCGGGAGGTGGGGCTTGCAGTGAGCCAAGATCATGCCACTGTACTTCAGCCTGAGCAACACAGCAAGATTCCATCTCAAAAAAAAAAAAAAAAAAAGAACTCTGGGCCAGGCATGGTGGTTCATACCTGTAATCCCAGTACATTGGGAGGCTGAGGCAGGAGGGTCGCTTGAGTCCAGGAGTTTGAGACGAGCCTGGGCAACATGGTGGGACCCTATCTCTACCAAAAATACAAAAATCAGCCAGGAGTGGTGGCACATGCCTGCAGTCCCAACTACTCGGGAGGCTGAGGTGGGAGGATTGCTTAAGCCTGGGAGCTTGAGGCTACAGTGAGCCATGATGATGCCATTGTACTCTAGCCCAGGCAACAGAGTGAAACCCTAACTCTTAAAAAACAAACAAAAAAAAAACAAAAAAAAAAACAAAACTCCGGTAAAGATTCATTCTGACTTGCTATTAGCATGAACCTTGCAGCAACTCAACACCCCCGGCAGGACTGCTGGACATGGGTTGCAGGCACTGACCCATTGGACTGTAAGTCAAAGGCAAAACCCAGTCCTGTGTGTGTCATCTCCCCAGTCTCAGCCAGACGGAAGCTCCAGGGATAAACAGGTGGACAGGAACCAAATCAGCTTCAACTTGGCTTCCCCAGGGCTTTGCCAATGCCACGGGGCAGAGATGCTTATGCCTGAGAAAGATGGAGAAATTAGACCCAGGCCCAGTGGGATCTGGTTGGTAGGGAGGAGACAGGCCTCCAGGAAAAGGCACTGCTTCCCAGGAGAGGAGACAGAATACTGAAGGAGAGAAACACCGAATGAGAAACACTCAGAGAAAAGGAACTAGAGAAGACACCACAGAGGAACAAGAGAAAGATTTGGGAGGCGGCACACTGTCAGCGTGAGCTGGGGGAACGCCCTGGAGGAAAGAAGCCCATTCCTCTTGATGACCACAAAGCCCTGGCTGCCAGAAGATAGTAAGCTGGCACAAGCAGCAGGGAACGGAAGATGGCAGCTTAACCCAGCTCTTGCAAGAAGGGACTCAGCCAGCTACAATGGCTCACACCTATAATCCCAGCACTTTGGGAGGCCAAGGCAGGCGGATTACCTGAGGTCAGGAGTTTGAGACCAGCCTTGCCAACATGGGAAACCTTGCCTCTACTAAAAATACAAAATTAGCCAGGTGTGGTGGTGGATGCCTGTAATCCCAGCTATTTGGGACTCTGAGGCAGGAAAATCACTTGAACCCGGGAGGCAGAGGTTCCATGCCACTTCACTCCAGCCTGGGTGACAAAGCAAGACTCTGTCTAAAAAAAAAAAAAAAAAAAGGGACTCAGCAGCTAATATAATAAGAGCCAAGCTCAATGCCTGCCACCTATCTCTCTGACTTGATCCCCCTCTACCCCAGGCCACCTTTAAGAATGTTCCCAGTGCAGAGGCACATTCCCAGTTTAGAGGCCCTTTGAAAGAAGGGCGAAGGAAGTTTCAAATCAACATGAAAAAACATGGTGCACTGGCCTCTGAACAGCAAGGAATATGGAGTGTCAAGCATCTTATAATTCAATCATGCCTTTGAAAATTAGTACTGAGAGCCTACTGCTTACTAGTTACAGGAATGCAGCTATGAACAATCCCTAAAAGGTCCTACCCATGGAACTTACTTTCTAATGGGAGAAAAAATACACACCTAACACTAATGTACTATTAGCGAGTGAAGCAGGTGCTAGAGGTGACACATGAACCAGGTAAGATCAATGCCAAGATATGGAGTAAGCAGGGGCAGGAGACAGATGCAAGACAGAGAGCTGATGTCATGGCTGCTCCCCACTCTGCCTGCCTTCCCCAATGCTAGCACTATGTGTGTGAAACCTCTTATGACCCACCAAACTAGAGACCACCTCTACTTCCTCTGATATCTCTACCACTTTTTCTGTATGAATCTCGGTCCATCCTTCATCCAAGCATCTGCTACACATAACAACTGTGCCTTAGGCACCAAGGACAGAGAGACCCCACCCCTTCCAGTAAGAGATAAAGGTGACAAGAAAACCCATAAGGATTTTCAGCACATGTTGTGTCTGGCATGTGTCTGAAGGAAGTCAAACAGAAAGATGGGAAAAAGTGCCTACAGACAGGGAGCTAGGAATCAAGGAAGGCCTCCCTGAGAAGGCAACCTTGGGGCAAAGAAGTGAAGGCTGGGGACAACGTGGAAGAAGTGTGCTCCACGCAGAGGAAGCAGCAGAGCAAGGACTCTGAAGAGGAACCAACTTGTAAGTTTGAGGAAGAGAAAGACGGCCAGAGTGGTGACAAACAGGTGTGGCCACAGTGTGGTAAGTGAAAGGGGTGGTAGGTTCTGGGTCACGCAGGACATCAGCAGAGCGAGGAGTCTAGGCTTTATTCAACATGCAACAGGAAGCCACTGTAGAGTTACAGACACGGAAGTGACATGGTCCAGATATTTTTCCGCAGTGTGCAGGAATCTACCACACAGTATCTGCTGTAAGCTTAATGGTTGTGACTATGAGGGTGGAGGCCAGTGGGTCATGCTGCTGAGTAACACAACCTGTAGTGCTACAAGAGCCTGGAGGTAGGGAGGGAGCATGGCATGGCTGTCTGGGCAGATGAGTTCAGTGAGATAGGTGGGTTCTGACTTCATAAGGGGAAAGAGGAGGTTCCACAACCCTCGTGAGGGACAGAGAGTAGATGGGGTGGGTAAGCACCAGGCCAGGAGTGGTAGCAGACAGCTCTGGTAAGAAGCCCAAGGAAAGGCTAGGAACATAGGAGGTCTGAAGAGGGAAGCCCAAACTGCCAGGTGGGCTAGGAGGCATCATCCCAAACCAGTGATGGTTCCTGAGAAGACTGATGATGAAGAGAGACCTGGATGAGAGAGAGATCAGGAGTGCCAGGAAGCTCCTAGGTAAGTCTGCCAGGGTAAACAAAGTGATCAAGAGCATGTTAAGAAGCAAAATCTTTAACTGGGCAGGGTTGGAGAGGGGCAAAGATTCTTCTGGGTTCTAAAGCCAAGTGGTATCATGAGGACATGAAAATGGGGCACTCATTGCAGAGATGCTTTTGACTGGGTTTGAAGTAACAGGAGAGGTCTAAGAGAAACACGAACAGGAATAGGAGAGAGGCAAAACAGGGGGCTGACATCTAGAAACTCTCCTGAGAAAACTAACACTGACTGACATGTGGGTAAATCTGAGGGATTATAAAGCAGGCAGAAAACCCTACCAAGAAGTGACGAGACATCCTTCTTTAGATGCCTCCCAAACAGAAGATGTGCTGTTTGGCATAAGTGCCATCCAGGGCACCCAGACCTGACAGGAGAGTCTACAGACACCCCACAGACCTAAGCAACTGCTATTCTAAAGCTCTTCCCCTAATGGCCCAGGGCGGAGGAAAAGGCAAAGCCATAACATCCTCAGGGTCACAACACTACACTGCATAAAAGCCGCTCTGTGCTGGGCACTAGGAAGTGCGGAGGAGATGAGAAAGCACTTGTACAAGTGGAGATGGCCCCCATACAAGGGGAAGACAGTCGGGAGGGCCTCAGTGCTGACCACAGGGTGGCCCCACCACGACTCAGCCTCCAAAGCCCAGTTTCTATTCCCCAAAGTTGGTCACCTTAGCCCACCATACTCAGCATATTTCTCAGAATTGGAATTTCTCAAAACCGGTCAGTGAAAACAATTTAAGCAAATGGGAAAGTGAGGATATCTTGGGTGGTGTAGGGAAAATGGGACCTTTTCCCAAATAGATAGCGAGCATCCTACTTTCGAACATCTTCTCATGTCTCAGGCACAGGAAAGAGTACACTTTTTGGAGAAACAAATGTCTGAAGTCCATGTTCACAGACAGCCAAGAACCCAGATCCCCGAGCTCCTCATCTGAAGCCCCCAGGGCAGGGCTCACATTCACAGCCCGGCTGCCAGGCCGCTCTCAAATGCCCATCTCTGAACACAGCGTTTGCAAAAAAAAAAAAA
>NW_012102565.1:683637-684432 GCF_000951045.1 Mandrillus leucophaeus | reverse complement strand
CGGGTCCCGCGAACGCCGAAAGACAAGAGGGAGAAGCGAGGACTCGGCTTTCTGTTTGTCCTCAGGGAGGGATCCTGGAGCGCGGACTAGCCTGTTTTCTGGTCCCACGCAAACGGCAGCTTGACTTGGAAGCCTGGCCGAGGGTACCCAGTCCAGCCCCCGCTAGCTGCTCTCACAGCACCGCGCTCATTCTTTTCTAAATCTTGTTATGTCGATGCGCTTATTTGAGAGATCTTGGGTTCACTGCAGTCTCCCTCCAGACGAGGTCTTCAGCCTGTTTGTGGACCCTCAACAGTCTGATCTATGAATGAAACATGCATAAATGTACGAATACCCGGATAAATGAATGCTAAATGACGATCACACCGCTACAAACCTAACTGAAAGTGCCTTTGTGCTTTCTCACTCTCACCTGAGTTTTTCACTCTGCAATTTGGTGGAGGCCAGGATAGTGGAGGCGTGAAGAGAACCTGCCTTGTGCTTCACCTGCACATCTAGATGGTCGCCCCTAGAAGGTGTATGGCCCGCCCCGCAGTCTCCGCGCCGCTGCTGCCGCTTCCGGGCCGGACCGCCCCTTTGACAGCCGACAAGCCTAGCCTCCGACAACCGGAAACCCCGCCCCACGGCAGGAAGCGGAAATGGCAGGGGCCAGCTGCACCCGTGGGTCCTAGCGAGTCGTCAGGCCCCTTGGTCTAGCATGCGGGTCCCGCGAACGCCGAAAGACAAGAGGGAGAAGCGAGGACTCGGCTTTCTGTTTGTCCTCAGGGAGGGATCCTGGAGCGCGGACTAGCCTGT
>NW_012102565.1:679518-681702 GCF_000951045.1 Mandrillus leucophaeus | reverse complement strand
GTAACTTCACTTCACCCTTTCAATCAGAGGTATGCATAGGGTGTAACTTTGAAACTTCGCTTAAGCTTCTGATAGGTCCCCTCCCTCAACCAATCAGACTGACTGCGGACCACTAATTCATTTATGTAGGGTGAACACCAAGTAACCAATGGGAAACCTCTAGAGGATATTTAACCCCTAGAAAAATCTGTAACCAGGCTCTTGAGCCACTTGCTCAAGCCACTCCCACCCTGTGGAGTGTACCTTCATTTTCAATAAATCTCTGCTTTTGTTGCTTCATTCTTTCCTTGCTTTGTTTGTGCATTTTGTCCAATTCTTTGTTCATGACACCAAGAACCTGGACACCCTCCACAGGTAACAAACCCACTTCCAAGATAATGGCATTAATCCATTCATAAGGGCCTAAGCACCTCCCACCTCCCACCACTCAATGCCATCACATTGGAGATCAGGCCTCTAAGACATGAACTTTGTTGGATACATTCGAACCACAGCACTTGTCTTACAGGCAGAAGCTCTGACATTTCTGAGAGGAAAACAGTTACTTCATCCTGACCTGGAGAAGTCTCAAGCTCTGGCAAAATATCCCTTCTCCTCAGCAGTCCAGTCTGCAGCCTTCACCCCTCCTTTGAATTCATCCTAGATCTTCTTTTCAATCTTTTCTCTTTTCCACAGTGCAGGTCTCCCTACTTCTGTACTTTGACTTCACTATTGTCAGAAGAAGTGAATTTACATCAATAGGCGCTCTCCAGGTCTCCTAATTTTCAGTCTTTCCCCCCTCTTACTTCAGTAACATCTCTGCTTGTTTTTCCTTCAGACCAGACCCTCAGGTGACTTTCTGCTCCCTCATCCCTCTGCTCCCAGTCTCCATATTCTAGAGGAGTTTGGCCATCGGTCTTATGGTACTTCTACCGCCTTCTCTTTGGTGAACATATCTTTTTTTTTCTCTTCTTTGTCTGGGAATATTCCTATTTAATCACCTTCCAGTTGTCAGGTTCCTTCACCCACTTGGCCACCAGTCCCAGGCGGAAGCCCTAGGAGGTCTGGGAGCACTTTTCAAATTTTAGTCTACCTGAGGAGAAGCTACCCTTACCTGAAACCACGTTGTGCAGTCCAAAGAAGCAGGTCTCTGTGTTCTAGAATTAGATCGCTCAGTGAGGTGACCAGGTTCCATGTAGAGAAGACTATGAGGAAGAGTCTCTGATGGTGAGAAGTTTGAGGGAGCATGATACTGCTTCCTGTTGTAGTGTATAGAAACCTGTTTCAGCTTGATAGGCCAGGGAAAGCCTAAGAGGAGGTAACTAACCCTGGAGCAGAGACTGGGTTCTGAGGTAGGAGCCAGCTTAATTGGTCTGAGAAATGGGACATAGGGAGAAGGAGAGGCCACGGGTTTTATTCTATGTGTAATGGAAACCCTGATGGGTTTTAAAGAGGAGATGATGTGGCCTGCCATATGTAGACCACCTCACCTCTCTCACGCTCCCATTTTTCTTGTATAAGTTTCCTGTCTGCTGTCCTGTAACCACTCAATGGGTTCTTCTTTCCTGTTGCTCAGATATAGCTGATCTATCAAGATCAGAGAAAGAGTATAATACACATAGAGCCAGTGAAATGGGAGACTGGAGTTTTATTATTACTCATATCAGCCTCCTCCAAAATTTGGAGGCTAAGATTTTTAAAGAATAGTTTGGCAGGCAGGGGGCTAGGGAATGGGTGCTGCTGATTGGTTTGGGGTGCAGTCATAGGGCTGTGGAAAATGGTCTTCATGTGCTGTCTACTTCTGGGTGGGGCCACAGGAGTCTAACTGGGGCCATCCAGTTATCAGAGATGGAAAAACCTGAAGAGACATCTCAAACGGCCAATCTTAGGTTCCACAATAGTGATGTCATTTACAGGAGTTATTGGGGAAGTTGCAAATGTTGTGACCTTTGGAATAATGGCAGTAATCATTTAACTACAAATTCAGGCTCCTCTCATCCTTCTAACCTGGTGGCCTTTCATTAGTGTTACAGAGGCAGTTTAGGTTTGTGTGTTTTTTTGTTTTTTGTTTATTTGAGATGGAGTTTTGCTCTGGTTGCCCAGGCTGGAGTGTATGGCACGATCTTGGCTCACTGCAACCTCTGCCTTCTGGGTTCAAGCAATTCTCCTGCCTCAGCCTCCTGAGTAGCTGGGATTACAGGCATG
>NW_012102565.1:663144-677153 GCF_000951045.1 Mandrillus leucophaeus | reverse complement strand
TCCTGCCTCAGCCTCCTGAGTAGCTGGGATTTACAGGCACATGCCACCATGCCCGGCTAAGCAAGGCTATATATTTTAATTGGGAAGTTTGAACTCTTTACATTCAAGGTTGTTATTGATGAGTGAGGACTTATTCCTGTCATTTTGTTATTGGTTTCTGATGTTTTGTATGTCCTTTGTTCCTTTCTTCCTCTTGAAAAATTTTTTTCCTTTCCTTTTTTTTAATAAGAGACAGAGTCTCACTATGTTGCCTTGGCTGGTCTCAAACTCTTGACCTTAGGCAATTCTCCCACCTCAGCCTTCCAAAGTGCTGGGATTACAGGGATGAGCCACCATGTCTGGTCCCTTTCTTGTCTTCTGCGATTTGGTGGTTTTCTGTGATGATAATGCTTGATTTCTTTCTCATTCGTGTATCCAGTCTATCAGTGACTTTTATACTTTCACATGGTTTCTTTCTATAATTCCCTTTTCCTCCTACCATATCTTGCATACTGTAAGTGCTAATCAATGCTTTGATACCACTTAACATAACTGGAAAGTGATTGTGATAATTGGTTAGCAGCAAGTCTTTCTCAGAAGACCAGCCTTTTGAGCCATTGTTGGTGTGCTGGAGGACAGCAGGGTTGAGAGACTGGCTACAAGTGGCAGCTCTGCTGTTGCCCTCCAACATGGAGCCAAGTTGACCACCTGCCTTCAAGGGGAGCTCTGATGCAGGCAGCTGGATGCCTGCAAGCACACCTGTCTGGGGGCAAGGGAGAAGATGAGAAGGACGAGAAGGAAGTAGATGTATTTTTAAGGAAATAATTGACTTCTGATGGGGTGTTTTGCAGATTTCTTATAGCTTTTTGTTTTGTTTTTCTTAGAAAGTTTCTCTGTCATCAGGCAAAGACCAGGATGGGAACAGGAAAACTAGAAAACTGGTCAAGGGAGAACAAGTCCCTTTTCCTCTCACCAATGAACAGCAGGTGAGGAAGCAGACTCTGAGAGGAATGCTATTCAGGATGGCTTGCTGCCTGCATGGCATGAGGGGCTGTCTTGTGGGTGCTGGCAGCCATAATCTCCATTTTTCTGAAGACCACCATTTATGGCTAGATTCAATACAGGTCCAGACCTTTCTCGACACTGCTGGAGAGGAAGTGTGTGCCACAGTCAGAGGAGATAGCCATGGGAAATGGAAGCATGGGACGAAGGGGAGGGGAGGGGAGGAGAGATGAGTGGCTCTATGCTAATCTTAGGGTTCCTTCTCTGCCCTTTTGGGCACCAGGGACAGATCCTAGGAAAGGAGTTCTGCAGACAGTCTTGGAAGCACCTTCTCTGGCACTTAAGGCTTTTTCCTGAATTTCAGAGACAGAAACATATTCATCCTTGAGCAACTGCAGTGAGGCAGTGTGGAATTCTAGGGTGTTGATAGCTATGACTACCAGGACTGTTGGACATTTGCATTCTGGCATTTTCATTCCTTGTCCTAAGATTTTGACTCTTTGCCATGTTCTTGGAACTCCTGGATCTTTCCGGAGTCTGATAAAGGATCAAAATCGCAGCTCCATTCAGCAAACCCAGAAGCTTCTGGGGGAGAGCTAATGGTCATTTGTTCATCATGGATCAATTGTTCAAGATCAAGCACCTTTCTGATATCTCTTGTCCACAGAGAAAACAACACATTACTCCACAGGTGGCTTCTCAGATTTGCTGTCTAGTTGCCAACCTGAGAACTTCCTTGGAAGCATGGCTTCTGCACAAATGGGTTACACTGACTGAACCACAGTGGCTCTTAAAACAAGGTTTTTGACCTAAGGAGCCTGTTCTCCAGGCTGACCTGAACCCCTCAAAGACATGGCAAGCAGGTGACATTTCTGCCCATGGGATTTGCTGAGAGATCTGGAAGGTAAAGAGCCACCTTAGGCTTCAAAGGGTGAGTGAATTTTTACCACGAACCCCAAAGGGCTGATTTGACTTTCTCTATTACATATATCCAACAGAGAGAGCAGGCTTGGGGAAATTTTGTCTGCACTCAGAAAATTCATCAGTTTCTTGGGAATCATAAGTTATTACACTTGAAAGACCAGAGAATGGTTATTCCCCAACACCAATTTGGGCCTGAATTTTCCCATCTGATGTGTCTCTAACATGTGAATCAGTCCCACCTTCCCTGACCACGAGTGAAGTGTTCTGTGATGCTTGGCTGTAGATGCAGTGTGACAACTGCCTGAAGCACATGATCTCAGGCACCAGATGGCACTGCTGCTCAGTACAGTCATAGGCTAACAGCCTTCCTAGAGGACACTGGTAACAGCATTCTCCCCAACTATTAAGATTTATTGTTTTGTTTAAGCAAAGACCAAAGAAGCAGCGAAGATACAATTAAAATGGCAATCCTTGCTGGGCGCGATGGCTCACGCCTGTAATCCCAGCACTTTGGGAGGCCGACGTGGGCAGGTCACTTGAGTCCAGGAGTTCGAGATCAGCCTGGTCAACATGGTGAAACCCCATCTCTTCTAAAAATACAAAAATTAGCCCAGCATGGTGGCACACGCCTGTAATTCCAGCTACTCGGGAGACTGAGGCAGGCAAATTGCTGGAACCTGGAAGGCAGATGTCGCAGCAAGCCAAGATCGCACCACTGCACTCCAGCCTGGGAGACAGAGCAAGGCTCTGTGTTGAAAAACAAAAAAGGCAATCCTCACCATGGTGAGATGCAGCCACACCCAAAGGACCCCAAAAGTGGCCTTATGGTAGCAGGAGGATCCTAAATGTGGATCCTCACAAAGGGAATGCAGCCCAAGTTGAAAGTGCTTCTTCCTTTGCTAAGGAAGTGATTATGTGAATAACCTCAGTATTCTCAATGGGAAAGTATCTGGCAATAAATTTGTAGCCACAACTTGGAAGTTTCTGGAAGAAGTCAACCTCCCACAGTCACCTTTGGCTGACTGCTTGTGTTAGGTCTGTAGACTTCCTTTCAATCAGCCTGCAAAAGTCCCATCTGGCCATTTGGTCACAGTTTAGCATCACTTCCTGGGAGTGGACCAGCTTTATAACCAACCTAGAAAGATCAGGTTGAATTTGGCTTTAGAGATCTGAAGCTCCTCAATTTTCTTCCCTCTTCGGAAGTTTTATTAGAATAATCTCTACCCTTTTCTGTCCTCTTCCTAAGTAACCTAGTCTCAAGGCTCGAAGCTTTAAAGGCAAACCTTAAAATATGTTGCATCAGAAAGCCAAGCCAGAAAGCCGATCACCTAATAGGCTATTGTAATTTCAGGCTCCAAATAACTGTTAAAAGTGGGTATCTTCTGTTCTGCCTAAAAGAAAGAGGCTGAAATGTCAATTATCATTTAGAGTTATGAGTGAATTGCATTTTTATTTACATTTAAGAGTCTCTCTCCCTCCTTGTGTTCTAGTCTGTGAATGGCTCACACCTGGACTTAGTGTAGGCTCCTAGTGGGAGGAGCGGGGAATAGTGAGACTCCTCATCAAATGGAGTAACATGACCCAAATCTCTAGAGGTTTCATAATTTTGCTCTTGCTTCTAAAAACATAGTCATCTCTTATGGGGTGTTATGTGCTTTGTATCCTGAAATTTTCCACTTGCTGCTTCTTGGTGTGAAGGGAGAAATGCCAGCATGTGGCACTGCAGGAGGAGACTGGTGGAAGCTGCAGGGCTAGGCCTTCACTTCCCAGTGACACTGTTCCCAATTCCCTCCAGGATGAGCTGAGACTCCTCAGGATGTGGTTCTGCAGCAGATGAGGTGTGAAGAAAGCCTGCTCTGACCTGGGCACCCAGGATGGCACTGAGTTCTAAAAGGCAAAGGGTATGTGGTGAGGGGCCAGGCTGAGGCCCTGGTGTGGTACCATCATGGGCAGCAGCACCATTTGAGGCCAGGTAGGAGAGACGTGCAGGGCCTGGCCCCCCAAGAGACCAACAGACAAACTGAGGTGGCAGAGAGAGAGATTCCAGTGTCATCAGGAAGACTGCAGATCATAACAACAATGGCTGCTGATTTGGCATCAAAGAGGTGGCACTGTCAAAGCCATAAATGCTGAAAATGGCACCAACATGCTGCAGTTGGAGAAAGTGGGTGACCAACATTTGTTTGAAGAACAGATGACGCTCTTTGAGTGGCTCAGCCAACAGCCCAAAGTTTTAAGGGAAGACCTCTCTGCCAGCTTCAACGTCTCACGTAAAACCTCCGAGGCACTTACATAGCATATTTTTGTGTCCACTCTCTTGCTAGTCTGTTGTACCTGGAATAAAAAAGCAGAGGGAGTGACACCCTCACTTGAAATGGTCACTTCCCTTCAATGTGGTGCAGAGAACAGGACTGATGTGGGGAATGCTGCTACTGCTGCTGCTTGTCAAACATCTGGGGCTGATGGGTAAGTGGAATAAAGGCTTTCCCCGGAGCAAGAGCACATCAGATATGGCTGTAAACCCCCAGCTGGGTGAATCCCTCATTGTGTAAACCCAAGACTGTTGATTCTCCATAACTATCTGCTGTGGAAGATTTAATAATGCAAAGACTTCTTCCCTTTCTTTCGCCTGTCCTACAATATGGATGCAGGGAGGACAGAGAAGAGACATACAAAGGTCAGTTTGTACTAGTTACAGGACGTTCAGCACACAAACTCCAGAACAAGGGCTTGGGAATCTGCCTACCGGAGTGTGCATCAGCACCATCCTCAGCAGCTGTTCCACCCCTCTGTGCCCTGGCTTTTTTGATTGCTTGCCATAGTGAGAGTACCTGCCTTGTGTGCTTGTGGGGAAGACTAGAGAAGTCTGTATGCAAAGCACGTGGAGCAGGCCGGGCATCCATTGAGGACTATGCAGGTGTGTGCACTTACTCTCATCATTGTAATGAGATTTGATGCTATGAGACTATAGATTAGAGAGATTTATAGTTACAAGAGGCACTGAAAAAAAGCACTTTTGGTATGTCTAAAATATCTCGTAATAAGTGTTAAAATAAACACAAGTTAAACCCCAGTCAATTAAAAATGTTGATTGTTATTGAGAAAACTCCAGTGAAGGAAATAATAAGATCTATAAAGGTCTCAAGAAAAATATAATTTGAAAAAGCCATGTGGCTGAGTGTGGTGGCTCACACCTATAATCCCAGCACTTTGGGAGGCCTAGGTGGGCAGATTGCTTGAGCCCAGGAGTTCAAGACCAGCCTGGGCAACCTGTCTCTACAAAAAATTAGCCACGTGTGGTGGCATACACCTGTAGTCCCAGCTACTCAGGAGGTTGAGGCAGGAGGATAGGTTGAGCCTGGGAGATCGAGGCTGCAGTAAGCTGTGATCACACCACTGCACTTCAGCCTGGGCAACAGAATGAGACCCTGTCTCAAAAACAAGGAAAAAACATACTCCATTCTAATCTCTTCAGACAGGAAAGAAGTAATGAGTAATGAACTGAAGAACTCACTCACTGAAGATGTCTTTTAAAAGGGCCAGCAATACCTTCTCTGAAGGTCCACAACTGAGATTCACACCACTCACAGGACTGCAACCCCTGCCACACCTGGGCCTCTCTCACAGTGCTGTCAGCACTCAGAGACTAACACTTGGTGATGACCCCTTGTGCCAGCCCTACCAACTACAGACACCCTCATGCTACAGTGCATGTGGTTGTGCCTGGCCTAGGGGGTCGGAATTTTACAATTCTGGTTCTATTAATTGGTGTTTAAACAGAGAGCTGGCAGTGAAGGTTTAACACACTGCTGACTTCTGAGCTGAGCCAGCGAACTGACCACAGCAGTTCAACCTCACCTTCGGTATAGCCAAGCAGACATCCCCTTGTCTTAGCCTATAAACCCTAGAATTTAAATCCAAATTTTTCTTGTTGTCAGATTCTTCTGAGTCTGTTCTTGGCTGACCACTGATTTTGCTAGCCTCGAGGGCAGGACTTGGCAATGTTTTCATATATAGTAGCAGCAGCTAATGAGTTATCCAGGAGGGTGAACTGCTTTTATCTCCTTCTCCCTTCTTAGACTCAAAAGACATGTTAGTGAGAAAGCCAGGAGTCCAAGCCCAGGGCACACCCACTGTGCACATGGCTCAGCATGGGCAGGAAAATGTCCATGGGAACCTGTAGCACAGAAGCACCAGCTCAGAGCATAGGTACCGCATGGAGCTGCCTGGGGCAGCCATGGCACAAAGGCAACCCAAAAAGGATGCATACTTCTCTCTGTCGGCCTTGTAGGTGTGGGCTATCTCTGGCACCAGAGGGTCATCGGGGTTGGGGTCGCAGAGCAGCGAGCAGATGGACAAGAGAACTGGGAAGAAAAGAAAAGGTTGGTCAGCTGTAGCCATGAGGCTGCTAGGTCACCCCTGGGTGAACCTCCCTGAACTTGCACTCTGTATTGACCAAGGAGATGTCTTCCCTTCAACAGCCCAATATAAACTGCTTGATGTACCACTTGCTCTGTCCCATGTATCGTGTGGCCTCAGGCATGCCATGCTAGGATACTTCCCTCCTGGGTGCATCCTGGCTCTCATTCCCCTTCTCCACTGAAGCACCCCATCTTAGTCTCCAACTGCCCTCCCATCCTTGTCTGCACCCCACATCATGCACCTCTGGCATTTAGTCCCAGGAGTCCTGTTTACTGGTAAGGAAACAAGAATTCAGAGCATTCAAGTAACTTGTCCAAGGTCACAGATTTGGAACACCCAATAAATGGGTAAAAATGAGATTCTGGGCCAGGCATGGTGGTTAATGCCTGTAATCCCAGCACTTTGGGAGGCCGAGGCAGGCGGATCACCTGAGATCGGGAGTTCAAGACCAGCCTGACCAACATAGACACACCCTGTCTCTACTAAAAAAATACAAAATTAGCCGGACATGGTGGTGCATGCCTGTAATCCCAGCTACTCGGAAGGCTGAGGCAGGAGAGTCTCTTGAACCTGGGAGGCAGAGGTTGCAGTGAGCTGAGATTGCACCATTGCACTCCAGCCTGGGCAACAAGGGTGAAACTCAATCTCAAACAATATAAAATAAAGAGATTCTGAACCAGGTCTGTCTAACTACAAAGCAGATGCATCCTCCTGTGTGCCAGCACCGTCTCTAGGACGTGCACTCAGTGTGGCTCTCAGCAACCCTGGGAGAAGGGAATCACCCACTAGGGCTGTGGTGAGGAACAGAAGGAACTGTGGTACCTGGATTCTTGGGGTCCCAGAGAGAAATGTGAACTCTCATTCCTGGCTTTGCTTTCGACTCACCATATGATTCCAAACAAACTGGATTCAGCGAGTCCATCAAAGTCCTGACCACAGTTCCCCACACATAAAGCTACCAATGACAGGGGCAGGTTTGCCTTTTTTAAGATACTTGGCTAGGCACGGTGGCTCACACCTATAATCCCAGTGCTTTGGGAGGCCACAAAGGGAGGACTGCTTGAGGTTAGGAGTTTGAGATTGGTCTGGGCAACAAAGTGAGATCCTGTCTCCTCTACAGAGAAATTTAAAAATTAGGCCAGGTTCTGTTTCTCTTGGGTTGATTTTTCACCATCCTACCCACGCTCCACCTGCCAGGATACTGCACTGTCTACATTCAGGTCTCTTGTGCACGCACAGCCCATGTGCAGCCCATCTTAGTTCAGAAGGAATATCTGCATTTCTAAGCTCAGTTTAGACTGGTTTCTTCAACTTCAACCAGAGACATGTGCTTAATATCATTTATTTGGGAAGGGAGGATTTCTCCACCAACTTTGAGGTCCCCAGGGGCATGCCCTGTATCTTTTTTCAGGGCTGACTCACAGTTCGTTTTGTGCTTATTGGATGAATAAATGAGGGAACAGAGAAGGTAATTTAATATTTGCCTTTCTTATTTTTAGATAAAAAATATAAGTAGAATCAATATTTTCTTCTTGCACTCATGTGACAGTTTGAGCACCCCAGGGCAATGGACTGCTGAGAAGCGCCAGGGCGTGGGGCACAAAGTTCTGCTGGTGCTGCCTCATAGGGATGTAAGGATGTCCACTTACAGGCACAGTAGTGGACAGGGCTAAGTGACCTGGGAAAGGTGACTGCTCTCTCTGAGCCTCCATTTTCACTCAGTCAGTGCTGGGGTAAAAACACGTGTAAGAGACAAGGCACACAGAGCATGCCATCAGCGTCTCTACCTTTTGACACAGTCAACGCTGGAGACCACTGAGACCGCAGGATATCAAGGCAGATGCTGCCATTGCTGTTGATATTAGGGTGATAAATTTTGGTTGTGAAAGCAACCTGCAAAGACAAGAGATTCCAAATCAGACAAACCACAGGGACGTCTGGGAAATGAACCAAGTAAAGCAGGAGCAGCCACTGCTGGGCTGTACCTGGAGTGTGCTGCATATCTGGCCCCACAGTGCAGGCTGAGCCAGACACCCACTCCCAAACTCTAATGGGATACAGAAGTGAGTGATCACCCAGAAGTTCCCTGACCCATTCCCTGCTGGATTCTCATTCTGAACATAGGGGGATTGACACTCTCTCCCTGAAAACAGTATGTCCTGAGGAGTAACAAGAGTGGCAGAAAGGACTCAAAAGCCCAGAAGTTTTATGCAAAAAGCAGTGATGTTTTGTTGATGTATCAGCAGAAAAGCCCAGGCCCAAAGACTTCATGACTAAAACACCAAAAGCGATGGCAACAAAAGCCAAAATAGACAAATGGGATCTAATGAAACTAAAGAGCTTCTGCACAGCAAAAGAAACTACCATCAGAGTGAACAGGCAATCAACAGAATGGGAGAAAAATTCTGCAACCTACCCATCTGACAAAGGGCTAATATCCAGAATCTACAAAGAACTTAAACACATTTATAAGAAAAAAATCAACCCCATCAAAAAGTGGGCAAAGGATATGAACAGACACTTCTCAAAAGAAGACATTTATGCAGCCAACAGACACATAAAAAATGCTCATTGTCACTGGTTATCAGAGAAATGCAAATCAAAACCACAATGAGATACCATCTCATGGCAGTTAGAATGGCAATCATTAAAAAGTCAGGAAACAACAGATGCTGAAGAGGATGTGGAGAAATGGAAATGCTTTTACATTGTTGGTGGGAGTGTAAATTAGTTCAACCATTGTGGGAGACAGTGTGGTGATTCCTCAAGGTATTCCTCTAGTTCTAGAAATGGCATTTGATTCAGTAGTGATCCCATTACTGTGTATATCTACTATAAAGACACATGCACACGTATGTTTATTGCGGCACTATCACAATAGCAAAGACTTGGAACCAACCCAAATGTCCATCAATGATAGACTGGATTAAGAAAATGTGGCACATATATACCATGGAATACTATGCATCCATAAAAAAGGATGAGTTTGTGTCCTTTGCAGGGACACGGATGAAGCCGGAAACCATCATTCTCAGCAAACTATCACAAGGACAGAAAATCAAACACTGCATGTTCTCACTCATAGGTGGGAATTGAACAATGAGAACACATGGACACAGGGCGAAGAACATCACATACCAGGGCCTGTCGGGGGGTGGGAGGCTGGGGGAGGGATAGCATTAGGAGAAATACCTAATATAAATGATAAGTTGATGGTTGCAGCAAACCACCATGGCACATGTATACCTATGTAACAAACCTGCACGTTGTGCACGTGTACCCTAGAACTTAAAGTATAATAATAATAACAAATAAAAGCTCAGGCCATGGACCCTCTGCCAGGCCACAAACCCTCCCCACCTTTCTATTTCACCCTTTGTAAGACCACCCCCTTCTCAGAATTTAGTCCTAAAATACCCTTGTGCACTTCAAATATGTAAGGATACCCACTGTAACAAAAGATGTGAAACCTAAATGTCTTCAGATTGATTACTGGTTAAATTAATGTTATAAATAAGCAACAGAATATTACACAACTGTTTAAAAAGAATGAGGTGAATTTTTAAAACATGAATGTGATCATATGGAACAATTTCCAAGATATATTGCTATGGGAAAAGCAAGATGCAGATTCATGGAAACGCCTGTTCCATTCATGGGAGAAACAAGGAAGCACAAACAAGTGCTTATCCAGGTGGAGATTACTCCTGAAAGAGAAATGAAATGACAAGTAAGACTCAGTGCCTTGTGGGAAAAAAAAGGCGGGGGGCCGGGCATGGTTAGAGAGACAAAGTTGAAAGAAGGTCCTATTTTCTACTGTATACTCTCCTACATTTGACTTTTTTTTTCTTTTTGTTTTTGTTTTTGTTTTAAATCACAGCCACACACTACTTCTTCAAATGACCTTGGACCTCAGAGCCTTCACTATAAATAGGTACATGGTACCTCTCCCAGGGATGTTGTGGGACCCATGGAGAGTCTGCTCTCTGTGATGTGCAAGGTGTTCTGAGTCAGGTGCAGCTTCCACTGCTACAGGAGCCTAAGAATCTGCCTCACCTACACTCCCTCTGGGTGAGCAGTGACCTCAACGCAGGGGCTGGGGCAAAGGAACATAAGGATTTTGCCGGCTGGGCGTGGTGGCTCACACCTGTAATCCTAGCACTTTGGGAGGTCGAGGTGGGTGGATCACAAGGTCAGGAGTTCGAGACCAGCCTGGCCAATATGGAGAAACCTCATCTCTACCTAAAAATACAAAAAAATTAGCCAGGTGTGGTGGCACATGCCTGTAATTCCAGCTACTTGGGAAGCTGAGGCAGGAGAATTGCTTGAATCCGGGAGGCAGAGGTTGCAGTGAGCTGAGATTGCACCACTGCACACCACCCTGCGTCACAGAGCAAGACTCCATCTCGAAAAAAAACAAAAAAAAGGATTTTGCCTCCTCCGCTAGCTCTGAGAACTCACTGGTACTTCTTAGGCTAGATGGAGATGCACAAACATCCTTTATATAATTATCTACCATTTTTTGCATGTTTGATATAGTTTTTAATATTTTTTAAACTTACTTTGGAATATGAGAAGAGAGTTATGTGCATGTGAGCTCGAATATCTATTACCATATAATTTTTCCCAGAAAGGGTCAAACTTCAAAATCATCTCAGATATTAAATATCTGCCTCAATATCTCCAATAAAGACCATGCAATCTTGCCAGATTCCTCCTATTGTCAGAAAATTTGTGCCAAAACATAAATCCAGTTGCTCCTGTTCCCTGTAGAAGGAGGTTTTTAAAAGACAGAAGCACTTTCTTCCCTCATAGAATGTCACTGTCACCTTTTAGCTCACATCTCTCCTTGCTAAAATAATCCCAACTCACCCACAGAGCTTACTTCTTAGTCTTTTAATAATAACCACTGTTGGCTGGGCGCAGTGGCTCACACCTGTAATCCCAGCACTTTGAGAGACCAAGGCGGGCGGATCACCTGAGGTCAGGAGTTCAAGACCAGCCTGCCCAAAATGGCAAAACCCCATCTCTACTAACAACACAAAAAATTAGCCAGGCATGGTGGCGGGTGCCTGTAATCCCAGCTACTTGGGAGGCTGAGGCAGGAGAATCGCTTGAACCCGAGAGGAGGAGCTTGCAGTGAGCCGAGATCATGCCACTGCACTCTATCCTGTGTGACAAGAGAAAAACTGTGTCTCAAAAAATAATAATAATAATTTAGAAATAATAATAATCACTGTTTCTCCTTTGTCCTTGGGCAATTAGGTACCCTGAAAACGCCCAACAGACATTCAGGACTACATCCATATCTGTTTAAGGAAAATCCTCAGCTGCTCACACAGTAATGAAAGAGATAAGCTAGAAAATTACTACTTGATAGACACTGCCACAGTCTCTCCAGAGGGTAAGGGAGAAGGGGTGGATCAGAGCACTGTGAAGCATGTTTATGATTTTTCAACCAAACCCCCTTGAACAGCAGTTGTACTCTAATGTGGCAAAGCTATTTTAGCATCTGTCATTGCCCTGCGGAGCACACCCCACTCCCTTGCCAAAAGTTTAAAAGGTCTCTGGGATCCTAAGCATATTTAACCAAGATTTAAAATGCTCAGGCACCACGTAGCCTCTGCTGGTGATGTCTGGACAGAGCTGCAGCTGGCGAGCACAGAAGTGGCTTCTTCACACTGACTCAGATAAACAACACGCAAAACAGCAGCTAAGCCTCTGACTCAAACTGAGTCATCAAGGCCAAGTCAAGGTAGTAAGACACAGCAATGTCACAACCCCTCGGCTAAGGTGTCTGATGCAGATGCAGGACTTTTGAGTAAGTCTTGCCAAAATGCACAACCTGGCCAGGCGTGGTGGCTCACACTTGGAATCCCAGCACTTTGGGAGGTGGAAGCAGGTGGATCACCAGAGGCCAGGAGTTCGAGACCAGCCTGGCCAACATTGTGAAACCCTGTCTCTACTAAAAATAATACAAAAATTAGCCACGTGTGATGGCAAGTACCTGTAGTCCCAGCTACTCAGGAGGCCGAGGCAGGAGAATCGCTTGAACCCAGCCTCTTCTCCACAAGGCAGCAGAGTGATCGTTTTGGTGTGGCAATCCCCACAATGGCGTGCAGACCCTACTCCTGGGGCCATCCGTACCCCTCTGGCCTCCTTCCCAACTCCTCACACGCTCACTCCCCTGGGGCAGTTTCCTGGGGACCTGTCTGCCCCCTTGCTGAGCTTCTGCAGTTCCCCCTTCTCAGGGCTATCTCCCCACCACCCCAGCTCCTGCTGCCAACCACTGCTTGTGCTCCTCCCCAGTGCTGACAGTGCTGACTGGCTCACACGCTAAATGCCCTGCCTCCTCCACAGGACTGTGAGCCTCAGAGCAGGCTCAGCTACCCATGCAGAGCCCAAGTAAGAAGGAGTATGAGGTGCAAGGGTCCAGGGGATGAGACGACCTGCAGTGCATAATACATGCTAGGGCAGGGTGGTCGAGGCAGCTCCCTGGGCTTCTCCTTCCCTCTGGTGGCACTGCTCTCTAAAACTCCACTGATGGGATGGTGTGTGGATAAAGGGCAAAGGAGGTTTGCTATTCTTTTAACTTAATAAAGGAAAGTGAAGGTGCTGTCTCTTATACACATCTAGATGTGTATAAGAGACAGAGTCTGCTCTCTGTGATGTGCAAGGTGTTCTGAGTCAGGTGCAGCTTCCACTGCTACAGGAGCCTAAGAATCTGCCTCACCTACACTCCCTCTGGGTGAGCAGTGACCTCAACGCAGGGGCTGGGGCAAAGGAACATAAGGATTTTGCCGGCTGGGCGTGGTGGCTCACACCTGTAATCCTAGCACTTTGGGAGGTCGAGGTGGGTGGATCACAAGGTCAGGAGTTCGAGACCAGCCTGGCCAATATGGAGAAACCTCATCTCTACCTAAAAATACAAAAAAATTAGCCAGGTGTGGTGGCACATGCCTGTAATTCCAGCTACTTGGGAAGCTGAGGCAGGAGAATTGCTTGAATCCGGGAGGCAGAGGTTGCAGTGAGCTGAGATTGCACCACTGCACACCACCCTGCGTCACAGAGCAAGACTCCATCTCGAAAAAAAACAAAAAAAAGGATTTTGCCTCCTCCGCTAGCTCTGAGAACTCACTGGTACTTCTTAGGCTAGATGGAGATGCACAAACATCCTTTATATAATTATCTACCATTTTTTGCATGTTTGATATAGTTTTTAATATTTTTTAAACTTACTTTGGAATATGAGAAGAGAGTTATGTGCATGTGAGCTCGAATATCTATTACCATATAATTTTTCCCAGAAAGGGTCAAACTTCAAAATCATCTCAGATATTAAATATCTGCCTCAATATCTCCAATAAAGACCATGCAATCTTGCCAGATTCCTCCTATTGTCAGAAAATTTGTGCCAAAACATAAATCCAGTTGCTCCTGTTCCCTGTAGAAGGAGGTTTTTAAAAGACAGAAGCACTTTCTTCCCTCATAGAATGTCACTGTCACCTTTTAGCTCACATCTCTCCTTGCTAAAATAATCCCAACTCACCCACAGAGCTTACTTCTTAGTCTTTTAATAATAACCACTGTTGGCTGGGCGCAGTGGCTCACACCTGTAATCCCAGCACTTTGAGAGACCAAGGCGGGCGGATCACCTGAGGTCAGGAGTTCAAGACCAGCCT
>NW_012102565.1:644750-661569 GCF_000951045.1 Mandrillus leucophaeus | reverse complement strand
ATAAAGGGCAAAGGAGGTTTGCTATTCTTTTAACTTAATAAAGGAAAGTGAAGGTGTGACTCACCAGTCCTAAACCAGGGTGTGTTCACCTTGGCACTATTGACACTTGGGGCTGATCATTCTCTGTCATGGGAAGGGAGGCTGTTCTAGGCACTGTAGGGAATCCCTGGGATAGCCTGGCCTTTGCCCACTAGATACCAGCAGTACCCCCTCACCACAGTTTTGATAACCCAAAATATCCCAAGATGTTGCCCAAATGTCCCTGGGGCAATAGCAAAATCACCCCAGCAGAGAACCCCTGTCCTAACTCTAAGGGACCGCAGAGAAGGGAGCCAGAGCCTGGAGACATGACCAGACTCAGCTACAGTCACAAGGAAAAGCACTCAAACTGTGGCCTCAGTAAGAAGGCCAGCACCGGCTCACCCCACTGACCCTTGGTCACAACAGGTGCTAATTCCCAAAGTCCAGTGGTTAAAGTCCTGGGAGGCTGTCACCACAGGGTGGAGCGGTGGGCCCTCAGAGAAGCCCCATGTACAGCTCTTTTTACCTATACCTGACTTGAAGGGCCCCTCGTCACATGCTGTCCTTCATCCAAACATCAGGGGAGTTGTGAGGGGCACCTCACCTTTGGGGGCTTGAACGGGTAATCCGTAGGAAAGTGGATGGTCAGGAAGAAAACACCTCCTTGGTAAGGACTGTCATTCTGGAATGATGAGACACAGGAAGAGATCAGTGCATGTGCTAAGCCCAAAGTGCAAGAAGCAAAACTGGAGTGGTGTGCTCAGCAGCTACTACCTACCGGGCCCATGATGGTGGCCTGCCAGTGGAACACTACAAGACAAAAGAGAGATGGGCATGTAAGAGACCCCCCAAGAAACATGTCTATTCTACTGAAAATGCACTGCTAAATTACAGGGCACTGTCCACACGAGATGCACTCACTTCTGACACCAACTGCAAGACTGGGGTTCCCCAAACCACCCAAGATGCGGTAACTGCCTAGGGCTCCCAGAGCTCACTGAAAGCGGGTGTGCTCAAGATTGCCGGTTATCCCAGGGAAACAGCATAAGTTAACATCAGGAGGGTCCAAACGCAGAGCTTCCATTCTCTCTCCGTGGAGTCGGGATGTGTTACTCTCCTGGCATTGCTGTACAGCAACACACACAGAGTACCCAATCAGGGATGCTCACTGGAGCCTCTGTATTTAGAATTCTTATTGGGGCTCTACCCTGAGAGCATGACTGACTGATGTGAATGCCCATAGGGCTGATCTCAGGCTCCAGTCTCCGGCTCCTCCAGGCATGATCCAAGTCCCCACCTTATTTTTTTATTTTTTTGAGATGGTCTCACTTTGCCACCCAGGCTGGTGGGCAGTGGCATGATTATAGCTCACTGCAGTCTCAAACTCCTGAGTTCAAGCTATCCTGCCTCAACCTCCTGAAGAGCTGGGACAACAGGTATGTGCCACCACATCTGGCTAATTTTTTTACTTTTTTCATTTTTGTAGAGATGGGGTCTTGCTATGTTGCCCAGGCTAGGCTCTCACCTTAAATCACATGGTTGGTCTACTTGGTGTGGCCATTCCTCACCCTAAATCACATTGTTGGTGTGCATCAAAGCTTCCAGCCAAACAAAGACATTCCTATCAGGTATGATATCTTAGAGATCACCCCCTACGTGTTAAGGATGATGGCCAGATCTTTTGGAGACAAGATTAAATTTTTTTTTTTTTTTTTTTTTTTTTTGAGACGGAGTCTCGCTCTGTCGCCCAGGCTGGAGTGCAGTGGCCGGATCTCAGCTCACAGCAAGCTCCGCCTCCCGGGTTTACGCCATTCTCCTGCCTCAGCCTCCCGAGTAGCTGGGACTACAGGCGCCCGCCACCTCGCCCGGCTAGTTTTTTTTTGCATTTTTTAGTAGAGACTGGGTTTCACCATGTTAGCCAGGATGGTCTCGATCTCCTGACCTCGTGATCTGCCCGTCTCGGCCTCCCAAAGTGCTGGGATTACAGGCTTGAGCCACCGCGCCCGGCCAAGATTAAATTCTTTATGTTGCTGTTGTTTTGTAGAGATGGGGTTTCACTATGTTGCCCAGGCTGGGCTCAAGAAATCTGCTAGCCTCAGCCTCCCAAAGTGCTGGGATTACAGACGTGAGACACTGTGCTTAGCCAAGATTAAATTCTTTACTACACAAATGCCAGTGACTACAATTCAGTCAGTTCTTTGCACAGAATTGAAGCCTTGGCTAGCTTTCAGCCATTTTCCTTACCGCTCTGTATAAACCCTTCTATTCCTTGGTTCTTCCCCTGATTTATTCTGAAGCCCTCTTCAAAGAGTCTCTCTCAGGAGCCAACTGCCCATGGCCCTGGAGCCTCACGGGTGCTGCCTCCATCTGAGCCCTCTCCTGCCCACCCCCTGGGCAGTGCCCTGTGCTCTGGGCACTCAGTAACAAGGTCACGATGAACCCCTCTCATGCTTCCCTTCCAGGTCGCCACCATTTGGCGGGAGTTTAGAGCCTCTTCTTGCTGCACATCATACCCTACACCCTTTCCAGCATCTCAGGTGACTTTCACCGCTCTACCCATTCCCAGAACAGCTCCTGTGTTTCAGCAAGGCTAGCCTAGTGTGGCCCAAACACTCACATTCAAGGTTCCCAAGTCATACAAATGGTCCCAGGGATATTGACTCTAGGGCCTTTGTGGAAAATGCCTACTCACCCACAGGAATGGGTTGCTGGGATCATCTGAAGGGCCTGTTATTCTCAAGAGAATTCTGTCTCATATGGATTCATAGTGGATATGGAATTAGCCCAAAGTTTCAGACCTGGTCCTGTCCTGGGCTTCCTGTCACCTGTTTAAGTATCCCACAGGCTCTACCCAACAGGAGGCCCAGGAAAGCACCAAGGTTTGGGGTGGGAGCACAAGTGCAGGGACTAAAACAGAAGTTTCCTAAGCCCCTAGAGGTGTTCAAAAGTAGTCAGGGTGGCCCATGAGCGCTTTTCAATATTTCGAAGAAATGGTGGTGAACAGAACACCTTTACCTATAATAAGGCTGCCTGAGTTAATGAAAATATCACTTTTTTTTTTTTTGCTTTGACTGTTTTTCTTCCAATTCATGCTAATCATTAGTTGAAAGTAGATATATCTTTGCCCAATGTTAATGTGAATGGAATTCTTTATTAAATAAAAGTGTTTTTGATAATATATTTTAGAACAGGTTAGAATCCTCTGGTCTTGTTCACTTTAACTCTGAGGGCTGCTGGGACACTAAGCAGGGCTTGAGGGCAGAGTCAGAAGAGAAGGCCCCAAAAGCAAGAGGATGAGAAAAGATATAGAGGAGGGATGCTGGAAATGGCTGTGAGCCCACGAGGCGGGTGTGAAATGGCCCCAAAGGCTAGCTTCCACCCACTGAGCTCTGACTGTGGTGGCTGGCCTTGACGCTAGCCTCTCTTAGCCTGAGCTCTGGTGCAAGGTAAGTCTGAGCTGAGCTGAGCATCAAGGAGCTGCCTCTAGACAGCTAAGGCTAAATAAGAACTAGTTCAAGTTTACAGCAACCCCAGTTTAATCTGATATTGTCTTAAGTGACAGGTAAGAGGGGAAGCATGCTATAGAGACCTGGGGTGCTTGTGAGGACAACATGAGGTAATCGCTGATTAGTGAGAAGCAGAGTGATGAGCAGGTACCAGGAGACAGTGGAGCAGAGTCGTTCTTGTTTCTCACACTCTGCATAGGCAGCTGGGAAACATTTCTGCTCTGTTCCAAAAACGAGATTTAAACTCCCACGTAAAGACTTTAGAGTCCTCCATTTTCAGTGGCTCCATCTGCCTACCCCTGGCTCCTCTAAGCTCAGTCCCCTCCCAGGACATGCAGGCACACATATGTTGGCATGCCCTCTTTTTTTCCAGCTTTGTGAAATTTCTTTTTGTTTTATTGTAGTAAAAAATATATAATAAAATACGCAATTTAAACAACTTTTAAGTGTACAATTCTGTGGCATCGTATGCCTTCATGATGCTGTAGAACCATCCCCCCATCCATTTCTAAAACTTTCCATCACCCCCAACAAATTCTGTACCCATGAGACAATATTTCTCCCATTTTCCCTCCCGTCAGCCTCAGGTAATCTCTTATCTACCACCTGTCTCTATGAATTTGCCTAATCTAGATATTTCATGTAAGTGGAATCATATATTCATTATTTTCTTTCTGGCTTATTTCACTTCGCAGGTTTTCATGTTGTAATGTATATCAGAACCATATTTTGTTTATCTATTTTCCACTGATGGGCACTTGGGTTGTTACCAGCTTCTGAAAATCATGAATAGTGGTGCTGTGAACATTGGTATACACATTCTGTCTCAGTCTGTTTTTGATTCTTTGGTATATGTACCTCTGACACCACTCTCCTTGAACACATAGTATCTCCCCTCCCCACCTACTTTCCTGTGGCTGCAGTTACTGAAGCCTCACAGGGAAGGATTGGTGTTCCAGAGCCCAAGAAGCCCGCAAAGTGGAGGCAAGGTGAGTGGGCAGAGGACAGACCTGGAAACCCTAGTGCTAGGCAGCTCAGCCTCGGCTACCACCTGTGAGGGACGGCAGAGGCCTAGAATAGGTAGTGCTGCTTCTCCCTCTCTCTCCCGAGAAGCTGCCCAGAACTGCTCCTTCAGTCTCCCCCAGGGAAGAGCGGAAGTGGGAGAAAATAATAGGGATTGCCCTTCCCCTTGGCAGAGGCAAGTGGCCACTGCCCTACCCTGCCCTGCCCCTCCTCGGCTGTCCTGCTCTGCTCCCAGGAGCTGCAGCAGCACCAGGTCCTCTAGACCAACTCCAACAATATTTACACCAGCACCCAAGTTTGACTTGACCAAGGGCACTTTCCAGCAGCTGATGTGACTCCTCAGGCCAAGCTGGCTTTCTCTTGCACCAGAAGAGGGAAGCGGTGACTATAGGACATGAGAGGCAATGCAGGTTCTACTTTGAGTATAACCTGACCAGCCAAGCTGCTGTGAACTCATGGCCTAGACCTCAAACGAAAAAGCCATTCACAAGCAAATGAAGGGAAAATAACTAACTGGTTTTCTTAAATACTGCTTGGCTGATAATTTGGTTGTTTGGTTTTGTTTGTTTGTTTGTTTTTTAGATGGAGTCTGTTGCCCAGGCTGGAGTGCAGTGGCACGATCTCGGCTCACTGTAACCTCTGCCTCCCGGGTTCAAGCGATTCTCCTGCCTCAGCCTCCCAAGTAGCTAGGATTACAGGCGCATGCCAGCATGCCCAGCTAATTTTTGTACTTTTAGTAGAGACAGGGTTTCGCCATGTTAGCCAGTCTAGTTTCAAACTCCTGACCTTAGGTAATCCACCCACCTTGGCTTCCCAAAGTGCTAGGATTACAGGCATGAGCCACCACACCCGGCCTAAATTTGGGGATCTTAATTACAATCCTCCTACAACCTGAAGCCCCCCAAAATACTTACAGTCATCACCCACAGGTCCCGCGGAACACTGGGCAGGAGGATCCCTCTGCAAGTCGGTTAATTCCTAGAACATGAGATAGTGGGTCAGAGTGGCTGTATGTTGGGGATTCTGCCTTTACACACCAATCTTGGTAGCTGGAAGGAATTCTCCTGGTGGTAGGAGGCTCCTAGGCCTCAGGAGTGGGTTAGAGACAAGATGGGTCATAGAAGTCTACTCCCTGCTGTAAAGATACCAGAGAAGTAGGTATGATCATTTCCATTTTATACATTAGGAAATTGAATTGTAAAGAGATGAAGTTACCTACTCAAGGTACACAGCTGGAAGAGGGCAGGCAAGAAGTCAGTCACACGTAGCTCTGCCTTACCTCCAAGCCTAGCCTCCCACCTCCTCAGGTAGAAGACATCCCTAGGCCCCCAGGTGCTGAGGATACGGAAGGAAAGCAGACCAGAAGAGAGTTCTGGGAGAAGGATAGGTGCCAGGTTTTACTACTAGGCTAATGAATTAATGTATGGAAGCAGTTAGCACCAAGGAAGCGCTCATCTCTCTACTTTGCCTCCCCAACCACCATCCCAATCACCCCAGTCACCACTGGTTATGTGGTAAGTCCTAGGGCTCTGAATGTGGAGACTTTGGCACTTGAGCCAAAGTCTAACACTGCACCAGTGGGGATCGGGGATTATACCACAACTAGATTCCCTTTATGGGAAACCATCTCTGAATTAAGCCAAACACTGTCCTATCTACACAAACTCTCCTGATTTCACCATATGTCTCTGGACACGCTGATCATTTCAGTAACCACCTCTGGCCATCCTGCATTTATCCCCTTCACTTCAAATTTAATCAGCCAAGATGGAAGTATTAACATCACAGAAGCCAACAAATGCTACAAATCAGGGCCATGTTTTCTCCCCGAGGGTTGATCTTTAAACATCTACCAGTATACCACTGGCCAATTCTAATAGTATCTAATATATCTGAACCCATTTCCTCATAAGTAAAATGAATTATACTTGGAAAGCACTCAGGAAGCAGCATTAGGAGTGGTCAAAAAAGAATTTAACTTGGGAACAACTGAGGTCATGCAAGGGGACCGAGGACAGGCTCGGAAATGCAAGAGCTACAGAAATCTCTGTGGAACATTTCCTTTTTGCTTACCTCTCTGCTATGTGCCCCTCAGCACCTCCACTATCATGGTGCAGGGGAATTGTTTACATTCGTTGCGATACTGCATGGATAAATGAGCTCTATGATAGAACCACTAAGGCAAATCCTGAAGAGGTTACATGAAGAGCCAGGGGCAGGAAAAGCCAGCAGTACAGACCAATTCCCTCTACCTCACAAGGTTTTCCCACACCTCTATGCTTTTGCACTGCCAGTATGCAGAATCCATGGCCCCTTTAGAGGTGTGATCAACAGTTACACCCACACTTAATGATCCCTGAAAGGCCGTGTGTGGATTCCCATTGATAGACTCCAACCAGCACCCAGGAGTTTTGAATGCTAACTGGCATTTCAAGGAAGAATGGTGTGACTTGAAAGAAACTAGTCCACTCACACATCGAATTCCTGTGTTCACCTCACAGGGTTAGAAGACTCAGGTCTGAGTCCGAGCTCCATCACTGAGGAAATCACTTTCACCTCTTTGGGCCTCAGTATAATTATCTGTTAAGCTGTAATCATACTTGCCTGCCAACTTGCCGGCACTATTGTGTGGCTACAAATTTTGCATGTAAGTTTTTAATGTATATAATGTAAGCAAGAGCAACTAGTAAATATCATGACAATAGTGGTATAGAGAATGCCACAATTAGTATTATAAAAAGGGAGAGGAATAAGTAGAATATATATATATTTCTAGAAGAATACTTCGACACTGGTTGCCCCTCCAGGAGGGGAATTGGATGGCTAGGGACAGTCTTGGGCGGGAGACTTTTCCCTGTATATCCTTTGCACCTTTTGAACCATAGGAATTTATTATCAAATCATTAAATGTATAAATATTTTATTTATTGTAAAGGATTAAGTAGGTTAAGTTTATATAGTAATTACTATTACAAGTAACAATGATAAAAGTTGAGAAGTTCCAAAAAAGAGAAAGTAAGTTAAAGTATTGAATATTAGTAGAGAAGAGTTAAGCAAACCATGCTACATACCCAGTTATTTCTTAACTGTGTTCCATCAACTCCAAGACTCCATCCTTTGTAAGACACAATTTTACTTTACATACAATTGGGGGGGGTGGGGAACATGCTGGCAAATAAGCTAACACCAAATGCTTTCTTTGCACATAAACTTTAATTTTACTTAAAAATTACTTTTATTAGACTGTGTACAGTGGTTCACACCTGTAATCCTAGCACTTTGGGAGGCTGAGGTAGGCAGATCACTTGAGGTCAGGAGCTCGAGACCAGCTTGGCCAACACTGTGAAACCTTGTCTCTACTAAAAATACAAAACTTAGCTGGGCGTGGTGGCACGTGGCTATAACCAGCTATTCAGGAGGCTGAGGCACAAGAATCGCTTTACAGGGTGATGCCATGGGCAGGGCGGAGTGTCTGGGGTCTTTTGGGAGCCTCCAATCCCCAACAGTTTTGCAGAACACTGATATCTATGGACTCTAAAATGGACTTCATTTAAAGAAACCCACAGACCATTAATGGACAAAAACATGAATCAATATGTATTGTGGCATTCCAATTCTAGCACTGTGGAAGAGCATCAAGTACAATGTTTTTGAAGACCATGGCCTATCATCATTATGCATTCAAGATCTGAGTTTGAATAACCTCATCAAGACTTAGATCTTCTTCAAAAGCTTCAAGTCTCATTTGCATTAAAGCTCTCCATTGAACCCTCTCACAAAAGTACAAGCTTAAAGGGAGTAAAATCCATTAATACATTCCATTTGATATCCCTTCTTCTGACTTCTCTTCAATTTCCTTGGCCTCTGGGGCTTTTTGTATTGCTTATGTTCTTTTAGAGCCAAAGTGACAGTGCTTTCCAAAAAAAGTGTGTTCTGTGGCCATAAGTTTACACAGATAGAGAAGCATAAATTTAGCATGATGAATTTAGAATTAGGTCTTTTATGGTATTCTGTAAAAAGTTGAATTAACAATAAGAAAATGAGGATGAAGCAGTAAAAATATTTTGGGTTAGATTATACTCTCAGAAGCTATGTGGTTTAGAGAAAAGGGCCTCCAACCTAAAAGTTAATAGTTACTATTTTGTCTTTGCCTTGTACTAGGTATAGGTAACTGAGAAAGTCACTTAACCTCTCTGAATCTTAACTTCATTATCTATAAAGTGTAGCTGATATTTTCCCCTCCCTACCTCACAGGGTCCTTGTGAGGAACAAGTGAAACAATGTACAAAAAGAAATATAAAATGTATAGTACAGACAAAGGGTCCTGTTACATAGTTGCAAATCATTCCCTCAGATCTTGGGCCTAGGAAGGTAGGTGATTTAAGCTCATTGAAACATGTACCATGTCCAGGCTGGATACATGGTAACAAGGCTATGTTACATTTTTTTTTTCTCTGAGTTGAGTACCTAAAATACCACATGGGCTAATTCTAAGAAGGAGTACCAATATCTATTTTCCTATAATTATAGCTTAGCATTGTTAATGCTCTAGAGCAGTTATGCATTGTAACATATTAGTGATTTGTGAAATATTTTTACTAAAACGTGACCAGCATTTTTCTTTAAATGAAAGAATGTAGAACATTTCACAATGCATCCCACATGATAAAGAGCAAAATAAATTTTTTTAGTTGTATGTACATATGTGTGTGTGTGAATGTGTGTGTACTTGGTCATTAAATAAGAAGTATTTTTTCTTCCTGTGGGGGGGGGGGGGGAAAGAATTGCTTTAGCCCCGGAAGGCGGAGGTTGCAGTGAGCCGAGATTGCTCCTGTGTGACACAGTGAGACTCTGTTTCAAAAAATTAAAAAATTAAAATTACTCTTATCAAAAGAATTCTTTTAGGCTTAGACATAGCTTTGTGTGTTTCTTTTTAAGTATCATTCATGCATCCAAAAAAAAAAAAAAAAACAAAGGAAAAACAAGTGAAATAAATAAACTGGTTTGTTCAGGTATTCCTAAAGTTTCTTCCCATTCAGAGCCCAACACTGAGTCATTGATGTCTACACAATATCATCCTCTGTGTCTTCTAAAACAATGGTAATGTGGCAATTCTTAGAGTCCTCTACTACTGTTTCTGGAGTTTTCTTTCAAGACATCAATACTTATTCTGCAAATGCCCATGATACACAATCTATTTGCATGTATTCCAGCAAAAAAAAAAAAAAAAAAAAAAAAAAATGACCCAGGCTTACCAAGTTGAGGGTAGGTGGTACCTTCCTTTCTCGGGCTATGAAGAGTTTGGTTGCTCGACACAGAATTAGGAAATTCCAGTCCTTCCTCCAACAACAAATATTTGCTTCACTAGTATGAAATTTACTCTTCACTGTCCTGTTTCTGTGCCTGTGTTCATGAAAGCTTTTCTTTTCAGTGCTAAATCACACTATCTTTTTGAAAATATTTTTAAAACAATTGAACTCAACAAATACAGTACCAGCAATGCACTTACCTCATAATGAACTGCCATGATCCAGTTTACTCATATAGATAGTGACAACTAAGTGAAGGTAACCTGGCTGACAGCTATTGTAAGAAGCATCCCAATTTTAGAGATGTGAACATTTGAAAAAATATTCATCTTGAAGTAGATGAATACGGCATTATCTTACTTCCAAGTTCTCTTTATTTATTTTTATTTTTATTTTTTATTTTTTTGAGACAGGGTCTCACTCTGTTGCCCAGGCTGGAGTGCACTGGCACCATCTCAGCTCACTGCAACCTCTGCCTACCAGGTTCAAGTGCTTCACCCTCCAGAGTAGCTGGGATTGATTACAGGTATGCATCACCATGCCCGGCTAATTTTTGTATTTGTAGTAGAGATGAGTTTCACCATGCTGGCCAGGCTGGTCTTGAACTCCTGACCTCAAGTGATCCTCCTGCCTCAGCCTCCCAAAGTGTTGGGATTACAGGCGTGAGCCACCACGCCCAGCCCCAAGTTTCTTTAAAGAGTAATTAATATCTTTATAATCAGAAGTTAAACTTTTTTTTGAGAAACTAAACCAAGTATTATGCAGCCACTGAAAATTCGTTTTTAAAGACTATAGAACAACAGGAGAAAATGTCATGATACAACATTAAAGGAAAAGGGCAAGAAAAAAGCAGAGTATAAAATTTGATGTACTACGTGATGACAACAATCTGAAACATATACACATCAAAGGCACTGAAAAAAAATCCACGAAAATGTGAACCACAATTATATGAATGGGTAGAGAATATATATACATATATATTTCTAGAAGACTACTTTAACATTTGTTGCCCCCCAGGAGGGGAACTGGATGGCACACATTCCAGCAAGAAAAAAATGACCCACTTTAGATGACTAGAGATGACTTTTTTTAAAACTGAATTTTGGGAGTATTTTCCAAATTTTCTTTAATTTTCTTTATTTTTATTTTTTTGAGACAGGCAG
The DNA here is from genome assembly GCF_000951045.1 of Mandrillus leucophaeus. Taxonomy (NCBI): domain Eukaryota; kingdom Metazoa; phylum Chordata; class Mammalia; order Primates; family Cercopithecidae; genus Mandrillus; species Mandrillus leucophaeus. The sequence goes on along the minus strand of NW_012102565.1, from coordinate 650,544 downwards.
GATTTTGCTCTGTCACACAGGCTGGAGTGCAGTGGCACCATCTCGGTTCACTGCAACCTCCATCTCCTGGGTTCAAGCGATTCTTATGCCTCAGTCTCCCGAGTAGCTGGGATTACACGCACATACCACTATGCCCGACTAATGTTTGTATATTTAGGAGAGACAGGGTTTTGCCATGTTGGCCAGGCTTGTCTCAAACTCCTGGCCTCAATTGATCCATCAGCCTCGGCCTCCCAAAGTGCTGAGATTACAGGCATGAGCCACCCTGCTCAGCCAGGTATTTTCCAAATTTTCTTTAAAGTACATGTATTGCAAAGTATATGTGTTAAATATGTATTGATATAATAGTTTGGATCTGTGTTCCCACCCAAAACTCTTGTCAAATGGTAATCTCCAATGTTGAGGGTGAGGCCTGGGGGCAAGTGATTGGTTTAGTATCATCTACTTGGTGGTATCCTCTTCTCACAAGATCTGATTGTTTAAAAGTGTGTCACGGGCCGGGCGCAGTGGTTCACACCTGTAATCCCAGCACTTTGGGAGCCCAAGGTGGGCAGATCACGAGGTCAGGAGATCAAGACCATCCTGGCTAACGTGGTGAAACCCCATCTCTACTAAGAATACAAAAAATTAGCCAGGCGTGGTGGCAGGAGCCTGTAGTCCCAGCTATTAGGGGAGGCTGAGCCCAGAGAATGGCATGAACCCAGGAGGCGGGGCTTGCAGTGAGCCAAGGTTGCACCACTGCACTCCAGCCTGGGCGGCAGAGCAAGGCTCTGTCTCAAAAAAAAAAAAAAAAAAAAATTGTGTCATGGCCGGTCATGGTGGCTCATGCTTGTAATCCCAGCACTTCAGGAGGCCCAAGTGGGTGGATCGCTTGAGCTCAGGAGTTCAAGACCAGCCTGGGCAACATGGCAAAACCCCGTCTCTACTAAAAAGACAAAAAAAAAGTAGTCAGGTGTGGTGGCACACACTATAATTCCAGTTACTCCAGAGGCTGAGACATGAGAATCACTTGAACCAGAGACATGAGAATCACTTGAGCCAGGGAGACAGAGGCTGCAGTGAGCAGAAATTGCACCACTGCACTCCAGCCTGGGTGACAGAGACCCTGTCTCAAAAATAAATAAATAAATAAATAAAAGTGTGGAGAATCTCCCCTTGTTTTCTCTCTTGCTCCTATTCTGCCCATGTAACATGCCTGCTCTGCTCCCTGTTTGCCTTCCACCGTGAGTGTAAGTGTCCCCTCCTCTGAGGCAGAGCAGACACTAGTGCCATGCTTCTTATACAGCCTGTGGAACTGTGAGCCAATTAAAACTCTTTTCTTTCTAAATTATCTCATCTCAGGTTTGTTTTTTTTTGTTTGTTTTTTGTTTTTTGTTTTTTGACATAGGGTCTCACTCTGTCACCCAGGTTGGAGTGCAGGGGCATGATATTGGCTCACTGCAACCTCCACTTCCCAGGCTCAAGCGATCCTTCCACCTCAGTCACCTGAGTAGCTGGGAACATAGGCACACACTACCAACTATGTCTGTCTAATTTTTTGTACTTTTGGTAGAGCTGGGGTTTTGCCATGTTGCCCAGGCTGGTCTTGAACTCCTGAGCTCAGGCCATCCACCTGCCTTAGCCTCCCAAAGTGCTAGAATTATAGGCATGAGCCACCTCATCCGGCCTTCAGCTTCTTTCTTTCTTTCTTTCTTTTTTTGAGACAGAGTCTTACTCTATTGCCCAGGCTGGAGTGCAGTGGCATGATCTCAGCTCACTGCAACCTCTGCCTCCCAGGTTCAAGCAATTCTCCTGCCTCAGCCTCCCAAGTAGCCAGGATTATAGGCGCCTGCCACCACACCCAGCTAATTTTTGTATTTTTAGTAGATACGGGGTTTCACCATGTTGACCAGGACCTGACCTCAGATGAGCTGTCTGCCTCGGCCTCCCAAAATGCTGGGATTACAGACATGAGCCACTGTGTCCAGCCAGGTATTTCCTAATAGCAATGTAAGAATGGACTAATACACATATCAAAGAGAAAAAAAAAAATTAAAAAATCGAACTGCTGTCACATACAACCCTGTCACACCTGCAATCCCAGCACTTTAGGAGGCTGAGGTGGGAGGATTGCATGAGCCTAGGAGTTTGAGACCAGCCTTGGCAACGTGGTGAAATCCGCTCCCTACAAAAATTTTAAAATTAGCCAGATGTGGTGGCAGGCACCTGTAGTCCCAGCTACTGGGAAAGCTAAGTAGGCGGACTGCTTGAACCCAGGAGGTCAAGGCTACAGTGAGCTATGATTAAGCCACTGCACTCCAGCCTGGGTAACAGAGCAAGACCCTGTCTCAAAAACTAACTAACTAACTAAACTAGCTAAATAAATAAAAAGTGCATCTAAAAACATTCAATTTGAAACATTCATTTGAAAACATATTTTTAAAGGGTTGAAGTTGGTTAGAAAGAGCTGTGGATTGGAAACTTAAGGGGGCAGCTGGTAGACATCACACACCTGGCTCAGGCTCGCATATTGCTGGCTACCTGCTCAGCACCCATCCGCCTTCCTCCTTTCCGAAGGACTCCTGTTCTGAAGGACTCCTGGTCAACTCACTCTCAGCTCCAGGTCTAAGGGTAACCAGACTCCTTGCCACTCATTGGTTTAGGAATGAGCATGAGACATAATTCATAACAAGGCAAAGGAAAAAAAAAACATCTGCTGGGCTTTCTGAGAACATTCTCATCAGTTCTTCTGGAAGCAATTGTCTCTATTACTCCCAGATGTCCAGCAGGCTGTGTGTCCCAGAGCCATTCAGCCCAGAGTGACACAGAAACAGACCAGGAGAGGGGGACTGAGATGCTCCCAAGGTCCTGCCACAGGACCTCCAATTCCATGCACAAGGGCAGCTCAGCTTCTGTCACTTGCAGCCAAGACATCCTAACTAGTGGTGGCCCAATGGTGCCATCTCACCACTGCAGGCTTGACACACTTTTAAAGTTGTATTTCCTACAGTTCTGTTGTTTTCCCCAGGACTTGCTACATAATTTGCAGGGCAAATTATGTGCATGTGAAAACGTAGGGTCTCTAGTTCAATAATTATTAAGAATTTCCTGCCGGGCGCGGTGGCTCAAGCCTGTAATCCCAGCACTTTGGGAGGCCGAGACGGGCGGATCACAAGGTCAGGAGATCGAGACCATCCTGGCTAACACGGTGAAACCCCGTCTCTACTAAAAACACAAAAAACTAGCCGGGCGAGGTGGCGGGCGCCTGTAGTCCCAGCTACTCGGGAGGCTGAGGCAGGAGAATGGCGTAAACCCAGGAGGCGGAGCTTGCAGTGAGCTGAGATCGCGCCACTGCACTCCAGCCTGGGGGACAGAGCAAGACTCCATCTCAAAAAAAAAAAAAAAAAAAAAAAAGAATTTCCTGATGGTGACAGCAGAGCATAAAACCAAAGGCAGAGCCCATCCAAGCCTGGGGCCCTGTGAGACTGAATGCATCACACACACATGAAGCCAGTCCTGACCTTGATTCTTGTTTTGTTTTTGTTTTAAGACAGGGTCTCACTCTGGTTGCCCAGGCTGGAGTGCAGTGGTGAGGCTCACTACAGTCTTGACCTCCCAGGCTCAGGTGATTCTCCCACCTTAGCCTCCTGAGTAGCTGGGATTACAGGTGTGTGTCACTGCGCTCAGCTACTTTTTTTTTTTTTTTTAATTTACTTTTATTTTTTTTAGACGGAGTCTCGCTCTGTCACCCAGGCTGGAGTGCAGTGGTGCAATCTCAGCTCACTGCAACCTCCACCCTCCGGGTTCAAGCAATTCTCCTGCCTCAGCCTCTGGAGTAGTTGGGGTTACAGGCGTGCACCACCACGCCTGGCTAACTGTTCTGTATTTTTATTACAGAGGGGTTTCAGTACATTGGTCAGGCTGGTCTGAAACTCCTGACCTTAAATGATCCACCCATCTTGGTCTTCCAAAGTGCTGTGATTACAGGCATGAGCCACCTCGCCTGGCCATTTTTTAATTTTTAGTGGAGATGGAATTTTGCTGTGTTGCCCAGTTGGTCTCAAACTCCTGGACTCAAGCAATCCACCCGCCTTGGCCTCCCAGAGTGCTGGGATATAGGTATGGGCCACTGCACCCAGCCTGTCCTTGATTCTTATCAAGGAAAAGTTCTCCCTGGCCTTATGACTTCAGTTACCTTGGATCAATAGTTGACATTTCATGCTCAAGGTGCAAACTTGTTTTTCCAAACCCTTCCTTTTATAAATCTTATCAGCCTATACATTTGAATATGTAGGCTCAAACCTTTACTCCTTAATCTCTCCTACCCTCCTCCCTGCCTTCAAAACTTCTGATTCCCCATCCTAGATAATAACACCACCATCTACCAAGTGACCCATTTTGTACACCTCCTTGTTTCACTTTCACCACATCCTCTCCTCAAGTCCTGTCAATTCCACTTCTGTAATGTGGTCCAGGCACTGCTTTGGCCTAGCATCCATTCCATGGTCATTAATTTGGGCAAAGCCTCTGCTGAATCTTCACAACAGCCTCTAGTCTCCCTCTGTCCCACTTTAGGCCACACTGCCGCCAGAAGGATCTTTTTATAACACAGATCTCAGCACGTCATTCATCTGCTTCAAAGTCCTAGGATCACAGACGACCCCTTTCAGAGAATAACTCATCAAAATTATCTCTCTTTTGGACAGCTATTTAAAAAGAAGAGTCATACTCTCAGAGATCCTGTTATTCCACCTCTGGCAATCAAACCCAGTAATGTGAATTAAGGAAAAGGCTCATTGTACAATGATGGTTGATCTGGTTTGGATATTTGTCCCCTCCAAATCTCATGCTGAAATGTGATCGCCAGTGTTGGAGGTGAGGCCTGGTGGGAGGTGTCTGGGTCATGGGGGCAGATTCCTCATGAATGGCTTGGTAGCCCCCCAACAATAATCTGTGAGTGCTCACTCTATTAGTTCATGCGAGATCTGGGTGTTTAAAAGAGCTGGCATCTCTCTCGCTCCCTTTCTTACCAGGTGACACGCCTGCTTCTCCTTTGCTTTCCGCCATGATTGTAAGCTTCCTGAGGCCTCACCAGAAGCAGATGCTGGCACTATGCTTCTTGTACAGCCTGCAGAACTGAGAGCCAAATAAACCTCTTTTCTTTATTAATTACTCAGCCTCAGATATTCCTTTATAGCAAACAAAACAGCCTAATACAAAGTTCATAACAGCAAATAGTGAAGAATTTTGAACAACAGCAGCTAACTCATATTGAGTGCTTGGTATACAGCAAGCATGTGCTAAACACATTTCATAGCATTTAATTCTCGAAACAACTCTGTAAACATGTAGGACTGGGAGGCTAGGAATGATTAAGTGCCTTACCCAAGGTCCCACTATAAGTGACCTCACATTCTCTAACCCAGGTCTGTCTGACACCCAAGTTCATACTTTTACCTACTACAGTTTTACCTACTACAGGTAATGACTAAATAAGTCACTAGTCACGTACTTGTGGAAAGTTAATGTTAGAAATTAGTTACAGAACTGGACATGGTATCTCACGTTGTAATCCCACCACTTTAGGAGGTAGAGGCAAGAGGATCGCTTAAGCCCAGGAGTATGAGACCAGCCTGGGCAACATAGTGAGACACTGTCTCTACAAAAAATAAACAATTGGCTGGGCATGGTGGCATGTAGTCCCCGCTACCCAGGAAGCTGAGGAGGGAGGATCACTTGAACCCGGAAGGTTGAGGCTGCAGTGAGCCATGATTGTGCCACTGTACTCCAGCCTGGGCGACAGAGCAAGACTGTC
>NW_012102565.1:635899-643675 GCF_000951045.1 Mandrillus leucophaeus | reverse complement strand
TCGACCACTGGTCAGCAAGGCCCCGGAGAGGCCAGCGAAGAGGAGGGGCTCGTTGGCTTTACCGGACGCGCGGAGCACCCTCAAGGTGCCAAACGCTCGCTTGCTCCCTGTTCCTACATCCTGGGCGTCTTCTCAGGCTGTCATATAACTCCTGAGAATAGTGGTTCTTAACTCTGTAAGTATACATACCCTTGTACGCCTTATGGCTGGATGCGTTACAGCCATTTCCATGTAGATGTCTGTGCATACGTGCACACGCACAACTCTCCGCAGTTTTGGAGATCTCCGTGTTCAGTCGTACCTCACGTGATCTTGCACTGCCAATGTTGAGAACCAATGCCTTAGACTATGCATCTCCCAAACTTAATTAGCTGTCTCCTTCCTGTTTTCCTAAGACTTGGCAGGCGTCTAGGTCAGAGTTGTTTAAACTGAGGGTTATGAACTATTTAGTGTGTCACGAAATCAATTTAATAGGTTGCAACCAACATTTGAAAAAAAAAAAAAAAAGCCAGACGAGGTGGCTCACGCCTACAATCCCAGCACTTTGGGAGGCTGAGGCAGGCGGATCACTTGAGGTCAGGAGTTCGAGACCAGCCTGGCCAACATGGTGAAACCCCGTCTGTACTAAAAATACAGAAATTAGCTGGGCATAGTAACGTATGCCTGTAATCCTAGCTACTTGAGAGGCTACTTGAGAATCACTTGAACCCAGGAGGCAGAGGTTGCAGTGAGCCAAGATCGCGCCACTGCACTCCAGCCTGGGCAACAGAGCGAGACTGTGTCTCAAAAATAATAAAAAATAAAAATAAAAAAGAATAAAATGTCAGTGCCTGTCACACAGTGAAGGTAAGAATTGTGGAAGTTTTGTTGCTGTGTATATGTAGATGATATTTAATCTTCAGACTGAGACATGTTTGAGCATGAAAGTGGCTGTTAATATAATTACTCTGGGACCAAAGCCATAATTTAGGATTGTCTCCAGCCAGCCAGGACACATGGTCACCTCTATGTTTGTACTCAGTCAGGAAACAAAATGTATTATAGACATTTCAATGGTTGCCCAGCTTTGTCCCTGGCTTTCATGCTCCTATTCCCTCAATCTGTCCTCCACACAACTTCATAAACTGTCTGAAATATAAAGCTTACCACACTGCATCCTTACCCAGAACTCTTCAAGGAAGCCCAGTGGCCTATAGCATCACATTCACTGTCATTCAGGGGCCTTCAAAATCTAGGATCTTCAGCCAGGCACAGTGACTCACGCCTGTAATCCCAGCACTTTGGGAGATTGAGGTGGGTGGATCCCTTAGTCCAGGAGTTCTAGACCATCCCTGGGCAACATGGTGAAACCTCGTCTCTACAAAAAATACAAAACTTAGCTGGGCATGGTGGTGTGCGCCTGTAGTCCCAGCTACTTGGGAGGCTGAGGTGGGAGGATCACTTGAGCCCGAGAGATCAAGGCTGCAGTGAGTTGTGATGGCACCACTGCACTCCAGGCTGGGAGACAGAGCAAGACCCGGTCTCAAAAAAACAAAAACTCAAAACAAAATCAAGTATCCTCCAGCTTTACCTTCTCCTTCCTACCTCCAGCCGACCTGACTATCAAGTGTTTCCATCACCACAGCATCTACGTTCCTTGACTAGAGCATTCACCTTCCAAAGCCAGCTCAAGCATCACCCGTTGAACGGCCCAGGTCAAGCACTTCCCCTTGGTGTCAAACATTTACAACAGAAATTTTTGTTAGTCCATGGGCCATCCATCCTCCTACATTATTGACATGGCCTTCCCTCCCCATAAAACAAGTGATTCTAGATTTTATAAATGTTTATATATTTATGTAAGAACATATAAATGATTATTTATGTGCTAAGAATATATATGGTGGTTTTGAAGTGTCAAATCTCAAAAAGTATTTTTGGATGGTAGGTTTACTAATGTGTTAATTTCTAAAATTTCTACAGAGAATTTGCATCATTTGTATAATTCAGGAAAAAAAGAAACACAGGATAGAAAATGAAAAATTCTGTTTCTACTCCCTGTTGATAGTTTAGTGAATGGTTTTCTAAACTTTTTAGTATGCTTATATGTAATGTTTCATTTTCAACATTGAAATAATTTTAGATGTACAGAAATGTTGCAAGAATAATACACAATTGGTCAGGTGCAGTGGCTTATGCCTGTAATCACAGCACTTTGGGAGGTCGAGGCGGGTGAATTGCTTGAGGCCAGGAGTTCAAGCTTAGCCTGGCCAACATGGTGAGACCCCATCTCTACAAAAAGTACAAAATTTAGCCAGGTGTGGTGGCGTGCACCTGTAGTCCCAGCTACTTGGGAGGCTCAGGCACAAGAATTGTTTAAACCCAGGAGGCAGAGGTTGCAGTGAGCTGAGATTGCACCACTGCACTTCAACCTGGGCAATGGTGAGACTGTGTCTCAAGAAAAAAAAAAAAAGAATAATACACAGAAGATTTTTAAATGGATAATTTTGACTACATGAAAGTTTAAAACTTTTGTCAAACAACACCAACTAGAAACCAAAAAGACAGCACACAGAATGCGAGACAATGTTTGAAATAATAATATCTCACTACAGTCTAAGATCCAGAATATATTAAGAATATTTAGAACTCAATAAAAAAGACTAATAACCCAATTAAAAACTGGGCAAAAGATGTGAATAGAAATTTCTTCAAAGAAGATACTCAACTGGGCAATAAGCACATTTTAAAAAATCAGGCTGGGCGTGGTGGCTGAGGCCTGTAATCTCAACACTTTGGGAAGCTGAGGTTGGAGGATTGTTTGAGGCCAGGAGTTTGAGACCAGATTGGGCAACATAGTGAACCCCTGACTACAGAAAAATTTAAAAGTTAGCCGAATGTGGTGGTGTGCATCTGAGGGCCCAGCTACTCAGGAGGTTGAGGTGTGATTATTGCTTGATTCCAGGAATTTGAGGCTGCAGGGAGCTATGATTGAGCCACTGTACGTCAGCCCAGGAGACAGAGCAAGACCCTGTCTCTTTAAAAACAAACAAAAATAAGGCTGGGCACAGTGGCTCACGCCTGTAATCCCAGCACTTTGGGAGGCTGAGGAAGGCGGATCATGAGGTCAGGAGTTTGAGACCAACCTGGCCAATATGGTGAAACCCCATCTCTACTAAAAATACAAAAATCAGCTAGGCATGGTGGTGCATGCCTGTAATCTCAGCTACTTGGGAGGCTGAAGCAGAAGAATCGCTTGAACCTGGGAGACAGAGGTTGCAATGAGCCGAGATTGTGCCACTGCACTTCAGTGACCTGGGCAACAGAGCGAGACTCCTTCTAAAAAAAAAAAAAAAAAAAAAAGAGGCCTGGTGTCTTGGCTTACATCTATAATCCCAGCAGTTTGGGTGACTATCTGTGGTGGGAGGATCACCTGACCCAGGAGTTCAGGACCAGCTTGGGCAACATGGCAAGACCCCATCTCTACAAGAAAAATTTTTTTTTCTTCACCAAAAGCAGATACTTGAAAAAATTTTAAGAATTAGTAGAGCACAGTGGCGCATGCCTGTAGTCCCAGCTATGATTGCTTGGGCCTAGGAGGTTGAGGTTGCTGTGAGCCCCATTCACGCTACAGCATTCCAGCCTGGGAAACAGAGCAAGACCCTGTCTCAAGAAAATAATAATCATTAGACATAAGGGAAGTATAAATCAAAGCCATAATGAGATACCACTTCACACCCTCTAGGATGGCTGTAATTAAAGGGACAGACAACAAGTGTTGACAAAGATGTGGAGAAGTTGGAACCCTCATACATTCTGGTGGACTATAAAATGGTACAGTCATTTTTGGAAAACAGTTTAGCAGTTCCTCAGAAAGTTAAGTGATGCCAAGTATGGTGGCTCACGCCTGTAATCCCAGTACTTTGGGAGGCCAAGGCAGGTGGAGCACCTGAGGTCAGGAGTTCGAGACCAGCCTGGCCAACATGGTGAAACCCTGTCTCTACTAAAAATACAAAAATTATCCAAGTGATGGTGCATCCCTGTAATCCCAAGTATTCGGGAGGCTGAGGCAGAATCTCTTGAACCCAGGAGGTGGAGGTTGCAGGGGGCCGAGATCGCGCCACTGCACTCCAGCCTGGGTGAGAGAGTGAGACCACCTCTCAAAACACAAACAAACAAACAAACAAACAAAAATGGAAATTAGCTGGGCATGGTGGCCTGCACCTGTAATCCCAGCTACTTGGGAAGCTAAGGCAGGAGAATAGCTTGAACCTGGGAGGTGGAGGTTGCAGTGAACCGAGATCGTGCCACTGCATTCCAACCTGGGCGACAGAGTGAGACTCCATCTCAAAAAAAAAAAAAAAGAAAAAGAAAAAGAAAACCTTGTTGTGCTTTTATTTCAATGCTGAATTATTTACAGAAAAACAGATAATACCCTTTTGAATTTAGTGTTCACACACAGAATTTCTTTTGCAAGAAACCTTCCATAACTTGTTTTAAACCTTTAGCTGTATCTTATCTAATTGAAAATAATCCTTTAGCCCTAGACAAAAATTTCCATGTCCATTCCTTCTTAGAACATTTTACTGAGATTATATGATTAATGATTATTTGCTAAGATTAAGAGCCTTACTAAGTCCCTTACCAAAGTCCTGGGCCCTGCCAAGTTGTAAAGTAGGCAAGTTGAACAGTTCTCAAAGTCAAAAGAAGCAGTTTATAACTGTAAAACATTTAACAAACCTAATATCTGTCCCGTATAATTTAGACCACCTGTCTACATTTTAACAACAACATTTGCATTTTACCAGTAATCTTTAAGACTGTTTTTATTTCTCAAGGATTAAAGTCACACGAACTAAAAGGCATTACAGCTTTTATTTTCCCTTCAAAAATATTTGATCGAAGCACTTATTTTCCTTTAGGCCAATTAATTAGATCTCTCTCTTTTTTTTTTTTTTGGTTTTTTTGTTTTTTTGAGACGGAGTCTCGCTCTTGTCGCCCAGGCTGGAGTGCAGTGGCGCGATCTCGGCTCACTGCAAGCTCCATCTCCTGGGTCCACACCATTCTCCTGTCTCAGCCTCCCAAGTAGCTGGGATTATAGGCACCTGCCACCATGCCTGGCTAATTTTTTGTATATTTAGTAGAGATGGGGTTTCACTGTATTAGCCAGAATGGTCTCGATCTCCTGACCTCATGATCCGCCTGCCTCGGCCTCCCAAAGTGCTAGGGTTACAGACGTGAGCCACCGTGCCTGGCCTAGAGCTCTCTTTTTTTATAGACATCACACACAACACATGTAACTGCACAGACAAACAGAAGCAGATCCAGTAGTTACAAGATTTTCTGTTCACCAATCTCCTAATTGGACTATTGGCCTCGAGTGGGGCCCTTTAAGAGCAGGGCTAGAAAAGCATGCAGTTTCCAGGGCCCAATAAACAGGGATAGCTGGAAGACAAAAACAGATTTTGAGGGAGACCTATCCGCTTTTAATTGCTGGGTTTTTATGAGAAAAACAGAGGTTTCTCCCAAAATGGCATGCATGGCACCTTTTCTGTTCTTCTCAAGGAGTCCCAGGCTATCAGAAATTATTTTAGGGCTCCTCATGCGTGCATTAAGGGTAGCAAGACAAAGCGGAGAAAAGGAATTCAGTCAACTGGGAAAAAAATCTTTTTCCAGAGAAACAAGACCAAAGAAGAGAAAAACATAAAGGTTTAAAAAATATTCACTTTTTTTGTTGTTTTTGAAACAGAGTCTCGCTCTGTTGCCCAGGCTGGAGTACAATGGTGCGATCTTGACTCACTGCAACCTCCGCCTCCCAGGGTCAAACGATTCACCTGCCTCAGCCTCCTGAGTAGCTAGGACTACAGGCAAGTGCCACCACACCCAGCTAATTTTTCTTGTGTTTTTAGAAGAGACAGGGTTTCACCATGTTGGCCAGGCTAGTCTTGAACTCATGACCTCAGGTGATCTGCCCACTTCAGCCTCTCAAAGTGCTGGGATTGCCGGTGTGAGTCACTGCACTCACCCCAGATATCCACTTTTTAAAAAAAATTTATATCCAGTGCTTTATTAAAGATAAATAGTCTTATAAGAGAAGTAATGTGTTCGCAGGCCAACAGAGAATGCATGTATATGAGAAAGAGATGTGTGAGGTCCCTGATCTGTGCTCTAAGGGAGTGGGCAGTCAGGCAGGGCCTTGGCCAAACAGTAAGGCAGATGAGGATCCCTATCCTGGGGGACTCACTGCTCCTGGGTGCCCCAGGAGATGTAATCTGGTCGTGTGGCCATGTGGTACTCATCCATGAGCTGCTGCACAATCTCCCTGGATGTGTCCATCTCATCAAAGTTGTCCTTGAACATGTCCTCCTTGCGAAATGGCTCCAGGAAGGCCTCCCTCTTCCGCAGCTGGTCATATTGGTGACAGGTTCTCTTGAAGAGTGAGGAGATGCTGGTGTGGTTGGCCATCATGAGCCCACTGACCCGGTGGGCCAAGGGCAGGTAAGGAGACTTCCTCGACAGGGCCACCTGGATGCTGGTGGGGCCCCACAGGATAAAGTTGGCCAACTTCCGTTTCCGGATCCTCTGCAGGTTCTTGTGGACCTGGGTGGGGTTCACGTCTCCCTGGATCGTGTTGAGGATGGTGATGTAGGAGTGGTTGGTGTGGTGGTCTCGGCCTGTGGACACCATCACATTCTTGGGCTGCAGCAGCTACGTCATGACATCCAGGACCGTGATCTTCCTCACACTGGCCACTGACTGGTCCATAGTTAGCAGGGTGTAGCCGGTCATGAGAAAGTGGAGCCATGGTGTGGGAATGAGTGAGGCGATGAGGCTGATGAGGTCATTGTTCATGTAGCTGGGGTAGTGCAGGGTGAAGGTGCTGGCTGACATGATGGTGGACACCAGCTGGTTGGTCTGAGAGAAGGATGGGTTCTGGATATTCAGGGGGTCTATGGCAATCTGGTTCAGGGCTGTGTTGTGCAGCACCACCACACAGTCTGCATTCTACATCAGCCTCTTGAGTGTGAGGAGTGAATTATAAAGCTGGATCACCACGTCGCTTATCTCGTCCTGGTTGAGAAACACTGAATATGTCTGCACCAGCTTCTTAGGATACCTATCATTCAGCCATTCTAAGAGGTAGGAGCCGAAGCCAGAGCCTGTCCCCCCAGCAATGGACTGACACAGCACAAAGCCATCTAGATCGTCACTACCATCTGCCTCTCAGTCTATGATGTTAAAAATGTCCTCATGGAGCTTCTCTCTCTGGGAGAATCTGCTGGCCCAGTTGTTGCCAGCTCCTCCTCCATGCTCCCAACAGGTAGATGTTCTCTGGGTTGTAGAGCTTGGGATAGGGGGAGTTGAGGATGGAGTGGATCACCCGGGGCTCCAGGTCCAGCAGCACGGCCCAGGGGATATAGTGCTCATCTTCTGCCTGTTAGAAAAAGATGTCCTTGTGGTCAGTGCCCTTGATGGCGAACTCCTCTACAGTACCCTCGGAGCTGATACCATGCTCAGTGCACAGCTGTTTCCAGAACTCGAACCCAATCTGATTGCCGCACTGGCCCAACTGTAGGGTGATGATTTCCCTCGGCATCACTCCTCAGGTGCCGGCGTCGCAGCCACTCCCACCCGCAATGCCACCGCATGCCAGTCCCCCAGATATCCACTTTTAGTTAAGCCGAACTCTCTTTAAGAAAATCCTATTTTGGGGTCTGGGTGCGGTGGCTTATGCCTGTAATCCTAGCACTTCGGGAGGCTGAAGTGGGCAGATCACTTGAGGTCAGGAGTTCAAGA
>NW_012102565.1:630988-635069 GCF_000951045.1 Mandrillus leucophaeus | reverse complement strand
CCAGAAAGGACTCATTCCCTAAGCCAGGATTGAACCCGGGCCACCACTGTAAAATGGCAGAAGCTAAAACAAAGCACTGCCATGTGGTTACAGGTCACACTTCCAAGGACGTAAAACCAGATGGAGGCCTGCAGCAAAGTTTGCCAGTGGCCAGCTTGCTGGGCTTGCTTCAACAACAGGCCTATGGAGTCCTAGACCCACATCCCATCCCAAGGTACCCCTCTTTCTGACAGAACTATACGGAGAGACATGCAGAGCACACCAGATTGGCTACAGCTTAAGGCCAACCTCACAAATCCTTTTTTATTAATTAAAACTTTACAGATAATATAAACAGTGATCCTTATTCCCTTTCTAGTTTGTACAGAGAGAGAGAGAGGTCAAAATCCTGACTGGTTTAAAAAAAAAACAAAAAAACTCCTACCCTTTTGCTGACATGTCAGGCTTCTGGGTTCCCTCCCTGCTGAGCTCAATTCCAAGCCAACCAGTTGAGGTTTAGGAAATTAACTTCTCCCAGTTTGGAGGATACATCCCAGGAGAGCATCCTGCAGCATGGGAACACAATCGCCCATCTGTAAAGAGAGGACAGAGGAGGAGAAAGGAATAAGAAGGCATTTATTTAAAGGAGCCCCAGGACTCAAGATGCATTTGAAAGATGTATGGCTACTCATCTAGAAAGAGAGGAGCAAGGCATCCCTGGTTCCCTTCTCTTCCTAGCAAATACCCAGGGTACGTGAGGGAGAGAAAACGAGGCATCCCTCTTTCTTTTGTCCTTATATCCCTGAGTCCTGGCAACCATGACAGGATGCCTCCCACAGGTGTCAAAGTGGCTTTCACCCATGTTAAGTGGGAGTGGGGTAGAGAGTGGGATTATCTTATCTTACCCCATATGCCCCATCTCCTCTGCTGTCAATAGTCTTTGCATTCCCTATACCTCATTGATGCCTTGAATACTAGCATAACCTTTATCCATGAAATGAGGCTTAGTTTAATCGGCAGAAATTAGTCATGCTCACCTGCACTGTGCCTTTTAACTTCTGTTGTCATCTGCCTCTGGATCCCTCAGATCCAGTTTTCTTTCCTAGGGCTTCGACCCAAAGCTTGGAATTGAGTTTGGGTCAAAATAACTTCCTCAGGATGTTGCACAGACTCCTTATCATAAGCTGAATGCTAAGGTCAAGCTGTGGAATTGAGTCCTTCTCCAACAAGGAAAAGAAAAGGGTGTCTTGGGAGTTGGGATCTTAGCCGAGTAAAACATCTTCTAAAAGGAAAAAAGCCTCTAGCATAGAGAAGCCCCCTCTACTTGCAGGGCTGTGTTATCAGGTTGGTACAAAAGCAATCACAGTCCTCGCCATTCTAAGTAATAGCAAAAACTGCAACTACTTTTGCACCAATGTACTCCTGGCCTGGTGGAGAAAAGGAAAAGAAAAACAGCTTAAATGCAGGGCTGTGTTAACTACTGACAGGATGGAGAAAAGAAAAGATGCCCGGGGAACAAACCTCTTATTCTTATGCAAATGAGTTTCTCCAACAGGAAACTTTTTTTTTGAGATGGAGTTTCGCTCTTGTTGCCCAGGCTGGAGTGCAGTGGCACAATCTCAGCTCACTCCAACCTCTGCCTCCCAGGTTCAAGTGATTCTCCTGCCTCAGCCTTCTGAGTAGCTGAGATTACAGGTGGATGCCACCATGCCCGGCTAATTTTTGTATTTTTAGTAGAGATGGGGTTTCACCATGTTGGCCAGGCTAGTCTCAAACTCCTGACCTCAGGTGATCTGCCCGCCTCGGCCTCCCAAAGTACTGCAATTAAAAGTTTCTCGGCTGGGTGCAATGGCTTTTAATTGCTGTTTCTACCCTGGGGTTTGGACTGAGCTGGACCTCTCAGCCAGAGGAGGGGAAGACTCCATGGTATGTGGCGTGGAACACTGGACAGACAGCTGCATGGGACCCTTGGGCCAGGAGCCCCAGCCCCAGCTGGGAGGGGCAGGGAGCCACCACTTGCCCATCCTTCTCACGCATGCATCTGCAGCCATTGAGGTTGTAAAAGACAAGTGCCATTATAGTCCTGCAAAAAGAAGGAAAGTGCCATAGAAAAGGCTGAGTTGGACCAAGGCTGACATGCCCAATCCCTGAGAGCGATGGGGTGAGGGGGTACAGTTTCCTTTATCCTCAGAAGAAGCCCGAGGACAAGAAGGCTCAGAAAGGAAAAGGAAACAGATTTTTTGGTGTGCATTTTACTCACCCCTCCTCATGTCCCTATGTGGGCCACCAAAATGATGCAGGATTTTTTGCTCCTTAGCTCTGCTAAAGTCTGGGTTCTTGTATCACAACTAGGAAAAATTAGGCACACAGACACATTGAAAGGTGAGGAGAGCACAATTTATTAAAAGAAAGCTCTCAGCAAAAAAGAGAGGGTCCTGCCAATAGGCTCCCACCTCACAGATTGAATACCAGGTCAACACACAGGAGCTGAAGAGGCCAGGCTCATCTCCCCACATAAGGCATGAATTCCTGGTGGCTCCATCCCCATTCTTCCAGTGTGCATGCGGGCCGTTAGCCACTCCACATTGATTTCCCTTACTGCACATGTGTTAAGGGACAGAATTTTTCACCGTGGGCATGTTTAGGCAAGTACCCTGTGCACCACGACCTGTGTGGCATATGGCTGTCTCCTGTCTCTATCAGTAGTATCAGTAAAGAGACAGAAAACCTACAAAGAAACCGAAAAATAATTCTGGAGCTGAAGAGTATAATAACAAATAAAAAATGCACTGGAGGGATTCAAAGCAAATTTGAAGAGACAAAAGAATCTGTGAACTTGAAGATAGGACAATGGAAATTACCAAATCTGAGGAACAAAACCATCTGGGGATGCAGCCCAGTAGGTCTCAGTCTTATTTTACTCAGAGTCTATTTAAGATAGAGTTGCTGTGGTTCAAATGCCTCTAACACAAGTGCGATGAACTCAGAGAGGAGACTCGAACTCCTGACCTCAGGTGATCCGCCTTCCTCAGCCTCCCAAAGTGTTGGGATTACAGGCGTGAGCCACCGCGCCTGGCCCTATTTATTTATTTATTTATTTGAGATGAAGTCTCACTCTGTGGTGCAGGCTGGAATCAGTGGCATGATCTCAGCTCTCTGCAACCTCCACCTCCTGGGTTCACACAGTTCTCCTGCTCAGCTTCCCAAGTAGCTGGGATTACAGGCATGTGCCACCACACCCAGCTAATATTTGTATTTTTAGTAGAGATGAGGTTTTACCATGTTGGCCATACTGGTCTTGAACTCCTGACCTCAAGTGATCTACCTGCCTTGGCTTCCCAAAGTGCTGGGATTACAGGTGTGAGCTACTGCACCTGGCTTGTCCAGTTTATTTATAGTGCTGTTCAGGCTGTCTATTTCCTTATGGTTCTTCTGTCTGATTGTATTGTTGAAAGTGGGGTATTGAAGTTTCCAACTATTATTGTAGAAATCTGTATTTTTTCTCTTTAATTCTGTCAATGTTAGCTTCATATATTTTGAGGATCTTTTGTTTGGTGCATACATGTTTATCATTGTTATGTCTTCTTAGTGAATTGACTCTTATCAATATGTAATGTCCTTTTTATTTATTTATTTTTATGAGAAAGAGTCTTGCTGTGTCACCCAGGCTGGAGTGCAGTGGTGAAATATTGGCTCACTGTGGCTTCAGCCTCCCAGGCTCAAGAGATCCTCCCGCCTCAGCCTCCTGAGTAGCTGGGACTACAGGTATGTACTACCATGCCTAGCTAATTATGTTTATTTTTTGTAAAGACAAGGTCTTACTATGTTGCCCAGGCTGATCTCAAACTCCTGGGTTCAAGTAATCCTTCCATCTCAGCCTCTAAAAATGCTGGGATTAAAGGTGTGAGCCACCATGTCAGGACTTTTCGAAAAAATATTTTAGTGTAAATTTTTAATAAAAAGATGGGACCAGGCATGGTGGCTCACATCTGTAATACCAGCACTGTGGGAGGCTGAGGCAGGTTATTGCTTCAGTCCAGAAGTTTGAGACCAGCCTGGACAACATGGGGAAACCTTGTCTCTACAAAAAAAAAAAAAAAAA
>NW_012102565.1:628760-629333 GCF_000951045.1 Mandrillus leucophaeus | reverse complement strand
TTTTTTTTTTTTTTTTTGAGCTCTATTGCCCATTCTGGAGTGCAGTGGTGTGATCGCCACTCACCGAAACCTCTACTTTTTGGGTTCAAGTGATTCTCCTGCGTCAGTGTCCTGAGTAGCTGGGATTACAAGCACCCACCACCATGCCCAACTATTTTTTGTAGTTTTAGTAGAGACAGGGTTTCGCCATGTTGCCCAGGATGGTCTAGAACTCCTCACCTCAAATGATCCACTTGCCTCAGCCTCCCAAAGTGCTGGGATTACAGGCGTGAGCCACTGCACCCAGCTCTGTTTTTGTTTTGTTTTGTTTTGTTGTTTGAGACGGTCTTGCTCTGTCACCCAGGCTGGAGTACAGGGCACAATCATGGCTCACTGCAGCGTCAACCTCCTGGATTCAACCAATCTTCCCTCCTCAGCTTCCTGGATAGCTGGGACTACGTGCCACCATGCCCAATTTTTTATTTTTTGGAGAGACAGAGTCTCACTATGTTGCTGGAATATAGGCATGAGCCACCATACCTGGTCAAGAAAATTCTTTTAAATCCTTTATTACCCAACAACATTAGCCATGCC
>NW_012102565.1:624326-627674 GCF_000951045.1 Mandrillus leucophaeus | reverse complement strand
AGGTTATTGCTTCAGTCCAGAAGTTTGAGACCAGCCTGGACAACATGGGGAAACCTTGTCTCTACAAAAAAAAAAAAAAAAAAAGCCAGACATGGTGGCACATGCCTGTAGTCCCAGCTACTTGGGAGTTTGAGATGGGAGAATCACTTTGAGCTGGGAAGTTGAGGCAGCAGTGGGCCATGATTGCATCACTGCACTGCAGCCTGGGCAACAGAGTGAGACTGTGTCTCATAAATAAATAGATAAATAAACAAACAAATAAATAGACTAGTTCTCACTATGTTGCCCAGGCTGGTCTTGAACTCCTGGCCTCAAGTGATCTTTCCGCCTTGGCCTCCCAAAGTGCTGGGATTATAGGTGTGAGCCACAATGCCGAGCCTACAATTTCCTTATATGTCTCTTGTAACAGGGTGTCTTTTATTTTTTTGAGATGGAGTTTGGCTCTTGTTGCCCAGGCTGCAGTGCAATGGCGTGATCTTGGCTCACCACAACCTCTGCCTCCCGGGTTCAAGCGATTCTGCTGCCTCAGCCTCCTGAGTAACTGGGACTACAGGCGCACACCACCACACCCAGCTAATTTTTGTATTTTTAGTAGAGATGGGGTTTTACCATGTTAGCCAGGCTGTCTCGAACTTCTGACCTCAAGTGATCCACCTGCCTTGGCTTCCCAAAGTGCTGGGATTACAGGCATGAGCCACCGTACCTGGCCTAAAATACTGGTTTTTAACCTATGAAATTGGCAATGATTTTGAAAAATTGTAAAAGTTATACAGTGTTGTGGAAAACTAGGACTATCAGTGTTGGTGATTTTGCTGGGAAGGCAATCTGTATATATGTGTGTATATGTTGTGTATGTGTATATTTGTGTATCTGCATATATGTGTGCAGGTATATGTATACATATGTGTGTATGTATAGAATGTATTTAAGTATATGTATATTAGTGTGTATGTGTATGTGTGTAGGTATACACATACACATACACAGAGTATATATGTATCAGAAGAGCCTTAAAATACTGATATCCTATTGATCTAGAAATTCAACTCTTCAAAATTTGGCATAAGAAAATAATCATTGGTGTTTATGGGATGTTTTCGCTATAAGGATATTTATTACTCACATTCCTTATAATAATGAAATACTGGTAGCAATATTTATGTCCAACAGTAGGGGTTGGTTAAACATGATGGTCTAACTATATAGTGGGACGCTAAAATTCATGTTAAGTATACAGGCCATGGGAAAGTTTCCCCTTGCCCTCTGAAGGTTTCCTGAAAAATCAACTCACAAAAGGCAGATTATTTGAAGAAAAGGCATGCAAATTTTATGAATGTGTACACAGGGAGAATTACAGAAAGATTTCCCACCACTCAACAGGGTTCAGAATCTTGTAGACCATCTTGGCAAAACAACTTACAGGAGAGGAGAAAGAGGAGTTCTTTTGAGGGGCAATAAAGGATTACTAGGGAGAAGGATGGATCAGGGCACAGAGATTAACTTGTACGCTATCCTGTGAAAGGGTCTTTTCAGGTGTGGTTACATTCTTGGTCTTATAGGGAGGGCAAGAAAAACAGTTGTTCTCCTTGGAGTGTCTGGACTTTAGGCAGATAAAGACATCTTGTGTTTTGGGAGAAACCAGTGGGGAGGGAGGTCAGAAAGACCTTGAGGCTTCTTCAGTTCAGCACGTTAAAGTGCCATATTTTGGGGTTATCAGTTTCTGAACCGGATTTTATGTCAGTAAACATGTACTGCTTATTTTTAAAAGAATGCTTATTTTAGGCCAGGCATGGTGGCTCATGCCTATAACCCCAGCACTTTGGGAGGCTGAGGCAGGCGGATCACCTGAGGTTGGGAGTTTGAGACCAGCCTGGCCAACATGGGGAAACCCCATCTCTACTAAAAATAGAAGAATTAGCTAGGTGTGGTAGTGGACGCCTGTAGTCCCAGCTACTGGGAGGCTAAGGCAGGATAATTGCTTGAAGTGGAGGTTGCAGTGAGCCAAGATCTTGCCATTGCACTCTGGCCTGGGCGACAGGGCAAGACCCTGTCTCCAAACAAACATACAAACAAACAAGTTCTTTTAGTCTGATCTCCTTCATTTCATTACTCCCTTGAATCAGGCATTTAGGATTTAGGATTTCCCACTCCTCAAACTCTTCCTAACCCTGGTCCTCCTGGATTTGTCCTTATTTTGGGTGTCACGAGTTCCCATGGCTTTACTTATCGGCTCCCATTTACAGAGCATTAATTATCTTCTGAACTCAAGGCAGCAGTTACGAATTTCTTTTCTGAAGAGGACAAGGAGGCTCTGAAACATTGACTGGATTCCCAGGAGGAAAAGAGACCATGCATCACGCAATGTTTACTAACATTTAAAAATAGTTACAAATGTTAACTCATTTAATCTTCACAGAGAGGAAGGGACTTATTTGTAGCCTAATTTTCAAATAAGGAACTGTGGCCCTGGAAAGGTTCTATCTTGCAGGGGCTCCTGGGGCTGGTAGTTGGTGGAGCCCAGATTCCAACACAGGTATTCTGGCTTCAGAGCTAAGGTTTTCATCACTGCTTTGCTGTCTTGTGTTCTTAATAGTAGTAAACATTTTTAAATAGTGGTTGTTAATGATATTTTTATTTTAATTTTAATTTTAAAAATGAAACAGGGGCGGGGGGGCCAGGGGGTCGTCTCAACATGTTGCCCAGGCTGATCTCCAACTCCTGGGCTCAATCGATCCTCTTGCCTCGGCCTCCTACGGTGGTGGGATTACAGGAGTGAGCCACTGCGTTCGGCCAGTGATATTTAATATAACACTAAAAATGCTATCAACAATGGTTTACATTGTCCAGAGCTTTTTATTAAGCATTTTCACTTAGATCATTTTTGGAAACTCATTTTGCAGAGACAAGAACTGAAGCTGAAAAATCTACCTGCCTAAGGACTCATAACTTGTAAGAGTAGCTGTGAAACCTCACTGGAGGAACTGCAGATTGATAATTTTTACTTAATAACACACTATAAAGAATAATAAAAGTGCTTCGCATTGCCTAGAGCCTCACAATGCCACTTTATACACATTTGACAATGGGTACCATCTCAGAGAGGCCAGCAACTTGTCCAACACACCACTGCAAGTAAGAAGTAGGAAAGTTATTGTTTAGCTTAATAATAACGCCTTACGCTCCAGGGCTAAAGAAAAGGCTTTTCTTACAGAAATTAAACTCCAATTACAGAGAGGTGTGTGAACTTCATTAAGGCCCTGGGGCTGGTTCGTGGCCCGGGGGCAGGTTATCCTGCAGCTTTGGCACCGCAGGCACCGCCCGGCGAGTTCCGGCCTCCGGGCACCTGGG
>NW_012102565.1:616705-623701 GCF_000951045.1 Mandrillus leucophaeus | reverse complement strand
TGGCGAGCGACTGGGGAACCGGGGTGCGGGTCCTCGCCGCGGCCCGGGGCAACCCACGGAGGCCTGGAAATGCTTCACTCCGGTGCCTGGTGTCTGTGTTCCTGGGTTTTAAACTTGCTCGCGTTGGGAGTGGACGCTTGTTTGCCGCGTCGTTGAGACGTACCCAGAATGTCAGGTTCCGGGCAGATGCAGACCCTTTGCTGACAGCCGGAGAGCCGCTCCGGGATCTCCTTGGTCGGGGCCGTTGCCTACCGGCCTGCCTTGGGGTGGCTGCGCTTGTTCTGACATTACCTCTTTTCAACTTTTTTTATTTAAATGTTATTCCTTTTAGGAAATGATGGTGACACATATAGTTTGTAATTTTTGAGAAAAAATTCTCACTTGGCGAACTAAAACCTCAGTAATTCATTATTTTTTTGTTTTGATAATTTTACTAGTGCTGAAATCTGGGAACGGCAGTCCAACACTTTCATTTTACAGAGAAAGAAATTAGGCTCAAGGTCATCGCTTTAGTTGTTAGAATTCTTTGACTGTTATTCATCATTCAGAGGGTCTTGGATCTAGTGGCTGTGATAGCCATTCAGAGCAGTTCCCAAAGAGCTTTACAGGTGTGTGTTCGGTGGTGGGGGTGGGGAGGGGACGGTGCTATGGGACCGGGATCATGGATATCATGCCTCCTCCAGATGAGGCCTGAGCCATGCCCTGGGGTGATTTGGCTCAGTACAGTGTGCCTGAATGAAGCAAGCTGAATTTGAACAACTCCTGCTGTCTTTCAGGGCTTTGGGGCAGTGGTCATTTCCAGGACCAGGCCTTTTCGTTGCCAGCTGACTACCCAGCACTTTGAGCTCATAAATAGAGTAAGCAGGGAACCATCCCTGGGAAGGCCAGGCTGATTTACCTAGGGGTTCAAGGTCCTGCAGCATTCCTTTCCCACTTGTCAGGAAAGGGTGGGGCAGAGCCTCCTGGACGCAATGTTGAGGGTGGCTGAACCTGTGTGGGGCTGTCCTGAACGAAGCTTTTTTTTTTTTTCAAAAAGTGGTGCATTTGGTGTCCAAGTACACTGCTTTGTAGACATGGGTCAGAGGTGGACATAATGCTGCACTGGTGTTTCTGTGAGAGTCAGTAGGGCTTAAACTGTGTCCCTGTGGTTGGTGACATTTGATATTTGCGGTTCTGATTATTTGTGTGACCCCCATGAGTCCGCAGTCTGTAATCTATAATTTTCTGAGGGGTATCCATTGCAAAAGCTGAGGTCTCAAAACCTTTAGTATACAAGTCATGCACCACATAATGACAACGGAGGACCACATTATATGACAGTGGTCCTGTGCACAAATACTTATCATTGTGTTAGTTGCCTACAGTATTCGTACTGTAACATGCAGTAGAGGTTTGTAGCTTAAGAACAACAAGCTGTACCATATAGCCTAGGTACGTAGTACACCTTACCATGTAGGTTTGTGTAAGTTTATCCTATGATGCTCACACAAGGACCCAATTGCCAAAGATATATTTCTCAGAATGTATCCCTGTTGTTAAGTGACTCATGACTGGTGCTTTATTTCATTTTGTGGGGAAACTATGCACATATTATGTACATTGGCAGACATAGCTCCTAAGTGTCCACTTCTACAGGCTTCCCTGGTAGATCAGAGTCTAGCTAGGAAGACAGTGCTTCCTGAGACCCTCAGGGCTGTCTCAGACAGCTAGCAAACATTAAAGCTACTGCACTAGGTGTCTTAGGGAGCAAGTCCACAGATAAAGGACAGGGATGGGAAGGGAGTGGTGATCCGGACTGGGGTAGTCATAGAGGAGTCTCCAAATTGATGTTTTTATTAAGTGACAGTCTCCATGAGTTGGGAAGGAAAGAAGAAATTCTGACCGTTTTTGAGGACCTTATGAATATGCCAGGCATTGTGCTAAATAAAAGAAATGGCAATAATGATGGCATCAAAGGAAAAGATGTATTTGAGAAATGCCCCATGGCCCAGTGTGTTTGGAGCTAAGTGGAGACAAGTCCAGAGGATGAGACTGGGACCAGACGATGGGACCTGGTCCCATTTGTATATTCACTGCCCACCACTCGCTGAAGGTAAATGACACTATTTGCATTGGTGGAGCTCTCAGAGAATCTATGTGACAGCAGTATAGAGATGGCAGAGAGGGCAGAAGACGTGGAGCAGCTCATGCTACCATCTCCCCTCTCTTGAACAGGCCTCACTCAACAGCTCATCTCTTGTCTTTGCCCCTTGCTTCGCTATCTCACAACTGCCCAGATCTTCCTTGTCTTGTCAGCTACTCTGCCTGCTCTTTCACTGTTGGGGTTTCCTTGGGCTCTATAATCAATCTCTGCTAGTCCTAACACATGTTCTCTGCATAGTCACATCTGTTTTAGTGGCTTTAACTGTTGTCTGAATCAGAGGTTCTTAACCTAGGCTCCATGATTCATGGATGGGCTTCTGGGGGTCCGTTTGTTCTCTGAAATTGTATGCAGCATTGGGAGTGGTGTGTAGTTTTCCCGGGAGCAAGGTCTGTAGCTTTCAACAGATTTTCAAAGGGGCTTTTATCCTTAACAATGTTACAACTATTCATCCTGAATTTCCAGATTTTCATTTTCAACTACAGTAGATACAGCTCCTCAAGTTTCTTTAATCCGGGTTGCCTATGCAAAGTCTCTATTTTTCAGATTGTTATTGATGGATAATTTGAAAAACAAAAAATAAAGATCAAGTGTAATCAGCTTTACATAGACCACCAATCTTAAAATCTTAAAAAGATTTTAAATAGTCACTTATTCTTATCAGAGAGACAGCTTTACAGAAGCAACTAGCGTCCCTCCTCCCTCCCATCTGAGTTTGGGGGGGTACCCTGACAGATGTTTTCCTTTGCATTTGCATACTAAGTTTGTTCCTTGCTCTGTTTTTACGTAAATGCTATCATACTGTTCTGCAGCTTGCTTTATTTGCCCAACAATATGCCTTGAAATTCTTTCCATGCCAGAACAAGGGACAGATCCACATACATTTGTTTTTTGTTTTTGATTTATTTACATTTTCTCTCTCTCTCTCTCTCTATCTCTCTCTCTCTCTCTCTCTTTTTAAATAGCGATGGGGGTCTCATTATGTTGCCTGTGTTGATCTTGAACTCCTGGGCTCAAGCCGTCCTCCTGTCTCGGCCTCCCAAATTGCTGGAATTGCAAGCACATTACACAGTGCCCAGTCTACCTACATTTTGACAGACATGTAATATTCCATGGCATGGTTACATTATTCAGTTAAGGATGTTCCTGGTTTTCTCTAAGATAATCTGTGTCTCACTCTGGACATATAGAGTACATGCAAAGACTTGGACTGCATGAGCGGAGGGCCTGCTTTTGTTTTTTGTTCTTCCTGCCTGTTGTAACTTGTTGCTGCCAAATGATCCTCTTAAATGATTGTACCACCTTCCCTGCCACCACCAGATTTTGAGGATTCTCTGTACTTCCCAACACATGATGACATCATACATGAAAAGTTTTGCCTGTCTGATGGAATAATTGAGTCAAGAAATAGGATGCTAATGGCATCTTCACTTACGCGGTCTTTAAAGACAGAAACTTCATGCCTGACCCCTGTATTCCCTTAGAAAGATTCAGTTCTTTTCTTTGATCCAGTGGGTAACAGCAAGTGAGTAACAGTTGATCTCCATAAGTAAACTCTCACTCCTCAGCTTTTTGTTTTAGGAAATATAGTCCCTGTCTGGCCAGGAGAAATGGAGTTAGACCTGCCCTAGAAGGCAGGAGCTCGGGCAGAGAATGGGTGGAAGGACCTGTGGGTTCTGAGTGGCGGTATGGAGAATGCTTGGCTGTATAGAGGTGGGACTCATGGTAGTAGATGAGGTGACTGATTGAAACCCAGGAATGTGTAACTAATTGGGGTAGAGGAGAAGCCATTACTGGATGACAAACCCAAGGCCAGTTGTTCCTCTGTGGACTGAGTCCTTACCTGAGGAGGGAGGGCACACACACCTTGGCCTTTTCCTGCCTTTCTTCTTCCCCCTTCCTCCTCCCTCTCCACCATCCTCTCCTCCCTCTTCCCTTCCCCGCCTCCTTCTTCCCCTCCTCCCTTCTCTCTTCCTTCTCCGTTCCTCCCCTCCACTCTTCTTTCCTCTCCCCCACTCCTGTCTCCTCCCCTGTGACCTCCTCAGGTCTTTTCCCCAGCCCACTGTTCCTTTACACATTCAGCTGGAGACCTCATCCACCCTCCTGGCTGCTCCTCTCAGGATCATCTTGGCCCCTGGGAATTCTCAAGGACTCATCTACCTTGGTAGCTGAAAGCACCCCCATTAACATCCATTGGCTGTCAAAAGTACCTGACTTTACTTTTAACCTTTTGTCTTTGCTGTCCAGGAAGGTTCTCTCCTACCACTGTCATTTTGTGGGAAGGAAAGGGCTCAGCTTTCCCATTGGAGGCCTGGCCTGGTCTGAATGGGCCAGGCCACAGCCCCAGAATTCACAGGCCTTCTACACTGGGTGAAAGATGGGTCCTCTGGCCACACTGGGGGAAGGGGAAAGGGGGCCCCGTAAACCACACTTTGAAGAGGAAGCATTAAAGAACTCAAACAAGATGTATCTTTGCTCTTGGGAGAAGTCCAGCAGGACCCTTATCTTGCTCAGTAGCTGCTGAGACTTCTACAGAAGGGACCTAGCTTTGCCAGCAGAACTGAGACTTTGTATTGGCTGTCTGCTCACGGATGTGGGACTGCCCAAAAAGCCAGCAGCCACTCAGAATGTTCCCTACACTGGACGTGTGGGAGAACTAGCAGGGGTAGAAAAGGCCAGAAGTGTCCCTGGTTCTTTAGGACAGCTCTCGAAACTTCACTCACCTGCCCATGGGTGGCAGAGTACACCAGGACTTCATGGGATGCAACAGCCATGCCATTGACCTCTCCATGGGGACGGACTGAAGGACCCACCTCAGCTCAGGGCAGGGCCTCTCACCCAGAACCACGAGTGGCAGGGACCTTCCAGTCCTAGGGAATGTTCTTTTAAATTTAGATCCTGCCCACCTCCAACAAGTGTGTTGTCAGGGCCTATTCTAAATGCTGTTACATATATTAAGTTATTTAATCTTCACAGCAACCTATTCAATAAGTACTGTTATTTCTATTATAGAGAGGAGGGCTCCTAGGCCTGGCTAAGCAGTTTAAGATAAAATGCAAAATGACCCAATTCAGGATAATTATAGTTGGTTTAAATTTGGTTGCTGAGGCACAAACAAAAGTGTTGGATTCTGTAGTTTTTGTTGTGATCACAGAGCACATGCGGTATCTTCCAGAACCCTTTGATAAAGCTGAAGTAAGGATGGAAGGATGGGCTCACATGGCCCACATGAGTTAGAAGCTGTGTTGACAGAGTAGACAATACCTTCAATTATGGCTTAACAAAAAATGCCTGAAAATGGAATAACTTAGAAGGAGCTCTTCCTTTAAAGGATTCAATGCCGGGTGCAGTGGCTTATGCCTGTAATCCCAGCACTTTGGGAGGCTGAGGCAGAAGATGGCTTGAGCCCAGGAATTTGAGGCAGCAGTGAGCCATAATCACACCACTGCACTCAAGCCTGGGCAACACAATGAGACACTGTCTCCCTGTCTTTAAAATAAAGAGAGACCTACGTGTATGCTAGGAGCATCCTTCTCACTGTAGGTCAGATGTGGTCATTCTGTTTTAAATTCGCTGAATTGTGACTTTCTTCTTTTCTTTTTCTTTTTTTTTTTTTTTGAGGCAGGGTCTCACTCTGTCTCCCAGGCTGGAGTGCAGTGGTGCGATCTCGGCTCACTGCAACCTCCGCCTCCCGGGTTCAAGTGATTCTCCTGCGTCAGCCTCCTGAGTAGCTGGGATTACAGGTGCGCACCACCACACCTGGCTAATTTTTGTATTTTTAGTAGAGATGGGGTTTCACCATGTTGCCCGGGTTGTCTCGAGCCCCTGACCTCAAGTGATCCGCCTGCCTTGGCCTCCCCAAAGTGCTGGAATTACAGGCATGAGCCACTGCACCCAGCTGACTTTTTTTTTTCTTTCTTTCTTTTTGAGACAGAGTTTTGCTCAGTTCCCCAGGCTGGAGTGCAGTGGCACCAACATGACTCGCTGCAGCCTCAATCTGCTGCGCTCAAGTATTCCTCCTGCCTCAGCCTCCAGAGTAGCTGGGACTACAGGCGCATGCCACCACACCTGGTTATTGCAGATTTTAAGAAACTTTTTTGTAGAGACAGGGTCTAGTTATATTGCCCAGGCTGTTCTTGAAATCCTGGGCTCCAGCGATCCTCCCATCAGAGCCTCCCAAAGTGCTGAGATTATAGGTGTGAACCACCACACTTAGCCCATTGTGACTTTTTTTAAGTCTCCAATACTTTTAGGGCATTAAAAACTTAATCTTAGATCCAGTTGGTATTCATTTGGGTGAATGAAGTGGTAGGGACCTACCTTAATTTTTTTTCCAGGTTTTTATGATTGAATAAGTTCCAGATACTCAAAGCCACCTAGATCAGTGATGAAATTTTTGACTGCATTTGGGCCTATTTCTGGGATGTCCTTTTACTGATTTCTCTGTATATTCATGAACAACCTTAAATTATTTTAGACTATTTAATAATTATGTTCTATTATCTGGGAAGTTTTGTCCTTCACTGTTCTTTTTCAAAATTTTCCTGATTGTTATTTCATAAATATTTTTTCACAGAATCAACTGGTTTTGAACCTCAATTTACTTATAGGTTAATTTAGAGACAATTGACTTTTAAAATTATATTAAAGGCCAGGCATGGTAGCTCATGCTTATAATCCTGGCATTTTGGGGGGCTGAGTAAGATGGATCACATGATCCTAGGATTTGAGATTGGCCTGAGCAACACAGTGAGATCTCAACTCTAAAAAAATAAAAATAAAAAATTAAGCCTTTCTGTCCAAGACAGAATACACCTTTAAAAATTTTTTCATTTTATATATGTAAATATAAATAT
>NW_012102565.1:611925-616410 GCF_000951045.1 Mandrillus leucophaeus | reverse complement strand
ATATATTTATATAAATATATATATTTTTTGAGATGGAGTCTCACTCTGTTGCTAGGCTGGAGTGCAGTGGTGTAGTCTTGGCTCACTGCAACCTCCGCCTCCCGGGTTCAAGTGATTCTCCTGCCTCAGACTCCCAAGTAGCTAGGATTACAGGCGTGCGCCACCAGGCCTGGCTAATTTTCGTACTTTTAGTAGAAATGGGGTTTTGCCACATGGGCAGGCTGGTCTTGAACTCCTAACTTCAGGTGATTTGCCTGCCTCGGCCTCCCAAGGCCTGGGATTATAGGCATGAGCCACCACACCCAGCCTGTTTTGTTTTTTTTTTTCACTCTTTCCTCTCTGAAAATCCAGAAATAGATTTTTTTTAAATTAAAACAATTTTAATTTTAATTTTTTTTTTTTTTTTTTTGAGACAGGATCTTCTTGCTCTGTTACCCAGGCTGCAGTGTACTGCAGCCTCAAACTCCTGGGCTCAAGCGATCCACCTCAGCCTCCTGAATAACTGGAAATTAAGGCACATGCTGCCAGACCCAGTTAAGTTTTAAATTTTCTGTGGAGTTGGGGTTTCACTGTGTTGCTCAGGCTGGTCTTGAACTTCTGGCTTGGAACTCCTGACTTCAAGTGATACTCTCACCTTGGCCTCCCAAAGTCCTGGGATTATTGGCATAAGCCACTGTGCCCAGCCCTTTTCAGTTCTTCAAGTCTTACTCAGATTCAATATTTTAAAATTCTTCTCATATAGGTGTTGCACATTTATAACATATATTATTTTTCTTGTTGCTACTATAAATCGGAGCTCTCTCCTTCCATATTTCTAACCCATTTGTATAATAGGAAGGCAGTTATTTATTTTAACTTTATATGTCCCCAGCTTACTGAATTCTCTCATTGTTTATGATAGTTTTCAGGTTGATCTCTTGGGTTTTCCAGGTCTACCTGCACCATCATTTCTTTGCATTATGGAGAAAATGCAAGTTGATTCTGTGTTTGCTGTGAGTACACTGTGGTGTCAGGTGGAGGTTGTAGAGCATGTATCTTTAGGGAAATTGCTGACAGTAGTCTTTCCTGTACATGGTGAAAGATTGCCTTTCTTAGCTCTCCAAACCTCTTTCAGCTCATGTGCCTGCTTAGCATATCCAAGGGTAGGTAGGGGTCTTGGGCCAGTCTGTCAGTGCCAATTTGCTTACAATCCCCTCAAGTCTTGCTCTACCCACAGACCTCCCTATCTAAGATGGGAGCCTGGAAAACTTGAACTTACTTTGGCTTGTGTCTGTAGACATTTTGTCCAGTCTGTTGCAGTCCTTCACAGATGCTTTTGAGAGTCCAGCCACATGCCATTGCTGCTGGTGCTATTGCCCAGGTCTGAGCCTTTATTGTTGTTGTTGTTTTCCTGAATATAAGGCTAGATAATTGAGCTTTTGTTATGTCTCGTCTATTCTCAGCCTGGCAGCCAGTAACATAGACAGGCCTGTCACCCTGCACCCAGGGCCCTTTCATGGCTACCCCATCCTCTAGAATAAGAAAAGCCAGAACCTTTTTTTAAAAAATCTTTTTTATTTTTATTTTTTTTTCTCCTCCTCTTCCTCCCGAAAGCCTTACTCTTTTGTGGCCTGTAAAGTCTTCTCTAGCTTCTCCTGCTGCCCTCCCCTACTCACTGATCACTCTCTTGCTCAAGCCACTCGGGCCTCCCTGTCAGTCCCTGGGTACGTTAGGGCTTTTGCCCTTGCTATGCCTGCAGCAGTCTTCCCCTGGTAGTCATATAGCTCCTGCCTTCACCTCCTTCCAAACCAGTACTAACAGGGCCCTTTTTCCAGCTGACCTGCTCTGCCCTCCCCACCACCATTCTCAGCACACCTGACCTTGGCCTGTGCCTTGTTTTCTCTGTAGCACTTAACATCTTCTAGCACAGCCTTTAAAAAATGTTTTATTTTTTTATTTATTTTGAGACGGAGTCTCATTCTGTTGCCCAGGTTGGAGTTCAGTGACAGGATCACGGCTCACTGCAGCCTCAACCTCCTGTACTCAAGTGATCCTCCCACCTCAGCCTCCCACTAGCTGGGGCTACAAGTCCTACACTTCTTATGTATAGGGGATAGTGTTGATTACCAATATCCCCTTGCCTTGTTGAATTGTAAACCAAGAACAGAACCTTTGTGTTCTCATTAATGTATCCTAAATTCCTAGAAAGGTTCCTAGCAATAAATATGTGGATAAATCCAAGAGAATAAATATGTGGATAAATCTACAATAAATAATAATAAGTCCACAATAAATATGTAGATAAATCCAAGAGAACTTTGCTTAAGATGTATGTTACGTCTCTTTGGATCCTTGTAACACATCTGAGGTATATGTGTCAGGGGTGATCAGCTTCATTTTACAGATTAGCATATGTGTGTTTATAGTGTTTTTTGTTTAGTGTTTGTGCAGTGAGTGTTCTCCTCTCTCTCCAACCTAATGGTAATGTAAGCTCTTGGAGGATTAAGGCTGTGTTTTAAAGCCCTATTTTCCGTTGTATGGGGAACCTCACACAGTACTAACCTTTCTGTCTTCTAGCTTTTTGACACTATAGTATGTAATAAATTGTAGTTAACTATATTCACCCTACAGAATTGCAAAGCACCAGAACTCATTCCTCCTATCCTATCTAGCAGTATTTTGTATCTTTTTTTTTTTTTTTTTTGAGACAGAGTCTCGCTCTGTCACCTAGGCTGGAGTGCCGTGGCGCAATCTCGCTCCCTGCAATCTCCGCCTCCCGAGTTCAAGCAGTTCTGCCTCGGCCTCCTAAGTAGCTGGGGTTACAGGTGTGTGCCACCATGCCCAGCTAATTTTTGTATTTTTAGCAGAGACGGGGTTTCACCATGTTGGTCAGGCTGGTCTCAAACTCCTGACCTCGTGATCCGCCTGCCTCAGCCTCCCAAAGTGCTGGGATTACAGGTGTGAGCCACCACACCCAGTGTAATTTTGTATCTTAACCAACCTCTCCCTATCCTCCCCTCTCCCATGCATTCCAGTCTCTAATGACCACAATTCTACTCTATACTTTCCTTCACTCAATTTTTTTCTTAGCTCCCACATATGAATGAGAACATGCAATATTTGTCTTTTTGTTCCTGACTTAAGGTTCTCCAGGCTCATCTGTGTTGCCACACAGGATATGATTCCATTCTTTTTTATGGCCGAATAGTGTTTCTGTACATCTATACCACATGCTCTTTATCAGTTTGTATGTTGATAGACAGTTACATTGGTTCCCTATCTTGGCTATTGTGAATAGTGCTATATTAAACATGGGTGCAGATATTCCTTTGACATACAAATTTCCTTTCCTTTGGACAAATAGTATAGTAGTGGAATTGCTGAATCACATGCTAGTTTTTTTTTTAGTTTTTGAGAAACCTCCATAGAGGTTTTCCATAAAGGTTGTACTAATTTACATTCCCACAGTGTATAAGAATTTTCTTTACTCCACATTCTTACCAGCATTGATTTTGTTTATTTGTTTGTTTGTTTTTTGAGACAGAGTCTCGCCCTGTCATCCAGGCTGGAGTACAGTGCCATGATCTCACCTCACTGCAACCTCTGCCTCCTGGGTTCAAGTGATTCTCATGCCTCAGCCACCTGAGTGGCTGGGACTACAGGTGTGCGCCACCACGCCCAGCTAATTTTTATATTTTTAGTAGAGACAGGGTTTTGCCATGCCAGCAAAGCTGGTCTTGAACTCCTGGACTCACAATCCACCCACCAGTACTTGGCCTCCGGAAGTACTGAGATTGCAGGGTTTTTTTAATAATAGCCACTCTAACTGGAATATCATATCTTTTTTTATGATTTTGATTTACATTTCCTTGTTGATTAGGGATGTTGAGCATTTTTTTTGTTTATTTCTTGGCCATATATATGTCTTTTGAGAGATGCCTGTTTGATCCTTTGCCTACTTTTTAGTCAAATTATTATTTTTTTGCTATTGAATTGAGTTCCTTGTGTATTCTAGATATCAGTCCTTATTAGATGAATAATGTACAAATATTTTCCCCCATTCTACAGGTTGTCTTTTCACTCTGTTGGCTGTTTCCTTTGCTGTGCAGAAGCCTTTTAGTTTGACATAGTCCGTTTGTCTGTGTTTTTTTGTTTAAATTTGAGACAGAGTCTTGCTTACTCAGCCTCAACTTCCTGGCCTCAAGCAGTTTCCCCACCTCAGCCTCTCAAGTAGCTGGGACCACAGATGTGAGCCACCATGGTTGGCTGAATTTTCCAATTTTTTGTAGAAATGAAGTCTTTCTCTGTTGCCTAGGCTTGTTCTCAAACTCCTAGCTCAAGCAATCCTTCTGCCTCAGCCTTCCAAAGTGCCATAATTATAGGCATGAGCCACCAAGCCCAGTCCCAGAGTTCTCATTATTGATTTCTAGTTTTATTCCCTTGTGATCTGAGAAGACACTTGATATGATTTTGATTTTTTTTTTTTTTTTTTTTTTTTTTTTTTTT
>NW_012102565.1:609379-611765 GCF_000951045.1 Mandrillus leucophaeus | reverse complement strand
AGCCTCCTGAGTACCTGGGACTACAGGCGCCTGCCACCTCACCCGGCTAGTTTTTTGTATTTTTTTGTAGAGACGGGGTTTCACCGTGTTAGCCAGGGTGGTCTCGATCTCCTGACCTCGTGATCTGCCCGTCTCGGCCTCCCAAAGTGCTGGGATTACAGGCTTGAGCCACCGCGCCCGGCCAATATGATTTTGATTTTTAAAAAATTTGTTGGCCTGGCACAGTGGCTCATGCCTGTAATCACAGCATTTTGGGAGACCGAGACAGGTAGATTGTTTGAGTCCAGGAGTTTGAGACCAGCCTGGGCAACATGGCAAAACCCTATCTCTTTAAAAAAAAAAAAAAAAAAAATTAGCTGGGCATGATGGCATGCACCTGTAGTTAGTTCCAGCTACTCGGGAGGCTGAGGTGGGAGGGTTGCTTGAGTCCTGGTGGTGGAGGTTGCAGTGAGCTCAGATGGTACTACTGCACATCAGCCTGGGCAACAGAATGACAGTGTCTCAAAAAATTAAAATTTAAAAATTTAGTTGATTTGTTTTGTGGCCACTACATGGGTCTATCCTGGAGAGTGTTCTGTGTGCTGGTGAGAAGAATGTATATTTTGAAGCTTCTGGATGAAATGTTCTGTAAATGTCTGGGTCTATTTGGTCTATAGTACAGTTAAGTCTGATGTTGCTTTGTTGATTTTCTGTCTAGATGATTTGCAATGCTGAAAATGGGTATTGAATTCTCCAGCTATTATTGTATTGGCATTTCTCTATTTAGCTCTAATATTTGTTTTATATATCTGGGTGCTACAGTATTAGATGCATATATATTTACAATTGTTATATCCTCTTGCTGAATTGATCCCTTTATCATTATATAATGACCTTCTTTGTCTTTGTTTTTTCATGTGAAGTCTATTTTGTCTGATACAAGTATCGCTACTCCTGCATACTTGTGGTTTCCATTTGCATGGAATATTTTTTTTTCGTCCCTTTACTTTCTTTTCTTTTTGTGTGAGATGGAGTCTCACCGTGTCTACCAGGCTGGAGAGCAGTGGTGTGATCTCAGCTTAGTACAACCTCCGCCTCCTGGGTTCAAGCGATTCTCCTGCCTCAGCCTCCCAAGTAGCTGAGATTACAGGAGTGTGCCACCATGCCCAGCTAATTTTCGTATTTTTAGTAGAGATGAGGTTTCACCATGTTGGCCAGGCTGGTCTTGAACTCCTGACCTCAAGTGATCCTCCTACCTTGGCCTCCCAAAGTACTGGAATTATAGGCATGAGCCACTGCACCCAGCCTTTTTGTCCTTTTACTTTCAGTCTGTATGTGTCTTTATAGGTGAAGTGAGTTTCTTGTAGACAACATAGAGTTGGGTCTCATTTTAATCCATTTAGTTGGAGCACAATGGTACAGTCACTGCCTACAGTACCCTGGATGTCCCAAGCTCAAACAATCCTCCCACCTCAGCCTCCTGAGTAGCTGGGACTACAGGTGTATGCACCATGCCCAGCTAATTGTTTTATTTTATTTTACTTTAAAAAAATACATATTTTTTTCGAGACAGAATCATGCTCTATCTCCTAGGCTCAAGTGCAACAGTCCAGTCCAGTCATGGCTCACTGCAGTCTTGACCTTCCAGGGCTCAGGTGATCCTCTCACCTCAGCCTCCTGAGTAGCTGGGACTACAGGTACCTGCCTGCCACCACACCTGGCTTTTTTATTATTATTTTTGGAGAGACGACATCTTGCTATGTTGTCCAGGCCACTCTCAAACTCCTGGAATGAAGGGATCCTCCCACATTGGCCTCCCAAAGTGCTGGGATTATAGGTATGAACTATCATACTGAGCTTTATTTTATTTTTTTGTAGAGATAGGGGCCTCGTTCACTTGCCCAGGCTGGAATGTCTGGTTTTACTTTCCTGTTTTTTCATGGTGGCAGATACCATTTGTTTGCTTTCAGATATAACATTCCCTTAAACACTTCTTGTAGGGCGAGTCTAGTGGTGATGCATTCCCTTAGTTTTTACTTGTCTGGGAAACACTTTATTTCTCCTTTTCTTCTCCAGGGAGTTTTAATTTTTCCTAAACATGTGGTCACTCTCTAGAGGTGGGATACTCCACCCCATTTTTGGCTTAGATATTCTTGTGTGTTGAATTGTGCCCCCTAGAAGGAATGTTGAAGTCCTAACCCCCAGTGCGGTGGTTGTGATCTTTTTTGGAGATAGGGTGTGATTTCTAAAAAATTATATGTGATTAGTTAAAATGAGTTCACAGTGGATTAGGGTGGGTTCACATGTAATAAGACTAATATTCTTACAAGAAATGGAAAAGAGACCCAGAGGGAAGAAAGCCATGTGAAGACAGAGGTGGAAGCTGGTGTAGCTGTCAAGCCACACA
>NW_012102565.1:569812-608949 GCF_000951045.1 Mandrillus leucophaeus | reverse complement strand
TACAAAAAGTAGCCAGGTGTGGTAGCGAATGCTGTAATCCCAACTACTTGGATGGCTGAGGCATAAGAATCACAAGTATGAAATTATGTTGCAAGAAAGCAGTGGGCAAGTCAGCAAGAAAGGAGCTGACTGTGAGGAGACAAGGGCTTGCTGTGGATTTTATAGGATGGTGCTTGTGCTGTTTTCTGGAGAGAGCTATGTGCAGTACTGATAACGCCAAGGTTGCAGTGAGCTAATTTGCATTTTTCTATCAGCCGAGGGTCTGAAGTTAGCTGGGTGCAGCAAGATTGTGACTTATTTATGCAGGAGGATTATGTGTCCTGGACCATGAAGAAAGGCAGACTTACAGCTTATGTGCTTTCTCTTTGCTTTCCCTTGGTCCCACCAGCCTGACTCCTTTTCCCTAATTAGGACTCCACATTTAAAAATATATTGTTGATTATAATACAGTGAGTAATTGTACCTGTATTTGTCTAGTGCTCACCTTGTTCAGAATTGTTTTCCTATGCCATCTTATTTTATGGGCACCATCCAGCAGAGGAACCAATTTTGTTGCTAGAAATTAGTGATTGATGTAGAACAAAACTTGGATTCTGCCCACATGGTTTGCCCTATCTATTCTGGGCATGGATGGATTGTCCAGGGAGTTCCATATTCTGAGGTAGGTCAACAGAAAAACAAAGGTGTGACTTCCCCTAGTTGATAATTTCTTATGTGCTGAACACCCAGGTCTGGTAAATCAGAATCTCCAGGTTTTAGCAAAAAAGCTCCTAAGATCTGCTGGGCAGTTAGAAAAAAAGAAGGAAATGAAAAAGGAAAAATGAGAAGACAAGGAAAGTTAACCCCGCACTGTCTTCTGTGGCTAGACGATCAGCAAGACAGATGGCCTTCACAATGAGCAGTGAACCATCAGCAGACCTGCGGGAAGCAGGATTCAGCCACATGCTGTTTATAGCATGGCTGCCCTGGTGTTGGTCATGGACTTGATTCTTTCTGCCAGACAACAAACCAGCCCCTCCACTGGCTAACTTAGTGAGGAGATGTGGACACCCCGGACCCTGAGGGTGGCGATCAGGTCACCCCTGCCCTGGAGAGATGTCTGTGTGGGGAAGTGCCCAGAGGAGGGAAAGGTGAGCAGCTGCTGCAGGTGGCCCCTAGGCAGTGTCTGACACCACACCCTGGGGGCTTGAGGACCTTGGCTATTTCCTGTGTTCTGACTGTATTCTGAATACAAAGAGAATATTTACCTTTTTAAAATTGTTTCCAGTAATAAAAGTAGAATGCTTTTCAGCATTGTGAAGGATATAGGGAAAGGGTCATGATTCTAAGTTAATAGGGAAGTAGGGTGTGTACAGTAAATATGCTAATTAAGGGCCAGGGTGGGCTCCAGCAGAAGAAGATCAAACTAAAGAGCCATTGGTCATCAGGGAGTAAATTGGGGCATGCAAATGCACTAGTCTTCTACCTGTTAATAGAATGGACTAGAGCAATGGAAGTAGATTATGAGGAGGAGAGGACAGATTAACATAGGGTATAATTTTCAAACATATGACAGGAAAGCATTTTTATGATACTTTCTTGTATTTTGTGTGTATCTTATTTTTGGAATCAGAAACAAATATATAGTGATATTAGTAATTTTCAAAAACTGCATTGCAGAGAGCTCCCTTACCCCTGAGTAGGGCCGTTGGAAGTGCTGTTCTCTGCCGTCTTGGTCCGACTCCGCCTGTTGCACAGACAGGAAACTTAGCAAGGCTTAGAAGCGGGCTGGAGCCCGAGTTGACAGATTGGCTGGTGTTATAATTTTTAAAATTACTGGCTATAGGGTGCAGTGGCTCATTATTTTTTGTTGAGATGGGGTTTTGCCATGTTGCCCAGGCTAGTCTTGAACTCCTGGGCTCAAGTAATCCTCTTGCTTTGGCCTCCCAAATGCTGGAATTACAGGCACGAGTCACTACGCCCTGCTCTAAAATGATACTATTTTGACTGCAGCATCCCCCTCCACATTTCATGTTCTGATGTGAGCAAGAGAGCCTTCTCTTTCTGCCCATGTATTTATTATCCGTGTGGACTCACTAATTGCTGGTTTTCGATGGTTTTAAATCAGTTACTGTGTTTGTGCTCACATTGTCCTAGATTTGACCAGGGAGAGTTTCTCAGGCTAGCTCCTGTGACCATCACGTTTTCGAGCATTTCCTTACTTTCTGAAATAAGATGCTCAGGCTCCTCCTGTTCTTTCCTTGCCCCAGCCATCATTCAGGATCTCCAAGGAGTCCATTTTCTTTTAGCATGGAAGGTATTAAAGGGTGCTAGGCATGCCCATTGCCACAACAGTGTCTTTGCTTCTTGGCCCTTTCCGTGGACAGTTAGGAAATAGATGCATGTGTACACTCGTATACATACAGAGATATGTGTGCGCACCTACATCTACACACTTACACGCATATGCACATAGGCATGCATATAGAAATCACAGTTCACATGAGTGCCTCCAGTTCCATTGCGCCTCTGCAAGTTCTGCTGTAACTCTCCATTCTGTTTGTATGTTCTTTCTTGAACAGTTAGCTAGCAACCTGGCTCCTGGCAGAATCAATACATTTACTCATTTGCTCATTCCTGTGATACATCTAAAATAGTTTTGTTGTGTTTTTTTTTTTGAGACGGAGTTTTGTTCTTGTCACCCAGGCTGGAGTGCAGCGGGCGATCTCAGCTTACTGCAACTCTGCCTTCTGGGTTCAAGTGATTCTCCTGCCTTAGCCTCCCGAGTAGCTAGGATTACAGGCACCTGCCACCATGCCTGGCTAATTTTTATATTTTTAGTAGAGACAGGGTTTCACCATGTTGGTCAGGCTGGTCTTGAACTCCTGACCTCAAGTAATCCACCCACCTCGGCCTTCCAAAGTGCTGGAATTGCAGGCGTGAGCCACCACGCCGCCTAAAATAGTTTATTCTTAATTAGACTACACTTATCATAGCTACTAAAAATAATTCAGGATCACCCCTTCCAGACCACAGTGTTAACTTCAGATGAACATTCTTCTAGAGTTCTGTATATATACCTGTAGACAAATATACACAATTTTATTAAATTGTAGTCGTACTATGTATACTTTTCTGTAGCCTGACTTTCCCCCGACTAATTAACATAGCATCTTTCCCTAACATCTCATCCAGCATCTTTCTGTCCACAAGAGAAATCCATAGCGTATTTTGTAATGGCTGCAGAATTCGACCATAATTCCGTTATTGCACTTTGATTTTAAAAGGCATCAGTTTTCGCTATTATATATAAAGCTGGCATCAACATCTTTGTAACTAAATCTTAATTATTTCCTTAGGATAGAAGTGGAATTACTGGGCAAAGGGTATGTATATTTTTCTGTCTTTCTGAATGGCTGTATTTGTGCTCTGGCCAGAAGTTTTGGAGAGTGCTGGTTTTCTAGACCAGTGTTTCTCAACTGTGGGTGCACATCAGAATCATTGAGGGCACTTTTAAAAGCAGTGATACCCAGGACCAGCTCCCAGAGATTCTGGTTTCATGGATCTGGGGTGTGACCCAGGGTTTATAGTTTTTAAAAGCTCTCCAAGAGATTTTATATGCGGCCAGTTTGATAGGTGAAAGTGGTATTCCATTATTTTAATTATAATTTTCTTCTGAAATTGTTTCAGGCATTCAGATTTGGGAGAAGTAGCCCCAGAAATAAAAGCATCAGAGAGACGAACAGCTGTGGCCATTGCAGGTAAAGTTGGATGAACTGGATGTGGGCCCACTCTGGAGCTGAAGTACTTCTCCTGTCCCCTTGGGATTCTGGGTTCCAGCCTCTCCCTGGACTTGGGATTGTGCACCTCAAAAATAAATAAGCTTAAGGCTTTTATTTTTCCTTTTACAAGAAGATTCCATCTAAGGGTCTTCTAAGCATTCCTCATATATTCAAAATAGTGTTTTTTGTTTGTTTTTTTATGAGCAACACTTTATTCCAGAAAATGGAGTAAGTGTTCCCAGGATTCAGTTAAACAAGTGATTATGACACAATTTAACAGAAACACATTACCCCAATTTTAGCATAACAGCCATTGTAGGTCATAGTTAAGGTGACTGTATAGTTTATCTTCTAAAGTGGGCACTTCTGAGAGTGAAAGGGATGTAATGTTGGGAAAACAGGTATGAACTGGGATTGTAGTCTTCCTGGTTGTGATCCATACAGGCTGGTTTTTCTTTCTCTGAGGATTTGGGGGTGGGGCTGTAACACCACCCTTTGTAAATTCACCTTTAAGGTACGGTGGCCACACTCCAGATATCTTTAGTTCTCTTACTAACTCATTTTATTTTGTTTTATATTTTCTTTTATTATTTTATTTTATATTTTCTTTTATTTTTTGAGACCGAGTTTCGCCTTTGTTGCCCAGGCTGGAATGCAGTGGCGCGATCTCATCTCACTGCAACCTCCACCTCCTGGGTTCAAGTGATTCTCCTGCCTCAGCCTCCCAAGTAGCTGGGATTACAGGCATGTGCCACCACGCACAGCTAATTTTTTGTATTTTTAGTAGAGATGAGTTTCACCATGTTGGCCAGGCTGGTCTCGAACTCCTGACCTCAGGTGATCCGCCTGCCTCAGCCTCCCAAAGTGCCAGGATTACAGGCGTGAGCCATTGTGCCCAGCCAGTAGCTCATTTTAGATATATCTTTCATAAATTACGTTCTTCTTAAAATGAATGTGCTAAAAAATAAACTATGTTTTAACTGCCAAAAAAAAATAATGTGTTCTATTGGATATTAATAGAGTTATGCAAAAACAAAAATCCACAAAAATATGCAAATAAGTTTTGGTTAATGCAGTTTTATTTTAGGCTGGATACAGTGGCTCACACCTGTAATCCCAGTATTTTGGGAGGCCAAGGCAAGAGGATCGCTTGAACCCAGGAGTTTGAGACCAACCTGCGCAACATAGTGAGACCCCGGCTCTATGGAAAAAAATCACTATTTTATTCATTTAAACAAATATTTTTTGAGTACTTACCATGTATTAACATTGTTGTGAGCATTGGGATATTGTAGACAATAGTAAATGAAAAGGCTCAAAGCCCTTCATGGAACTTAAATTCTGGAAGGTAGGCACCATGGGGATTATTGGCCAGTTGGTCAAGGCTTATAGCAGAATTGGGATAAAGCAGTAATTGCCCAAAGCCCTTTAGTTTCTCCACGTCTAGAATTATGCTATTCAACACAGTAACCACTAGGCACATTGTTTAAAATTAAACAGAATTAAAACTTCAGCTCTTAAGTACTCTAGCTGTATTTGCTCAGCAGCCTGCATGGTGAGCGGCTGCAGTTTGGACATTGCAGATGGAGAACTTCATCTTGGGAGGTTCCCTTGGAGAGCGTTGTTCTAGACAAATGGGAAAGAAAGCATGGGGATGGGGCGAGGAGAGGGAATGGCCTTATTGGATGCTTATTGTGAGCTAGGTTGTCTTAATTACTTTTAACAATAACCTCTAAGATAGTTATCAATTCCTGTTTCGTTTGAGGAAACCAAGGCACAGAGACACTGGCTCTTCCCCAAACTTTAATATCTCTACTGAATAAACTTCCAGTGGTTATTCTTTATAGCTCTTCTTCTTCATGAGTTATGTGAGTTCCTCTTGAGCGTATGCTTAATTTTAAAGACTTAAAGCAAGGTTTTAAGCCTATAGGATTAAAAACAAGTTGTATTTAAGTATACTATACAGGCCAGGTGCAGTGGCTCATGCCTGTTATCCCAGCACTTTGGGAGGCCGAGGCAGGCAGATCACTTGAGGCCAGGAGTTTGAGACCAGCCTGACCAACGTGATGAAACCCTGTCTCTACTTAAAATACAAAAATTAGCTGGGTGGGATGGTGGGCGCCTGTAGTCTCAACTACTCAGGAGGCTGAGGCAGGAGAATCGCTTGAACCTGGGAGGCGGAGGTTACGGTGAGCCGAGATCGTACCACTGCACTCCAGCGTAGGCGTCTGTCTTAAAAAAAAAAAAAAAAAGTATACTATACATTCAGAAAAGTACTCCGAATAATAGCTTTAGAAATATTCACAAACATGAACTTACCTATGCAAGCCAGAAACCAAATGGAGAAGCTGAAGAAAACCCATGCCCCCAAAGGCCCTTTCCAGTCACTTCACCTCTCGTCTGTCATTATCCAGACTTCTAAAAGGATAGGTTAGCTTTGCCTGGTTTATACTTTATGTAGTCACACTATATAATTTATTTATCTTACTCAATTCTGAAGATTCTACTTCATAGCTCATTCTGTTTTTGTCTCACTCCATCACTCAGGCCGGAGTGCAGTGGTGGCCATCGTAGCTCACTGCAGCCTTGACTTCCTGGCCTCAAGGGATTCTCCTGCCTCAGCCTCCCAAGTGGCTAGGACTACAGGTGTGAGCCACTGTACCCAACTAATTTTTTAAAAAACTTTTTGTAGAGATGAGGGTCTTGCTATTGTGCCTAGGCTGGTCTCGAATTCCTAAACTCAGGCGATCTTCCTGCATTGTCCTCCCAAATTGCTGTAATTACGGATATGAGCCACCCCACCTGGCCTGAAAATGGTTTTAATTGCCTTACTCGGGGTTCTCCAACAATGGGCTCATAACAGTTCTTCCTGGGCTCACCATGGTGGTAGGGCCTGGCCTATCCTCTGTCCCTGTGTTCCGTGTGAGCCCAGTACTCCCAGAGTCAGAGCTTATCTCATCCTTAGGTCACTTCCCACCCAATGTGAAGTATAGTGGAGACCTTGGCTCATGGAGCTGAGCCCTCACTGGCCCCCCATGTTTGCTGTTTTGTGTCTTTGCCTAGAGCCCTGCTGCCTCCTCTTCCCCCTGCCCCACAATCTGCTGATGGCTGCAGAACATCAGGCTCTCTCCCAGCCCTAGTCAGTGGTTTCCTTAGTTTGGTAACCCTCAGTCTTTGGCTACTTTGTGCATCCTTGACTTCATCCACCTGTTAAATCCACATCAGAGCTATTTCCCACCCCTAACCAAGCAAGGCCCTATTTTCTCTGGGTCTGGAGGTTAGTCCTGACTCCGGCTTAAAACTACTCTCAGAACCACCCCAACCCTATCTCTGGCATCTTTAGACTTTCCCATTCTCTTCTCTAACTATTTTCTCTCCTCATATGGCATTTTGGGTTCCTTGGAGAATTTGTTCTGATGGCTTTTCCTCACTTGAATAATGTAATCTTTGGACTGCTTGGCATTGTGGTTGATGTGTGTGGATCTTGTGCCTTCTCTGATCTTCTCATGCTTCCTGGACCCCATTTTCTTCTTCTCTCTTTCCTGCTTTTCACATGTCCATCTCCCAGAGACATCATCAAAGAAGATGGTTTGAAATGTTAGATTTATCTACCTGATTGCATGGAAATCATGAGAAAACAGAAATCTGAAAATATCTGAATCTTGATTTATAAGCTCTTAAAAAATGTAAATTTTGGGGCCGGGTGCAGTGGCTCACGCCTGTAATCCCAGCACTTTGTGAGGCCGAGGCGGGCGGATCACGAGGCCAGGAGATCAAGACCATCCTGGCTAACACGGTGAAACCCTGTCTCTACTAAAAATACAAAAAAAAAATTAGCCAGGCATAGTGGTGGGCGCCTGTAGTCCCAGCTACTAGGGAGGCTGAGGCAGGAGAATGGCATGAACCTGGGAGGCGGAGCTTGCAGTGAGCTGAGATTGCGCCACTGCACTCCAGCCTGGGTGACAGAGTGTGACTCCGTCTCAAAAATATATATATATGTGTGTGTATGTGTGTGTGTGTGTGTAAATTTTGAAACCTAGGTGTTACTTTTTCTTGGATCAAAGTCAAAATAGTCAAAACATGCACTGAAAAGCCTTGCTCCCTCCTTCCTAAGCCTGCTGTTCTCTCCTTTATATTGTGGACTTGCAAGCAAATCTAGAGTTTTAGGTCTTCCTTCATACATAAGTATCTGACTACCACTACATTAAACACATTCTGTAATTAAGATATTAATGTTGATGGACATTTCATGATGTTTGGAGACTTTGGGCAAATAACAGTTTACTGGTAAGTCACAACTCTTCCCCACTGTCTCTCCCCTCGCACCTCACTCTGGTGTATTTGTGCTCTGATATACATTTTAATTTTAAGTGATTACAAAAATTTCTTATGCTGGAATAAAAATAACATGATAGGAGGTGCTGAATTTTTAAATAGTCAAGGAATTTCTATCAACTTACATTTTAAATAGTTTCTAAAATCAAAGGTTAATCTGTATAAGTTTTATGGTTATTCATGTTTATTTTCCCAAAATTTAGAAAATTCTGTAAAGATATATCCTAGAGCAAGTCTCTGTCTTGTGTGTAGCTATTACTATCTTGTGATGTATTTTTTGCTGGCAAAACATTACATAGGAAAAACTGAAACCAGTAATAGCACTAAAACATCAGCCACCGTATTGTCACTTGACATTTTTTGTTGTTGTTAGGTGTTTTTTTCTTTTTGAGACAGGGTCTTGCTCTGATGCCCAGGCTGGAATGCAGTGGTACAGCCACAGCTTACTGCAGCCTTGACCTCCCAGGCTCAAGTAATCCTCCTGCCTCAGCTGGGACCATTGGCTCATGGCATCATGCCCAGCTAATATTTGTTTGTTTGTTTGTTTGTTTGTTTTTGAGATAGCCTCACTCTGTCGCCCAGGCTGGAGTGCAGTGGCAAGATCTCGGCTCACTGCAACCCCCGCCTCCTGGGTTCAAGCAATTCTTATGTTTCAGCCTCCCAAGTAGTTGGAATCACAAGCATGCACCACCACGCCTTGCTAATTTTTGTATTTTTAGTAGAGACGGGATTTCGCCATGTTGGCCAGGCTGGCTGGTCTCAAACTCCTGACCTCAAGTGATCTTCCTGCCTTGGGCTCCCAAAGTGCTGGGATTACAGGCATGAGTCACCATGCCTGCCCTAATTTTTTTAAAAAAGTCTTTGTGGACCAGGGTCTTGCTTGGTTGCTCAGGCTGGTCTCAAACTCCTGGACTCAAGCACTCCTCCTGTTCAACCTCCTAAAGTGCTGGGGTTACAGGCATGAGCACTTGAAATTTTTGACAGAAAGGCTCTAACTTGCTGATGAAACTAAATGTATATGGTTTCTTTTTTCTTCTAGATTTGGAATGGAGAGAAATGGAAGGAGATGATTGCGAGTTCCGTTATGGAGGTAGAAACTACAGGATTTGGCAACAGATTGGATTGGCTAGACGGGGAGTGGGTAAAGTGACAGATAACCAGGATTTTATATTTAGAACAATTGGGAG
Source organism: Mandrillus leucophaeus (assembly GCF_000951045.1). Taxonomy (NCBI): domain Eukaryota; kingdom Metazoa; phylum Chordata; class Mammalia; order Primates; family Cercopithecidae; genus Mandrillus; species Mandrillus leucophaeus. The sequence continues at coordinate 599,666 of NW_012102565.1, read as the reverse complement.
AAGTTGCCATCTTGGTGAGAAAGAAGGGTTCTAGGTTTAGCTTCAATTAATTTGTGTCAGCCAAGGGTGCATTATTTGATTGACACTTCATTTTCCATTGCTTTTTCCATAGATGGTACAAATGAGGCTCAGGACAATGATTTTCCAACAGGTAAGCATTTTCTCTGCCTTTTCTCCCTGTTCTATGAAAGGGGGTTATCATCTAGGCCGGCAATTCCCACACCTGACTGTATCAAATCACCTGGGGAGGCAGAGCACTCAGGTGTAGGATGCCCTACTTCATTAACCCTTTATACATTGTTGACAATATTGCTAAAAAAAAAAACAAAAAAAAGAATGAAAGAAACCCGGGGAAACTTGCTAACCACATAGAGTAACCAGGTCCCCCCAGCACCCAACATACTCACTGCCTGTAATAAGTTAGCATGTTTGGAAGTGCAACCCAGAGATGTTTCATTTTTTAACAAGTTCCTGAAGTGATTCTAATGTACAGCCCTGTTTGGAAACCATTTATCTGGTCCAACGCCTTCATTTGCTGGTCAGGATCCTGGGCCCAGAGCTTCTAAACAACCTGCCAAGGGCCACACACTGGGCAGGAGTGTTTTCTTTGTCTTTTCCCCATTGCCTTGTACTACCTTGCTACTTAAAAAATAAAAAGTTGTTCCATGTCTGGACAAGAAAAACAGTGTTCCTAGTTTCATTCAGGCAGAGCTAGGAAAGCTGAGTAACACCTATTCTGCCACAGTGTGATTCTTCCCATGTAGTTCTTTTGTTTTTGTAACAAGTTCATAGGTCGCCTAATGTTCTGTGGGGCAGTCCTGTGGCTGCACTGCCTGTGGAACTCTCTGAGCAGAGTGTCCAGCACTGTGAGTCCTGCTGGTTGAATGGGAGGTGGTCTTGAATCCATCACTTGACCTTCTTGGGAAACAGGCAGAGGGCTGGGTCACCCAGTGTTTCCTTTCATGTTTATCTAAACATCTAAAGCAGCATCACACACGTCGTTTTCTCTCTTGAGAAAGGAACTGGAAAAAAGGCTGCAGGGCAGTGGAATTTGTATTTGTTTCATGCATTAACATTTAAAGTGACTCAGCGGGGTGGCTCACTCCTGTAATCCCAGCATTTTGGTAGACTGAGGCAGGCAGATCACTTGAGCCAGAGAGTTCAAGACCAGCCTGAGCAACATGGCAAAATCCCATCTCTACAAAACATACAAAAACTAGCCAAGCGTCTAGTGCACCTGTAGTCCCAGCTGCTCAGAAGCTGAGATGGGTGGATCACTTGAGCCTGGGAGGTCTAAGCTGCAGTGAGCTGTGATTACACCACTGCATTCCAGCCTGGGTGACAGAGTGAGACACTGTCTCAGACAACAACAACAACAATTTTTTTTTTTTTTGAGATGGAGCCTTGCTCTGTTGCCCAGGCTGCTGGAGTGCAGTGGCGTGATCTCGGCTCACTGCAATCTCTGCCTCCCGGGTTCACGCCATTCTCCTGCCTGAGTCTCCCAAGTAGCTGGGACTACAGGCGCCTGCCACCACGCCCGGCTAATTTTTTTGTGTTTTTAGTAGAGATGGAGTTTCACCGTGTTAGCCAAGATGGTCTCGATCTCCTGACCTCGTGATCTGCCCGCCTCGGCCTCCCAAAGTGCTGGCATTACAGGCATGAGCCACTGCGCCTGGCCCACAACAACAAATTTTAGGAGAACTAATTATATGCAGCATGAACATTAGGAAGGTGCTGGGCCAAGACCTGGGATGGTGGATGGAACCTTCAGAGGTAGCAATACTATTCCAAGCATCTAGCTTATAAGATTTTATATTGTATAGGGTGATATTTGAGTGTCTGCAAATAAGTACTCACTAACAGTCTGCACTGAATATTTTAATACATTTAAAATTAAAAACTGCATTAAAGCCAGGCACCATGGCTCACACCTATAATCCCAGCACTTTGAGAGGTGGATTGCTTGAGTTTGGGTTTGAGACCAGCCTGGGCAACATGGCAAAAACCCATCTCTACAAAAAAATACAAGGATGAGCTGGGTGTGGTGGCACACACCTATAGTCCCAGCTACTTGGGAGGCAGAGGTGGGAGGAGCTCTTGAGCCCAGGAGGTTGAGGCTACAGTGAACTGAAATCATGCCACTGCACTACAGCCTGGGTAACAGGGTAAGACCCTGTCTAAAAAAAGAGAAAGGGAAAAAAAAAAAGAAAACCTGCATTATTGATTTCAGGTTTGCAAAATGGTTGTTTAGCTATGATTGCTGACTCTTTATGCTTAGTGATTTCTTTCTAGTTCCTTTAAAATATTCTCTTATTTGTAGAGAGAAAAACAAAACAAAACAAACAAACAAAAAAGCATTAACTAGAAAGCCAGAGAGTGATTCAGTGATTATGACTCCTGTGGGAACTTCCCAGTGACCCTGAGTCACAGAAACGACACAGTGGGGAGATGAGGCCTGCATTCAGCTTCTAGGAGTCATGTGCTGCTCACTGTAGCCAATTAATTTGGAGCTCAATGTTAGATCTTACAGGTTTCTAGAAAGACCAGAAATCTGGCTTTTGCAAGAACTCTTCCAATTGTTAAATGTAGCTTCTCTATTTCTCTTCTTTCTTTTGTTTAATGTTACATATGTCTGTGGTTAGGTTGGTACCTATTGTACCTTGATGTCAGGTTCCAGCCCTGCCTTGGTCTCAGGTCAGCCTTGAGCACACCCTGAGCCTCCTGTGCCTGCACTCTGCTCTCTGAAGGGGGTCATCACTCTCCCCATCCTACTGGGCTCTCCCTCACCAGCTCTTGCCTGGCCCTTAGCTCAGAAACACAGGGTGAGCACTTATGTCTTCATTTCTTTCCACAGTGGAGAGAAGCAGGCTTCAAGAAATGCTGTCACTGTTGGGCCTAGAGATGTACCAGGTCCAGAAACTCAGCCTTCAGGACTCTCTGCAGATCAGTTTTGACAGTATGAAGAACTGGGCCCCTCAGGTTCCCAAAGACTTGCCCTGGAATTTCCTCAGGAAGCTGCAGGCCCTCAATGCTGATGCCAGGAATACTACCATGGTGCTGGACGTGCTCCCAGATGCCAGGCCTGTGGAGAAGGAGAGCCAGATGGAAGAGGAGATCATCTACTGGGACCCAGCTGACGACCTTGCTGCCGACATTTATTCCTTTTCTGAGCTGCCTACCCCTGATACGCCAGTGAACCCCTTAGACCTTCTCTGTGCCCTGCTGATCTCCTCAGACAGTTTCCTGCAACAAGAAATAGTGTTGAAAATGGCCCTCTGCCAGTTTGCACTCCCACTCGTGTTGCCTGACTCGGAGAACCACTACCATACATTTCTGCTGTGGGCCATGCGGGGCATTGTGAGGACATGGTGGTCCCAGCCCCCAAGGGGCGTGGGGAGCTTCCGGGAAGACAGCGTGGTCCTGTCCAGGGCGCCCGCCTTCGCCTTTGTGCGCATGGATGTCAGTAGCAACTCCAAGTCCCAGCTTCTCAACGCCGTCCTCAGCCCGGGCCACAGGCAGTGGGACTGCTTCTGGCATCGGGACCTCAACTTGGGCACCAATGCCCGGGAGATTTCGGATGGGTTGGTAGAAATTTCCTGGTTTTTTCCCAGCGGAAGGGAGGACTTGGACATTTTTCCAGAACCTGTGACCTTTCTGAACCTGAGAGGTGACATCGGGTCTCACTGGCTGCAGTTTAAGCTCTTGACAGAAATCTCCTCCGCTGTGTTTATATTGACTGACAATATCAGTAAGAAGGAATACAAATTGCTGTACTCCATGAAGGAGTCAACCACAAAATACTACTTCATCCTGAGTCCGTACCGTGGGAAGCGCAACACAAACCTGAGATTTCTGAATAAGTTAATTCCTGTGCTGAAAATAGACCACTCACATGTCCTGGTGAAGGTCAGCAGCACTGACAGCGACAGCTTCGTGAAGAGGATCCGGGCCATTGTTGGGAATGTGCTGCGGGCACCCTGCAGGCGGGTATCTGTGGAGGACATGGCGCACGCAGCCCGCAAGCTCGGCCTAAAGGTTGACGAGGACTGTGAGGAGTGTCAGAAAGCGAAAGACCGGATGGAGAGGATTACCAGGAAAATCAAAGACTCGGATGCCTACAGAAGGGATGAGCTGAGGCTGCAGGGGGACCCCTGGAGAAAGGCAGCCCAAGTGGAGAAGGAGTTCTGCCAGCTCCAGTGGGCCGTGGACCCCCCTGAGAAGCACAGGGCTGAGCTGAGGCGGCGGCTGCTAGAACTTCGAATGCAGCAGAACAGCCACGATCCCTCCTCGGGGGTGCAGGAGTTCATCTCGGGGATCAGCAGCCCCTCCTTGAGTGAGAAGCAGTACTTCCTGAGGTGGATGGAGTGGGGCCTGGCACGGGTGGCCCAGCCACGACTGAGACAGCCTCCGGAGACACTTCTCACCCTGAGACCAAAGCATGGGGGCGCCACAGACTTGGGGGAGCCGCTCTGGCCTGAGCCCCTGGGGGTGGAACACTTCCTGCGGGAGATGGGACAGTTTTATGAGGCCGAGAGCTGTCTTGTGGAGGCGGGGAGGCTGCCAGCAGGCCAGAGGCGTTTTGCCCACTTCCCAGGCTTGGCCTCGGAGCTGCTGCTGACAGGGCTGCCTCTGGAGCTAATCGATGGGAGCACCCTGAGCATGCCCGTCCGCTGGGTCACGGGGCTCCTGAAGGAGCTGCACGTCCGACTGGAGAGACGGTCAAGGCTGGTGGTTCTGTCAGCCCTCGGGGTGCCGGGCACGGGCAAGTCCACACTCCTCAACACCATGTTTGGGCTGCGGTTTGCCACAGGGAAGAGCTGCAGTCCTCGAGGGGCCTTCATGCAGCTCATCACAGTGGCCGAGGGCTTCAGCCAGGACCTGGGCTGTGACCACATCCTGGTGATAGACTCTGGGGGCTTGATAGGTGGGGCCTTGACCTCAGCTGGGGACAGGTTTGAGCTGGAGGCTTCCTTGGCCACTCTGCTCATGGGACTGAGCAATGTCACCGTGATCAGCCTAGCTGAAACCAAGGACATTCCAGCAGCTATTCTGCATGCATTTCTGAGGTTAGAAAAAACGGGGCACATGCCCAACTACCAGTTTGTATACCAGAACCTTCATGATGTATCTGTTGCCGGCCCCAGGCCAAGAGACAAGAGACAGCTCCTAGATCCACCTGGTGACCTGAGCAGGGCTGCAGCCCAGATGGAGAAACAGAGCGACGGCTTCCGGGCACTGGCAGGCCTGGCCTTCTGTGACCCTGAGAAGCAGCACATCTGGCACATCCCTGGCCTGTGGCACGGAGCACCTCCCATGGCCGCAGTGAGCTTGGCCTACAGTGAAGCCATATTTGAATTGAAGAGATGCCTACTCGAAAACATCAGGAACGGCCTGTCGAACCAAAACAAAAACATCCAGCAGCTCATTGAGCTGGTGAGACGGCTGTGAGTGTGCAGAGAAACCCAGTTCAGGTGTAGGAGGCTGCTGTGGGCAGCCCTGTCTGATGGGGCACCCGTGTGGGCCGTGCCCTGGTGCCTGAGAATGGCCGGTGCCCAATCGACATGAGAAGACAAGCAAAAGACAGAGGGTTTGGAGTCTCCTCAACAGTGTTAAGAGAGGAAGTGACCTCACAGACCAGCTCAGAGATGTTACCAGGAATATCACAACTCCCAGGGTAGGGAGACACGCAGCAGTTTGTTCTGTCTCAGCTCCTGTCAAGGATCCCGCGGGGTGGGCCCTCTGTATAGCTGCTCTCTGTCACTGGCCCCTGGAGTGGGAGCAGTGTCCTCAGTCACTGCAGGCCCAGGCGGGCAGGTGGTCCCAGGACAGAGGTGGGGAAGTTGTCCTGAGGAAGTAGAAGTAGGCCTTGCTCCCGCCCAGCCCAAGGGCCTCCAGTGGACCAGCATTTGAGATGTGAGTGCCCGTGGTGCACAAGGCACTCCCATGGCACTGTATTTATTGACTGATCTGTGAAGGCTTCCCTGACCCCTGCCCAGGAAGAGTTCATTGGTCGCTCTGTTGTGCCCCACAGCACTTTGTTATACCTCTGCCACACACTTCACGCAGCGCGTTGTAACTCATGTGTTTACATGTCTGTCCCCCAGACTGTGAGCTCCTTGAGGGCAGGGACTGTACATTCTCCAGCTCTGTGTCCCCAGGGCCTGGCACATTATAGATGCTTAATAAATGTCTGTTGAATGAATGAATGCACAAGTGATAGTAATGGGCAGGTTCTGCCTCTCTGTGCCTTAATTCTGTTTCTCAAAGAGGAGAGCAGCATCTGTCTGAGGACTGAGTATGGTAGAGGCAGTATCTGGAAGGGTGGATAGGGCAGAGATGTGCCCTATCCTGGCACATTTTAGTAAAAAGCCATCCTGTTCTCTCTCTTTAAGGCAGGAGCCATTCTTCAGGCTGTTACTGGGGGTTAAAACTAAATACCTTCACAGTAACTCTGAGGTCTTTCCACTGTCACCCCATTTCACAGTTGAGGAAAAGGAAGCCTAGAGGAGGTAAGCCCCTGCCCCAGAGCTCACATCTGGATGGACAGAGCTAGAGCGGATAAGGGGTGGTGCTGTCACACTCAGCCCTGCACCTCTTCCTCTCACCCTCTCCAGACTCCCATAGCTTCTGGGCTTACCCCTGGGCAGCCACGTCAGTGCCAGCACCTCCTCTGACATCCTCCCCGACCTCATCCACAGCCCACCATTCGAACCAGAGGCTTGGCCAAGAACTTGGGACTTCTGCCCTGTCAGTTCTCCTGCTGGAATCCTTGCCTGCACTGGCCCCTCCCAGGGGCCAGTGTCACCTCACTGGGCCTCAGAACCCCACCCCAGCCCTTTCATCAGCTCTAGGAAGCTCTGCTTGATCCCCTGGGCCTTGCTTAGACGTTGGAGCCTCTTTCTCTTTGTGTTTCTTGACTTCAGAGAAACCAAGCCCTTTCCCAAGAGCTCCTACCATGTTTCTTGTCCTCCTTTCACCAGACACAGCAAGGGAGCCTTTAGCTCTCGGTAGCTTACCAGCCCTCTAGACTGGAATCCTTTCTTTTTTTTTTTTTTTTTTTTTGAGACAGAGTCTCGCTGTGTCGCCCAGGCTGGAGTGCAGTGGCCGGATCTCAGCTCATTGCAAGCTCCGCCTCCCGGGTTTTTACGCCATTCTCCTGCCTCAGCCTCCCGAGTAGCTGGGACTACAGGCGCCCACCACCTCGCCTGGCTAGTTTTTTGTATTTTTTGGTAGAGATGGGGTTTCACCGTGTTAGCCAGGATGGTCTCGAACTCCTGACCTCGTGATCCGCCCGTCTCGGCCTCCCAAAGTGCTGGGATTACAGGCTTGAGCCACCGTGCCCGGCCTTGGAATCTTTTCTTGAACAAAAGGCTTTCTGGTCCCTTTTCTGGAGATGCCTGGCAGCCTGCCTGCTGTGGGTTTCTGGATTCCCTGGATGCTCCACCTGCTGCTCCCGGGACATCCAAACTGTTGCCTCCTGCGTTCCAGGAGCCTGGTTCTCCACAAACCTGGTCTCTTGCTAATAAGTTTAGGAAAACCTTTGCCTTTTTTCATTTTCCTGCTCTGTTGCCTGGACTGGAGTGCAGTGGCACAATCTCACTGCAACCTCCACCTCCTGGGTTCCAGTGATTCTCAGCCTCCCAAGTAGCTGGGACTACAGGCGCCCACCATCACAAAAATACAAATAATTTTTGTATTTTTAGTAGAGACAGGGTTTCACCACATTGGCCAGACTGTCTCGAACTCCTGGCCTCAAGTGATCCGCCTGCCTCAGCCTCTCAAAGTACTGGGATTACAGGAGTGAGCCACCGCACCTGGCCTCCTCCCACCCTTTTTGAAGGATTGATGTTTCAAGTCTGTGAACTGTGGATGGGCCTTGCCTTTAGCCCTCCAGTCAGTGCTGCTCTTAGGATTCCCATGAACATAACACCCAGGACTTGCCTTTCATATCTGGAGCTCAAAATGCTCACCTTCAGGTCTGAGAAACCCCAGAACTTGCCATGGGGCTACTGGACAGTCATGTTCTTGGAGCCAAGGTTAGTAGAGAGAGAGCCACCCAGAAAGGTGGACAGGGCAGCAGGCTGCTCACCAGAGCATGGCCGTGTGCTCACAAGGGGTCCTGTTTGATGAAAGTGTCAAACCAAGCAAGTACTATCTTGGAGGAAATGGGCCGGAAGAGTGCTTGGGACAAGGAACCAGGCGTGTCTTTGCTTCTCCTGTGAGATGGGGTGTAGCTTGCTTCAGCACGTTGGATGTCTGGCCTGGTTTTGAACCTCAGCCTTGCTTCCTACTAATTATATGACCCTTGAGCAAAGTTACTTGGCTTCTCCAAGCCTTAGTTCCCCCTACTAGCACCTGTGTAGGAATGGAAGATGCTTACACAGTGCCTGCCCTGTGGTGGAAGAGCCAGTCTGTGCATGAGATAAGTGAGGCACCCATCTCTGTGTCTACACCATTCTGCACACCCATGAGGCTTGTGGAGAGGAAACTGCCTTCTGCATCAGCCTCAAACATTTTAACATGTCAGATCAGGATTCATCTTTTAATCAATCAATGGTACCTTAAGATAATTTGCAGCCATTTTTCCTTCCTAATGGTATGTAAAACAGCATCTTCTCATTGATATTATCTTAGTTTACTGAAACAGCACCGAGCAGGACTGGTGGTGGTGTGCAGTTTACACAATATAAACCTGATCTGGTAGCTGCCCCAACTCCTCAGATGTGTTGTATTAGCCCAGTAAACGGAAAATCCTCCCAGTAAAAGGGAAAATCACTAATAAAATGATTCGGCCATAAACCTATCCTGAATTCTTCTAAGACTCCAACAAAATTTCACGAGAGTGCAGCTTTATGAGCACCGATGAGTCAGGGCTGCACAAGAGCCAAGATGACCGTGGTCCTGGTCTCCTGTCATTTCGTCAACCACACCCTTGCCCTGCCACACACATTTTGGAGGCCATGGCTTCTTCCATGCCACTGTCTGCCGCGGGGCCCCTTCTGCTTGTCTCTGGCCCTGGCTGACTGGCAGGCACATCTCTCAGAACAGCCTTTGGTGCCAGTCGCACCTCCATTCGTGCCCACCCAAGGGTCCGGGGCCTTTCTGTGCCTTTCTTGGTCCTTAGCACATTTTCATTATCTCCTCATCTGAGCCCAATTACATCTAGATCTAGCAGTTCATCTGGGAGCCAGGGAGTGGCAGTCTCAGGGGCTGGAGCTCATGAGGCCCACTCCTCGGTCTTCTCTTTCCTGAGTCCACCCCCTCTCTATCCCAAGCACCAGTTTGGCTTCTTCAGGTTCTGACTTTTAGCCCATGGTTCTGGTGTGGCACTGGGCATTTCTAATTGCCCACAGCTCTGATAACAGGAGAGTGGATTCCTTGGGACCCCAAAGCTGACGTCAGTAATTACAGCTGGGGACCTCACCCACCAAACCCAGCCCTTGTGCCTCAACAGAAGAACAGAGGTGGGGGAATGGAGCAGGAGCTCACAGGGAAAACGACTGAGCTGTCTTGGCAATCTGGTTTGACATGCCTCTCTGCTTTACTCATAGGGTTTCAGTTGTTTGACCTATTTCTCAGAATAGAGCTGAGAGCCTCTGGGATTTTTCCTGGTGAACGAGTTATTAGGAAAAAAAGAATCACAAGGAATAATGTAAAAAACACAGGTTTACAAAGTGTAAAGTGTCAGCAGTTCTGAGGATAAGTCAGCTGTAAAGAAAACCACCATGAGTGGAGTGATCTTGGCTCACCCTCCAGCCAACGGAAAGGGAGATGGCACCCCACCACCCCTAGGCTGGATTCTGAAACTCTTCAGGCTCTGGAAATACAAGGGGGCTGACGGCTCCCTTTTACACAGCATCTCTCCACGGCCCAGCCAGTGCTGTATCCCCTGAGCACTCTGGGTGAGCCCATGGTGGCTGTGCTGCACCCAACTGGACAGATCATCTCAAAGAAGTCCTGACCTCCCAGCAGACCCCTCCTCCCTTCCTCTGCCCTTGTGACCAAGAGTGGTAGGCGTGGACTATGGCTACGTTCCTTAGAGAGCTGCCATAATCTTCCAGGAGCATCCAACAGCACTGTCCCCGAAAGGGGGCTCTGCAAATACACATTTTGAGAGTCTCCCAAATAAACGGAGTGAGTTCAGGACACTGGTTCTCAGCCCCGACTGCAAATTGAAATCATCTAAGGGGCATTTAAAAAATATGAATGCCTGCCCTCTCCCCACAGAGGTGGTGTGGAACCCAGGGGGCTCTGTCATGCAATTGGGGTTGCGAATCACTGCTTTGAGAGCATAGGAGCAACTTCTTTTTCTTGGTTATGTGCGGAACAAAGGCTCACGTCAAAGAAAAAGCAGTTTTACATCCCTGTCTCTGCATAGTCAAAGAAAAAGCAGTTTTACATCCCTGTCTCTGCATAGTCAAAGAAAAAGCAGTTTTACATCCCTGTCTCTGCATAGTCAAAGAAAAAGCAGTTTTACATCCCTGTCTCTGCATTAGGCCCCAGGAAGACTGCAGATAGGTCTTTCATATGGGTTCATATGCTCCTGGCCTTTCCATGTCCAGGCAGTCCTTGAGGGCCAGTTGGGAGCTGTCTTCAGCAAGCCACAGAAACCCAGGCCATTCCCTGATCCTAGCATGGTGTGAACCCTCACCCCCAGGAAGTGATACTGAAAGAGCACATGCTTTGGAGCAAAAAGGCCTGCTACCATTTACTAGTTCTGTAACCCCAGGTGAGTCTGTGAGCCTCCATCTTCTGCTCTGTGAAGCCTGGAAATACTGCCTCCTTTATGGAATTAATAGGAGAAGGAAAGTGTATCAAAACAACAACAAATGGAAGTTACAGAAAAATAAAACATCCCCAGTCAGATTTTTCTGCTGATGATTTAAAACAATATAACAGTCATACTATGTATAAAAGTCATTTTAAGTAATTTTAATCATGTAAAGACTGACATGACACCTTTCCCCCAATCACAGTATAAACAAAGCTAATAAAGGATAGATGACAAGATATTTGAACCCCAGAAATGTCTGCCACTGAAATGGCCATTGTGATGCTTGGAAAGATCTACATCGGTATGGAATTCCAGAGAGAGACCTCAGGCATAAGGGAGAATGGTTTGAATAGAGGAAAGCATAAATTTGATCATCTTATTGCCTGCTGCCTTATGGGCAAAACTTGATTCCCAACCACAGCCTTTGTGATGCGGCCCCTGCCCACCTTGGGCCCCAATAGGTGTTGTGCCATTGCCACCTTTTCCTCTGATCAGCCCAAGGAGCTTGTTTCCCTTTCTCCTTCCCCTTTCCTCTTATTAGGGTGGTGTTGCTATGAGTTCTCATAGAACCCTCAATAGCTGGCTCATCTCCCTAACGGGATATGTGGCTATCAGGGACTCCTTAAAAACAACAACAAAACCCACAATTGCTCTCTCCCTCTGCCAGGCACATCACCCTGTAATTTTCACAACCACCATTATTGTCCCCAGTTTACAGATGAGAGAAACTGAGGCTCAGGAGGTTCAGTCACTTGCCCAAATTACACAGCCAGGAAGCATTGGGTCCAGGATTTGGACTCAGGCAATTCAGATGCCAGGTCCCATGTTCCTCACCACCTTGGAGCAAATTAATGAAACTTAACAATTATAAAATTATTGAACATTATGAAAACTTTAAAAATATTGTCAGTTGAAAAGGATTTCTTAGGAAATGTTAAAAGTTCTTATATTTGCAAAGTATTATGGGTTGGAGGGCACCTCATCCTTGCTCTGTCCCTTTATTCAATATGCATAACAGTTGGGGGCCGCACTTTCTAAAAATTAATAATAAAACATTTCTGGTGAAGTGGACATGGAAGACCTTGTCCTGTTATTACGGGTTTTTTGAGAACCCACCTTCATGTAATCAGAGGAGTCTTGGTCATGGGAAATGGACTGGACTGAAGTCAAGAGATCTGTGTCTTGGTCCCTCTCTCCCTCTCCTCAGTGTGGTCATGGGCAACTCATTTCCACCGTTCTTCCATTTCCCCTTCCCATGGATCATAATCCAGTCCTCCCCCTGACAGGAAACTGCAGCATATGCAAGTACTGTACCATTAGGGGGAATGATGCAGACCCAGAACGGCCAAAATATTGGCAATTTCACATGACTCAACCAAACACAACCCATCATTTATTAAATATTCTCTTGATCCTAATAGCTCCATAAGGTAGTACTATTATTAAGTACTATTATTTTATAGATAATATAACTGAGTCTTAACTGTACAAAGATTGTTGTACATGGGCCTGACTCCAGAGCCCGTGTTTTTTCCATGACCGTGGTGACTTCTAAATTAAATATCCCGTGTTGCTATTTTTCCGTTTGACATTAATAATTACTGGCTACCAATAATAGTGGCGACGCACTGGTTTGAGCATTACAGGCCCTGCGATATTCTCATGAATTGCCTTGCCCTCCGGCCTTTTCCTCATACTTAAAATTTTCCTTCCCCAGGGGCCAATCACCAGTATGGTCACATGTGGCAAACCCATTCTTGCATAACTGCATAAGTCATCCTTGAAGAACTGGGTGACGTTTTAACCAAAACATGTTTCTTTATTCGTAGATAAAAGTCTGGAGGGCTTTTCTGTTTGTTTGTTTGTTTACGAATATTATTTGGAGGCACAACTCAGCAGCCTAATTCATAGGACCTGGGTAAACGCTTGGCTCCTCTTCGGGCCCCGAGGGTGCAGTTGGGTAGGGCGGGGCCCGGTGGGCCGCACACCCATCACCCGTACTAGCGTGAGGTTGTTGAAGAGGAAATCTCACGTTTCTCATTCTCAAATTTCCGGATCTGAAAGCCGATGTAAGCAGCAACCGCGGCAGAGCGAACAGCGGCGGAATGAGCATTCACAAGGCTGAGCATTCACAGGGCTGCGGGGAAGGCGGGAGTGACAGCCACCCAGCACACCGCGGCCCCGCCCCGCAGAGGCCCTGCTCCGCCCCGCCAGAGTACAAGCTCCGACTTGGTCTCTTCCACGGCTATCCCCACCCCTCAGCGCGCTGTGGTACGTCCCGCGCTCAGCTCGGCCCAAGATGGCGGCCTCCGTGTGCAACGGGTTGCTGGGGCCACGGGTGAGTGGGTGATTCGGCAGGTCCCGGCGAGTCGGATGTGGGGTCCCTAGTTTCCGCCTCACGCGCCCTCCCTCCACAGGTGCTGTCCTGGAGCCGAGAGCTGCCTTGCGCTTGGCGCGCCCTGCACACCTCCGCTGTCTGCGCCAAGGTGAGCACAACCGGGGCTGGTGCCTGGGGCCCTGGGGGTCCGGGGCCCGGGGCCGCCGCGCAGGCTGAAGGAGGCGTGTCGCCGGGGTCCGGGGCGGGGCTAGAGTCGGGGCTTAGGGATCAGTGGGTTGGGGTCGGGGAGCAGTGCCAGCTGACTGGAGGGACTTGGCGCGAGGTAGGGTCTGGATTGGGGGTCTCGTGGAGTCACGGCCCCTTTTGCTCCTAGAACCGGGCGGCCCGAGTACGCGTAGGCAAGGGGGACAAGCCGGTGACCTACGAGGAGGCACACGCGCCGCACTACATCGCCCACCGTAAGGGCTGGCTGTCGCTGCACACAGGTGAGCGGACCCCAGGCCTCCAAAAGGAGCACTCAGTCCTAGTGTCATGTAAACAAAATGAACACGTGTCACAGGTTTCCTTTAACTCAGGAAATAATGCCAGGGTCAGAAATCTATGAAACCAACTCAAGGGAGACATAAAAAAACAGAGACATATATAGATCAGAATGTTGAAACAAATTTGAAGATGGATGCAAAACTGACTTTTTCCATGGCGGGCAGGGACTCAGTTGATCCTCCACTGAACAGAAATTATTTGCATGTCTACAGACAAGAATTATTTTGCATTCCTATCAGTTATCTGTAATTTACAGAGCTGCAGAATAGCTCAGAGTCAAGGAAAAGAGTGAAACCCTTACAGAATCTGATAACCCTCAAGAGTGTGCTCTAAGGAATGCAGTTTTCCACTGAAGCACAATTTTTTCTCTGTAAATATATACAGACAACCCTAGTTATTCGTGAATTTCATATTTTCAGATTCTTCTACTGACTCAGATTTATTTGTAAGCCCCAAATCAACACTCTGGGCACTCTCAAGGTCACTCTGAGATGTGGGTAGAGCTGCCACCCCAGGTGCATGTCCCCAGCTGAGGTCGACGACAACAAGGCTCTGCCTCGTTTCAGCTCTCATACTGTAAAAGGTGTCCTTTTTATGGTCTAGAATCTTTTTTTTTTAATTTGCATTTTTGTGCTTTTTGTTAGTGATTTTGCTGTTTAAAATGGCCCTGCAATGCTGAAGTGCTGTCTAGTGTTCTAAGGGGGAGAAGGCTGTGAAGTGCCTTAGGGAGGACATACCTCTTTCTTCAGTCACAGTTGCTCTTGGCCCTGAATTCAATGTTAATGAATTTACCGTGTATATTAAACAAGGTGTCTTTAAACAGAAACACAAAGGAAACTAGGTTATGTATTGATTTGTTCACAAAAATATGGTGCCCAGAGGCTGGAAGGAATCTAACCCTGTATTTCCTCTAGGAGCAGTGGTTCAGTATTCACTAACTCAGTGTTGGCGGTGACTTTATAGAATATAACTACAGTAAACAATTGATAACCAACTGTGTTTTGTTTAGTACAGGGGTTCTTGGATGTTTGAGATGCATCTAGGGAAGTTACTTAAAATACAGATGCTTGCCTGGCGCGCTGGCTCATGCCTGTAATCCCAGCACTTTGGGAAGCCAAGGCGGGTGGATCACGAGGTCAGGAGTTCAGTACCAACCTGGCCAAGATGGTGAAACCCCATCTCTACTAAAAATACAAAAAACTTAGGCGTGATGGCAGGCACCTGCAATCCCAACTATTCAGGAGGCTGAGGCAGAGAATTGTTTGAACCCAAGAGGCGGAGGTTGCAGTGAGCCGAGATCACGCCACTGCACTCCAGCCTGGACGACAGAGTGAGACTCCATCTCAAAAACAAACAAACAAACAAAAAAACAGATGCATATCCCCCACTCTTTTAGGCACTGATCTGACGTTTGGATGTAGGTGTGCAGACTCTTAATGGACATTGTAAGGGCTGCAGGGGATCCAGGGTTCACACTGAGAACCCACTGGTGGAAGCCCTGGGCCTAGCTCATGAGAGGACTCATGTCCCTAATCTCAAAAATAGCTGGTGGCCTCATCTTTCTGGTCCATGGGATGACCAGTGTTTTTATAAGGCAGCCAAGAAAGCAGGAAAGGGGCTAGATGTGGTGGCATCATCTGAGTTTTGTACCCTGACTCAGGCCTCCATCTTCCTTTTTGTAAACTAAGGATAATGATAATACCTACTAAACTGAATTGGCTTGGGAATTAATGACATAAAACATACTTTGAACTTTAAAGTGTTATTTTTCTTATTCCATTAGCAGAAGAAAAGAGAAGAGGCTTGGGGTGAAGGGTGGGATTGTGCTCAGCGCTTTTAGATGTTGACTCTGGAGTTATGGCAGGACCCTGGGGCGATGAGGCTGACTCTTCTGTGATGCCCTTCCCTCTTCAGGTAACCTGGATGGAGAGGACCATGCCGCAGAGCGAACGGTGGAGGATGTTTTCCTTCGCAAGTTCATGTGGGGTACCTTCCCAGGCTGCCTGGCTGACCAGCTGGTTTTAAAGCGCCGGGGTAACCAGTTGGAGATCTGTGCCCTGGTCCTGAGGAATTTGCCTCCACACAAGTACTACTTCCTTGTGGGCTACAGTGAAACTTTGCTGTCCTACTTTTACAAATGTCCTGTGCGACTCCACCTCCAAACTGTGCCCTCAAAGGTTGTGTATAAGTACCTCTAGAACAATCCCCTTTATTCCATCAAGCTGTAGCCTGCAGAGAATAGAAACGTGGGAAAGGAGTGGTATGCGGGGGAAATGCATCCCCTCAGAGGACTGAGGCGTGGTCTGTCAGCTGCTGTTGAATAAAGACCCTCTATCTTGTCTTGTCTCTCTGTTTTTACTGTTGGATGAGGGAACTAGAGTAGCGTTTCTTTGATGATGCTCCAGGTTTTGCAGGAAGGCTGATGCCTGTTGTTTGAAGTTTAATTCATAGCTACAGTTTGGTGAGTACCTGTGCCAGTCACTCTGTCAAGCACTTTACCTGAAGTTCTTTGTTTTCTCTCAAGATGGTAAGACCCATTCAGTGTTCCTTTTTAAGAATCAAAACAGGCCGGGCGTGGTGGCTCACACCTGTAATCCCAGCATTTTGGGAGGCTGAAGTGGACGGATCACGAGGTCAGGAGATCGAGACCATCCTGGCTAACACGGTGAAACCCCGTCTCTACTAAAAATACAAAAAAAATTAGCTGGGCGTGGTGGCGGGCGCCTGTAGTCCCAGCTACTCAGGAGGCTGAGGCAGGAGAATGGCGTGAACTCGGGAAGCGGAGCTTGCAATGAGCCGAGATAGCGCCACTGCACTCCAGCCTGGGCGACAGAGTGAAACTCTGTTTCACAAAAAAAAAATAAATAAGAAAACAATATGAACATATATCAAATTGACCATGAAGCTTTCTTATAATTCTACTCCAGAGAGAATTGCCGTGAACAGTTATATTTTATTCCCAGATGTACTTTTTTCCCAAGGAATACTTTTTTTTTTTTTTTTGTATTTTCAGTAGAGACGGGGTTTCACCGTGTTTGCCAGGACCCAAGGAATACTTTAATGCACACTCATCGATGTTAAACTCAAATTGAGTACCTACTCGGTGCCAAGCACTCTTCTAACTGCCTGGGACCCATTAGTGAGCAAAACATTTCATTTCAAGATCACTGTCTTTGTGACACTGACATCCTAGTGAAAGGGCAGGGAGCGTGAGGCAGCATTAAATGGTCCAAGCACATGAAGGAGGAAGACATGCAGGTAAATGGAGGAAGAGCATTTCAGAAAGTTGCATTCACAAAAGCCAGTTCCTGGTGCTAGGAAGTAGGGCAGAGGTTGCTGATCCTGACCTTGACTCTCATCCTGACCATGTCTCTCATATCTTTAACCTGACCCTGAGCCTCTGCCTAACACATCCTTACCCTGAACTTGATAATGGCCCTGACTCTGTGACCCTGTTGCAGACCTTTACCCTGACTTTGACACACAGCCTGACCTTCACCCTCACTCTCACCTAGACGCTCCCTGGTCATGTGTCTCACTCTGAGTCTGACCCTGACCTTGACTCTGATGGTCACTTTGAACTTCACTCTGAACCTGACCCTGACTCAGAACATAGTAACATTACCCTGACTCTTACCATGACCGTGTTCTCCATTTTCATGCTGCTGATAAAGACATACCTGAGACTGAGGTTTAATGGACTTAGAGTTCCACGTGGCTGGGGAGGCCTCATAATCATGGTGGAAGGCAAA
Source organism: Mandrillus leucophaeus (assembly GCF_000951045.1). Lineage (NCBI taxonomy): Eukaryota > Metazoa > Chordata > Mammalia > Primates > Cercopithecidae > Mandrillus > Mandrillus leucophaeus. The sequence goes on along the minus strand of NW_012102565.1, from coordinate 582,259 downwards.
AGACATCTCTTACATAGCTGCAGGCAAGAGAGAATAATAACCAAGCCTAAGGGGTTTTCCCTTATAAAACCATCAGATCTCATGAGACTTATTCACTACCATGAGAACAGTACGGGGGAACTGCCCCCATGATTCAGTTATCTCCAACTGGGTCCCCCCCACAACATGTGGGAATTATGGGAGCTACAATTCAAGATGAGATTTGGGTAGAGACACAGACAAACCATATCATTCTGTTGGGAACAGGCCCCCAAATCTGGCCATAAACTGGCCCCTAAACTGGCCATGAACAAAATCTCTGCAGCACTGTGACATGCTCGTTATGGCCATGACACCCACACTGAAGGTTGTGGGTTTACCAGAATGAGGGCAGGGAACACCTGGCCCACCCAGAGCAGAAAACCGCTTAAGGCATTCCTAAACCACAAATAATAGCATGAGCAATCTGTGCCTTAAGGACATGTTCCTGCTGGAGATAACTAGCCAGAGCCCATCCCTTTGTTTCAGCCCATCCCTTTGTTTCCCATTTTAGTTAATCTGTAATCTATAGAAACAGCTTATCACTGGCTTGCTGTCAATAAATATGTGGGTAAAACTCTGTTCGTGGCTCTCAGCTCTGAAGGCTGCCAGTCTCCTGATTTCCCACCCCACACTCTATATTTCTCTGTATGTGTCTTTAATTCCTCTAACGCCACTGAGTTAGGGTCTCCACGACTGAGCTGGTCTCGGCAAGTGGTGCCCATACGTGGGGCTTGAAACCTGGGTTGGAGGGTCGCCAGAGTTGGAGAACGTGGAACTAAGCTGGAGGACACTTGAGTACTCAAGCAATCCCCATGATGAGTAAGAAGGGCAGCTAGGAAGCATCAGGGTAGCAATGGGACAAACGTGGGCTCTGGTTCATTCCACCTTGGAACCTTTTCACACTGATGATGCAGAGGAAGTAGAGTACAACAAAGTAACAGAAGAGGTGACAGAGCGGGATTGTTTGCCAGCTAAAGTTAAAGCGGCAAAGGAGGAAGAGGTTCATTCCCTACCCTTCTGCACCCCCTCATTATTTTGAAGAAAAAGAGTGGCCTGACCCTCCAGATCTTTCTTTTCCGGGGGACACTGGGTGAAAAGTAGTTGCCCCAGTGACTGTTCAAACAGTGCCTCGAGCAACTGCTCTCAGTTCTATTCAGGGAGGAATTCAGCAAGCTAGACGAGAGGGTGATATAGATGCTTGGCAGTTCCCTGTTAGAATATATCCACCTAATCAACAGGGAAATAATATAGCTACGTTTTGAGTCTTTTCCTTTTAAATTACTCAAAGAGTTTAAACAAGCTATCAATCAGTATGAACCAGGTCTATGCCTGAAGTGTAAAAAAGGAAAGCATTGTGCCAATCAGTGTCATTCTAAATTTGAGAAGGACGGAAATGCAATTTTGGGAAATGCCGTGAGGGGCCCATCCTGGGCCCCGTTCCAAACAGGGGCATTTCCGGCTCAGGCCATTCCCTCACCCATGTACAATGTCTGTCCCCCACAACAGCTGGTAGTGCCATAGTAGATTTATACTGCACCTAATCTTCACTCTTCTGCCTGGGAACCCCCACAAAAAGTTCCAACAGGGGTCTGTGGACCCTTGCCAGCAGAGATGATAGGATTACTTCTAGGTAGATCTAGTTTAAATTTAAAAGGAGTGCAAGTACATACAGGAGTCATTGATTCAGATTACAATGGGGAAATTAAAATTGTTTTATCTACTTCTGTTCCCTGGAAAACAGAGCCAGGAGAGCATATAGCACAACTCCTGATTGTGCCATGTGTGGAAATGGGGAAAAGTGAAATTAAACAAACAGGAGGATTTGGAAGCACAAATAAACAAGGCAACGCAGCTTATTGGGTGAATCAAATTACTGATAAACATCCTACCTGTGAAATAACTATTCAGTGAAAGAAATTTAAAGGTTTGGTAGATACTGGAGTGGACATTTCCATTATTTCTCTACAGCACTGGCCGTCTGCACGGTCAATTCAACCTGCTCAATTTAACATAGTTGGAGTTGGTAAAGCCCCTGAAGTAGATCAAAGTAGTTATATTTTGCATTGTGAAGGGCCCAATGGATAACCTGGGACTATTCAAACAATTATAACTTCTGTACCTATTGATATTTGGGAAAAGATTTATTACAACAATGGGGAGCACAAGTTCTCATTCCAGAGCAATTATACAGCCCTCAAAGTCAACATATGATGCATGAAATGGGGTATGTCCCTGGTATGGGACTAGGAAAAAATTTGCAAGGTTTTGAAGGAACTGCTTCAAGTGGAAAGACAAAGTTCCCACCAAGGGATATCATTTTTGATGGAGGCCATTGTTAAGCCTCCAGAACCTATACCTTAAAAAATGGTTAACAGGTAAGCCAATTTGGATAGAACAATGGCCACTAAGTAAAGATAGAAACTGGAGGCTTTAGAGGACTTAGTTAATGAACAATTGGAAAAAGGATACATAGCTCCAACATTTTCCCCTTGGAATTCTCCAGTTTCCGTGATTAAGAAAAAATCAGGTAAATAGAGAATGTTAACTGACTTTAGAGCCATTAATTCAGTTACACAACCTATGGGGACATTGCAGCCAGGACTGCCTTCTCCTACTATGATTCCAAAAAACTGGCCTTTAATAGTCATAGATTTAAAAGACTATTTCTTCACTATCCCCTTAGCTGAGCAAGACTGTGAATGGTTTGCATTTACAATTCCTGCAGTAAACAACCTACAGCCTGCTAAGCGTTTTCATTGGAAAGTGTTGCCACAGGGCATGTTAAACAGTCCGACTATTTGCCAGATGTATATAGGGCAAGCAATTGAACCTACTCATAAAAAATTTTCACTGTTACATTATTCATTATATGGACAATATACTTTGTGCTGCCCCCACTCGAGAAATACTACTCCAATGTTATGATCACTTATAAAATTTGATTTCTCACACTGGTTTAATTATAGCTCCTGACAAAATTTAGACTACTACTCCTTACTCCTACTTCGGGACCTTAGTAAATGACACTACAATAGTGCCACAGAAAGTAACCATATGTAGGGCTCAATTGAAAACATTAAATGACTTTCAAAAATTACTGTGGGACATTAATTGGATACAATCTGCTCTAGGCATTCCTACCTATGCCATGAGTAATCTATTTTCTATCCTTAGAGGAGATCCTAGCCTCACTAGCCCTCAGCAATTAACAAAGGAGGCTGAGGCAGAGTTACAGCTGATTGAAAAGCAAGTACATAAGGCTCAAATATAATAGATCTAGAGAAGACTCTAGATTTGCTAATTTTTTCAACTCAGCAATCATCTGATGGTGTTATTGTCCAAGAGCAGGATTTAGTAGAATGGCTTTTTCTTCCACATACTAATTCACGGACTGTAACTCCTTATTTGGATCAAATCGCTACTCTGATAGGAAATGGGAGAACTTGGATTGTTAAATTACATGGATTTGATCCTGGAAAAATTATTGTCCCTCTCATGAAGGCACAAATACAGCAAGCTTTTATAAATAGTCTTACGTGGCAAACCCACTTAGCTGACTTTGTGGGTATTCTCGATAATCATTTTCCTGAAATGAAGCTGTTTCAATTTTTGAAATTAACTAATTGAATTCTCCCTAGAATAACTAAATTTAAACAAATTAAAGTTGCTGAGAATGTCTTTACAGATGGGTCTAGTATCGGTAAAGCTTCTTAATCTGGCTCTAAAGGTAATGTTTTCCAGATGCCCTATGCTTCAGCTCAAAAAGCGGAGCTTGTAGCTGTAATTGAGGTATTGACTGCTTTTAATATGCCTATTCATATGATTTCTGATTCTTCATATGTGGTTCATTCTACACAGTTAGTTGAAAATGTTCAGTTATGATTTCATACAGATGAGCAACTAATGACTTTATTTACCCAATTGCAAACAGCAGTTGGGAGTAGAATGCACCCTTTTTACATCACTCACATTAGGGCTCATACAACTCTTCCAGGACCTTTAACAGAAGGGAATCAAATGGCTGATTGCCTAGTTGCTACTGCAATATCTAATGACAGACACTTTCACAATTTAACCCATGTTAATGCCTCTGGTCTCAAACACAGATACAGCATTACGTGGAAAGAAGCTAAAGCTGTTATCCAGTGATGCCCAACTTGCCAAATGGTGCATTCCTCATCTTTTATAGGAGGAGTTAATCCTCGAGGACTGGAACCTAACTCTCTTTGGCAAATGGATGTCACACATGTTCCCTCATTTGGGAGACTAGCTTATGTACATGTATGTGTGGACACCCTTTCTCACTTTGTCTGGGCTACATACCAATCAGGAGAGTCTTCCGCCTGTGTTAAATGTCACCTTTTGCAGGGTTTTGCAGTGATGGGCATTCCAGCTTCTATTAAAACAGATAATGTCCCAGGCTACACTAGCCAAGCCCTAGTTACATTTTTCTCTATATGGAATATTAAACACATTACTGGTATCCCATATAATTCTCAAGGACAAGCCATAGTGGAAAGAATGAATCTCTCCCTGAAAGAGCAGTTGCAAAAGCAAAAGGGGGAAAACAGGGACTATGGGACACCACATATACAACTGATTCTAGCATTATTGACTTTAAATTTTTTGAGCCTGCCTAAAAGTCAGGGGCTATCAGCAGCTGAACAGCATTTACAGAAACCAGCTGCAAAGACAGAAGCAGAATAACTGGTTTAGTGGAGAGATCTGATAACAAAAAGTTGGGAAAGAGGTAAAATAATAACTTGTGGTAGAGGTTATGCTTGTGTTTCTCCAGGACCGAATCAACAGCCAATTTGGATACCATCAAGACACCTGAAACCTTATCATGAGCCAGATGCCAAGGAAGAGATTTTGAGAGGATCCTGAGGACCCCCTGGTTGCAGCCATGTTGATACTGACGCTAAGGAGGACCCTTACTGTCACAAGCAACACCCATCGAACACAGTCACCTACCAGAGGACAGATCAAGAAGCTGTCACAGATGGCAAAAGAAAACCTGAGGAAAGCGGGACCACCAGTCACAATGAATAATTTAATGGTAGCTATGATAGCGGTGATCACCATGGCCATGAGTATTCCTTCAACAAGGGCTGACACAGAGAACAATTATACTTATTAGACACATTTATCAATCTTGGCTGGCAATAATGCCTGGATGTAATCACTCTATGACACATTTACACATGCTTTCTAGTCTCAGTATTTACCATAATGAATCTGCTCCTATAATTGAGGCAGACCACCCTCAAAAACCTATTTGTAAACAGAATTGGACCTGGCCAGAAATAATGAACGTACTTGTTTAGGAAAATTGCATTGCAGAATAGGCACAGGTGCTGCACAATGATTCCTATGGAATCATTATTGACTGGTCCCCTAAGGGGGTGTTTAGCTTGAATTGCACCTCTCAGTCTGTGTGCCACGGCCACACTATGTTCAGCTGGTCTAAACAAAACAGTCAGATGGTAGAAATGGTAAGAAATACAGCAAGAGTTCCTATTGTCTGGAAACATGGCAGTATGGTGGCACCTCAACCTCAAATGATACAGCCCGTTCCAGAAGCTAAACATAAAGATTTGTGGAACTATTAATGGCTCTTAATAAGATCAAAATTTAAGAAAGAACAAAAAAGCATGTAGAAGGACACTCTACAAACTTCTCTTTGGATATTGCAAAATTAAAAGAATAAATATTTAAGGCATCCCAGGCACACCTGAACTTAATGCTGAGAACTGGAGTGCTTGAAGGAACTGCAGACAGATTAGCAGCTATTAACCCATTAAAATGGATAAAAACACTTGGAGTCTCTATGATTTCAATAATGATTGTGCTATTAATCTGTGTTGTCTTTGTATAGTCTGCAGATGCAGATCCCGACTCCTGTGAGAAGTAGCTCACCATGATAAAGCTGCCTTTGCTTTTATCATCTCGTGAAAACAAAAAGGGGGAACATGTTGGGAACAGGTCCCCAGATCTGGCCATAAACTGGCCCCAAATCTGGCCATAAACAGAATCTCTGTAGCACTGTGTAATGCTCATGATGGCTATGATGCCCACACTGAAGGTTGTGGGTTTACTGGAATGAGGACAAGGAACACCTGGCCCACTCAGGGCAGAAAACCGCTTAAGGCATTCCTAAACCACAAACAATAGAGTGAGCGATCTGTGCCTTAAGGACATGTTCCTGCTGCAGATAACTAGCCAGAGCCCATCCCTTTGTTTCGGCCCATCCTTCTGTTTCCCATTTTAATCTATAATCTATAGAAACAATGCTTATCACTGGCTTGCTGTCAATAAATATGTGGGTAAAACTCTATTCATGGCTCTCAGCTCTGAAGGCTGCCAGCCCCCTGATTTCCCACTCCACACTCTATATTTCTGTGTGTGTGTCTAATTCGTCTAACGCCACTGAGTTAGGGTCTCCACGACTGAGCTGGTCTCAGCATCATTCCATCCCCAACCCCTCCCAAATCTCATGTCCTCACATTTCAAAACCAATCATGCCTTCCCAGAAGTCCCCCAAAGTCTTATTTCAGCATTAACTCAAAAGTCCACAGTCCAAAGTCTCAACTGAGACAAGGCAAGTCCCTTCCATCTAGAAGCCTATAAAATAAAAAGTAAGTTAGTTACTTGCTAGAATGTATGCCATACAATGGGGGTACAGACACTGGATAAATACAGCCATTCCAAATGGGAGAAACTGGCCAAAACACAGGGGCTAAAGGCCTCATGCAAGTCCAAAATCCAGTGGGACAGTCAAATATTAAAGCTCCAGAATGATCATTGAGTGCAGATTTCCAAGCACACAGTGCAAGATGTTGGTGGATCTACCATTCTGGGGTCTGGAGGATGGTGGCCCTCTACTCACAGCTCCACTAGGCAGTGCCCCAGTGGGGACTCTGTGTGGGGGCTCCAATCCCACATTTCCATTCCACACTGCCCTAGCAGAAGCTCTCCATGAAGGCACCGCCCCTGTAGCCAACTTCTGCCTGGACATCCAGGCATTTCCATACGTCCTCTGAAATCTAGGCAGAGGTTCCCAAATCTCAATTCTTGACTTCTGTGCACCTGTAGGCTCAATACCACACGAAAGCTGCCAAGGTTTGGAGCTTACATGCTTTGAAGTCATGGCCCAAGCTGTACCTCGGTCCCTTTTAGCCATGGCTAGAGCAGCTGGGATGCAGGGCACCAAGTCCTTATGCTGCACATAGCAGGGGGCCCCTGGACCCGGCCCACAAAGTCATTTTTTTCCCTAGGCCTCTGGGTCTGTGATGGGAGGGGCTGCTGCAAATGTCTTTGACATGCCCTTGGGACATTTTCCCCATTGTGTTGGCAATGAACATTTGGCTCCTTGTTAGTTATGTGAATTTCTGCAGCTGGCAAGAAAATGGGTTTTTCAGCTGGGCATGGTGGATCACGTCTGTAGTCCCAGCACTTTGGGAGGCCAAGGCAGGTGGATCACCTGAAGTCAGGAGTTCAAGACCAGCCTGGTCAACATGGTGAAAACCCATCTCTACTAAAAATATAAAAATTAACTAGGTGTAGTGGTAGGTGCCTGTAATCCCAGCTACTTGGGAGGCTAAGGCAGGAGAATCAGTTGAGCCTAGGAGGCAGTGTTTGCAGTGAGCTGAGATTGCACCATTGCACTCCAGCCTGGGTGACAAGAGAGAAACTCCATCTCAAATTAAAAAAAAAAAAAGGCCAGGTGTGGTGGCTTACGCCTGTAATTCCAGCACTTTGGGAGGCTAAGGCAGGCAGATCACTCGAGGGCAGAGGTTCGGGACCAGCCTGGCCAACATGGTGAAACCCCATCTCTACTAAAAATACAAAAATTAGCTGTGTGTGGTGGCGGGCACCTGTAATTCCAGCTACTTGGGAGGCTGAGGCAGGAGAATTACTTGAACCTGGGAGGTGGAGGTTGCAATGAGCCAAGATGATGCCACTGCACTCCATCCCTGGTGACAGAGCAAGACTCTGTCTCAAAAAAAAAGGGGAAGGGTTTTATTTTCTATCCTATTACATTGTCAGGCCTCAAATTTTCTCAATTTTTATGCTCTGTTTCTCTTTTAAAACTGAATGCTTATAACAGCACCTAAGTCATCCTTGAAAGCTTTGCTGCTTAGAAATTTCTTCTGCCAGATACCCTAAATCATCTCCCTCAAGTTCAAAGTTCCACAAATCTCTAGGACAGGGACAAAATGCCTCCAGTCTCTGTGATAAAACATAGCAAGAGTCAACTTGACTCCAGGTCCCAACAAGTTCCTCATCTCCATCTGACACCATCTCAGCCTGGATTTCATTGTCCATATCATTATCAGCATTTCGGTCAAAGCCATTCAACAAGTCTCTATGAAGTTTCAAACTTTCTCATGTTTTCCTTTGACCTCCAAACTGTTCCAGCCTGTGCCTGTTACCCAGTTCCAAAGTCGTTTCCACATTTTTGGGTATCTTTACAGCAGCACTCCACTGTACTGGTACCAATGTACTGTACGAGTCTGTTTTCACACTCCTGATAAAGACATACCCAAGACTGGGTAATTTATAAAGAAAAAGAGGTTTAATTGACTTACAGTTCCACGTGGCTGGGGAGGCCTCACAATCATGGTAGAAGGCAAAAGGCACGTCTTACACAGCAGCAGGCAAGAGAGAATAATAACGAAGCAAAAGGGATTTCCCCTTATAAACCCATCAGATCTCATGAGACTTATTCACTACCACGAGAACAGTATGGGGGAAACTGTCCGCATGATTCAATTATCTCCCACCTGGTCCCTCCCTCAACATGCGGGAATTATGGGAGCTACAATTCAAGAAGAGATTTGGCTGGGGACACAGCCAAACCAAATCAATGACTGACCATGACCTCATCCTAACTCTAGTACTGATACTCACTTTGACTCTGACCATGACTCTCACCCAGACGCCTATCATGACATTGACCATGAACCTGGAAGTCATGTAAATCTGACTCCCACTCATCCCTAACCCAGACTCTGACCCTGACCTTGACCCTATCTCTCACGCTGATCTAACCCTGCCCTTGACCTGATTCATTCTCACACTCAACAATGCTGACACTGGTTGTCATTCAGGTCCTAGGACTCCCCCTGGATGCTGACCCTGGCCTGAACCAGATTCTCAACCTGACCATAATCTGTGTGTAGATCATGACTGATTTTGACCCTCAACCAGATCCTGAACTCAGCTTGACCCTGAACTCATCTCATCTTTTTCGTCACTCTCACCTTCTGCTTAATCAGACCCTAAACTTCATTCTGACCCCAACCCTACACATGAGTTGGTTATGAGCCTGACCCTTCTAATCTTCATCCTGACATGAATGTGTTCTGACCTTTACCCTCACTCTGACCTTGACTGTGAGCTCCACTCTATCACTGATACTGAATCTCATTAGAACTTGATCATGTGCCTGGCCTTCACCATGCCCCCGACTCTGATCTTTACTTTTACCTTGAACCTGATGATTTTCCTTACTCTGAATAGGACCCTTACTCTGACCCTCACTTCCTCTCCTCTCACCCTGACCCTGACCCTTGCAATAATTCTGACCCTGATGTCAAACTGACATAATTTGACACTGACTTTGACGCTGAGCCTAACACTCACCCTGGTTCTTACTTTCATACTGACCTTGACTCTCTCACATAGACCCCGACCATGAATCTGAACCTGACACCAAATTGCACACTCACTCTCACCCTCTGACCCTCAACTTGAGCCTGACCCTCACCCTCACCCTGCACCTAATCTTAACCTGATTCTAACCCTAACTCTTACCCTCACCGAAATTTGTTCCTGCACTTGAAATTTGAGTTTTGTGGGTCAAAAGTCAGCCGTGGGTCTCACTGGACTAAAATCAAGGGGTTGGCAGGGATGCATTCCTTTCTAGAGGCTCTAGAGGATAATCAGTTTCCTCACTATTTCCAGCTTCTAGTGGCTGCCTACATTCTTCGGTCTGTGGCCCCTGCCTCCATTTTCAAAGCCAGCAGTAGCAGGTCAAATCCTCACTTTACTTCACTCTGAAGATTCTTCTCTGACTTTTCTTTTTCACTTTTAAGGACTGGGATTTTTTTTTTTTTTTTATAGCTTTGCTCTGTTGCCCAGGCTGGAGTGCAGTGGCATGATTTCGGCTCACTGCATCCTCTGCCTCTTGGGTTCAAACAATTCTCCTGCCTCAGTCTTTCGAGTAGCTGGGATGCTGGGATTACAGATGCACAGCATCACATCTGGCTAATTTTTAGTATGTACGGGGTTTCACCATGTTGGCCAGGCTGGTCTTGAATTCCTGAGCTCAAGTAATCCGCCCACCTCAGCCATCCAAAGTGCTGGGATTACAGGTGTAAGTCACCGTGCATGGCCAGGATTTGGGATTATTGTGGGTCCACGTGGATAATCCAGGGCATCTTTCTACCTCAAGATAAAACGATTAGCAACGTAATCATCTTTGCCACGTAGTGGGATGTTCACAGGTCCCAGGGATTAAGGCATGGGCATCTTTGGGGGCCATTATTCTGCCCACCACAATTCTAACTGTACCCTTGCTCTGATCTGACTTACATTCTCACACTGAACCTGACCATGAAGTTCAACACAACCCTTTCTCTGATCCTGACACTGAAGTTGACCGTCAACTTGTCCCTGACTGGCACCATGACCCTAACTCTGAAGGCGTGACCTGACCCTCACCCTTACTCTGACCTTGGCCTTGACAAGGAATAGACCTTCACCCTGACAGTCACCATGACCCTGTGCTGAACTTGACAGTGACTCTCACTGACTCTGGCCCTCGTGCTGACCCTGACCCTATTCTCAACTTTACCTTTATTCTGACCTTTATCCTCACAATGACACTGACCCTAAACCTCAACTTGACTGTGGTTGGCTGAATAATAGCTCCCACAGATGTGCATGTTCCAATTCCCAGAACCTGTGAATATGGTACTTTGCCAATATGATTAAGAGTCTTAATATAAAAAATTAGCCTGGTGTGGGCCTGGCATGGTGACTCATGCCTGTAACCCCAACACTTAGGGAAGCCGAGGCAGGCAGATCACAAGGTCAGGAGTTTGAGACCAGCCTGGCCAATATGGTTAAACCCTATCTCTATTAAAAAAACAAAAATTAGCTGGACGTGGTGGCAGCCGCCTGTAGTCCCAGCTACTCGGGAGGCTGAGGCAGGAGAATAACTTGGATCTGGGAGGCGGAGGTTGCAGTGAGCCGAGATCCCGCCACTGCACTCCAGCCTGGGCAACAGAGCAAGACTCCATCTCAAAAAAAAAAAAAAAAAAAATTAGCCTGTTGTGTTGGTTGCACCTGTAGTCCCAGCTACTCAGGAGGCTGAGGTGGGAGGATTGCTTGCTTGAGCGTGGGAGATTGAGATTGCAGTGAGTTGCAGTGAACTGTACCCCATCCTGGGCGACAGAGTGAGACTTAATTAGGTTGGGCATGGTGGCTCAGGCCTGTAATACCAGCACTTTGAGAGGCCGAGGGGGACGGATCACTTGAGCCCAGGAGTTCGAGATCAGCCTGGCCAACATGGTGAAACCCCATCTCTACTAAAAATACAAAAATTAGCTGGGCATGGTGGTGCACGTTTGTAATCCCAGCTACTTGGGAGGCCAAGGCAGGAGGATCACTTGAACCTGGGAGGTGGAGGTTGCAGTGAGCCGAGAATGCATCGCTGCACTTCAGTCTGGGCGACAGAGCGAGACTCCCTCCCCCAAAAAATGTTCTTTAATTAAAAAATTTTTAATTAAAAAATTATTTTTAAAAAAGAGACAGGGTCTCATTATGTTGCCCAGGATGGTCTTGAACTCTTGAGCTCAAGTGATAGTCTTGCCCCTGCCTTACTAGGATTACAGGCATGAGCCACCACTCCCAGTCAAAAAGAAGGGTCTTGAGATGGAGAGATTGTTCTGGATTATCTGGGTGAGCTCACTGTAATCACAAGGGCCCTATGTTAGTTGGGGTTCTCCAGAGACTAAAAATCAAGAGGATGTGTATCTATGTACCTACTTGAGAGATAAGCTTTAAGAAATTTGCTTAGACCGGGTGTGGTAGCTCACCCTTGTAATCCCAGCTCTTTGGGAGGCCGAGGTGGGGGATCACCTGAGGTCAGGAGTTCATGATCAGCCTGGCCAACATGGTAAAACTCCATCTTTACTAAAAATACAAAAATTAGCCAGGCGTTGTGGCAGATGCCTGTAATCCCAGCTACTTGGGAGGCTGAGGCAGGAGAATTGCTCAAACTCAGGAGGTGGAGGTTGCTGTGAGCTAAGACCACACCATTGCACTTCAGCCTGGGCAACAAGAGTGAAAACTCTGTCAAAAAAAAAAAAAAGAAAGAGAAAGAAAGGAGAAAGAAAAGAAAGAAAGAAAGAAAGA
>NW_012102565.1:560827-569657 GCF_000951045.1 Mandrillus leucophaeus | reverse complement strand
GAATGAATGAAGGAAGGAAGGAAGGAAAGAAGGAAGGAAGGAAGGAAGGAAGGAAGGAAGGAAGGAAGGAAGGAAGGAAGGAAGGAAGGAAGAAATTTGCTTACATGATTTTGGAGACTTTGTGCTTCCAAAATCTGATAGGGCAGGCTGGAGACCCAGGGAATAGCTGCAGTTTGAGTCCAGAAACAACCTGCTGGCAGAATTCCTTCTAGGTAGAGGGAGGTTGGTCAGTCTTTTTTATGTTCAGGCCTTCAACTGCTCACCCGAATTATAGGAAATAATTTCCTTTACTAATAAAAAAATCTTCTTCTTCTTTCTCCTCCTCTTCCTCCTCCTTTCTTCTTCTTCTTCTTCCACCAGGCTGGAGTGCAATAGTGTGATCTCCACTCACTGCAACCTCTGTCTCCCAGGTTCAAGCAATTCTCATGCCTCAGCCTCCCCAGTAGCTGGGAGTACAGGTGTGCACCACCATGACTGGCTAATTTTTGTATTTTCAGTAGAGACAGGGTTTCACCATGTTGGCCAGGCTGGTTTTGAACTCTTAACCTCAAGTGATCTGCTCACTTTAGCCTCCCAAAGTGCTGGGATTGCAGGCGTGAGTCACCATGCCTGGCCAGAATAACGTTTCATGAAATATCTGGTCCCAATGGCCCAGCTAAGTTGACACATAAATATTAATCACCACAAGTCCTAAGGGAAAAAGGAGTAAGGATAGTCAGAGTTAGAGAAGATGTGACTAGAGATAAAAATAGTGATAAAGAGAGAGGGAGAGAATGGATGGAGGAGGAGAGAGAGGAATTTGAGGATGCTTCCCTGCTGGCCTTGAAGATGGAGTAAGGGAGATGAGCCATGAAATGCAAGAGACTTCTAGAAGCTGGAAAAGGCAAGGAAATAAATTCTCTCCTAGGGCCTCTAGAAGGAATACAGCCCTGCTGATCCATTTTAGACCTATCTTGGCTAGTAACTATCTAGGGCTAGTGGTGCAAGGAATTTACCAGGACTGTTGTAGATAAAGACAGATTTATTAGAGAAGGTATGAAAATACTTGCAAGATTGCAACAGGCAGTACAGCAGAGAAGGGGCTGCCTGCAAAGAGACTGGGGCTGCAAGGAAGTTTTTTTTTTGTTTTTTTGTTTTTTTTGAGATGGAGTCTCACTCTGTTGCCCAGGCTGGAGTGCAGTGGCATGATCTCAGCTCACTGAAACCTCCACCTCCTGGGTTCAAGCAATTCTCTTGTGTCAGCCTCCTGAGAAGCTGGTATTACAGGCGCCTGCCACCATGCCTGGCTCATTTTTGTATTTTTAGTGGAGATGGGGTTTCTCCATATGGTAAGGCTGGTCTTGAACTCCTGACCTCAGGTGATCCACCTGCTTCAGCCTCCCAAAATGCTGGGATTACAGGCATGAGCCACCGTGCCCGGCCTTGAAAGGGTTTTGCTGGAGGGGGCTGCATGCAGAATGAGGTCATTGTGCCCATGGAATGAGGTAGAGGTCACTGTTTGTAATTAGCCATCTCTCAGAACATTGTTTCTTGTTCTTCCCCACCTAGAGCCCTCCTCAACCCAGGGCCCCTTCCTCCTGGTTGCTTACTTATCTTGTCAGGACTCCACACTTCTGATCTCCACAGTTGTAAGATAATAAATGTGTATTGTTTAGGCCATCAAGTTTTTCACTCCTGTAGTTCGGCAAGCAGGAGGGAGTGGTACCCAGTGGCCTCTTCACTTCTGTAGCTCAGCGAGCAGAAATGAGTGGCATCCAGCAGCCTCTTCACTTCCATAGCTCAGCGAGTAGGAGGGAATGTTACAGCTCTTTCACTCCTGCCACCCATAGCTAGGCGAGCAAGAGCTTTACAGCCCTTTAGCTCCTGTGGTTCAGTGAGTTCCGGGTTCTTGTCCTGCAACCAAGAGGAATAAGGTACGGGGACACTGGAGAGTGAGTAAGGCAGAGTAGAGTTTTATTGAGCAACAGAAATAAAGCTCTTAGCAGTGAAAGGGTACCCAAAATCAGGTTGCTGTCTGAGGCTGAGTCCGAGGGTTTTATGAGCTTAGAATGGGGGAATGTGTGCTGATTGGTCCATGGGTAGGCTTGGAAAATGAACCATTCGCTTGGCTAAAAGGCATCATTAAGAAGGAACCAATCAAGAGAGAATGGGTAAGATGGAGATAGAAGCTCTCACCCTGGTTGTGGACTGTACCCAGAAAGGCAGCTCAGTTTTCAGGTTTCAGACACTCCTTGGCCTGAAGGTCGAGTTTCACCAGGGACATGTCCCTTTCTGCCTAGGAATTTGTCTGTCTCCTGTCGCTATCAATAATGTATTACATCAGCAATAGGAAACTAATATACTACTCAACCTTTAGATGTCAACTTAAAAATCATTTGTGTTTAAATTTGTAAAACAAATGTTAATCGAGTCCCACTCAGTAACACACACTGGGCTTATAGCAACCATGTTCTGAGATGGATCTTCATTGTCTCTGACTCCCTCCTGTAGATTTCTTTGTAGTACTGATCACAAGTGCTAATGGAAGAGTGATCTGATGGCTTTCTGTTTAATATCTGTATTCCTGTGCCCCTAGTCATAGGCTCTTTGAGGATAGTCACCACAGTCCAACTTTCCAGGAGACCTGAAGGAAGGGGCTAAATGTAGGCTTTGGGTCCTGGGTCAGCACAAGAAAGGTGGTGGGTGAGGAAAAACTCACTTGGATTCTCATTTGTCCAGGCTCTGTCCTGGAGGGACCAGAGGGGAAGGAGAAAGGGAAAACCTGCCCAGGCCACTAGCCCCCCTGGGCCTATGAAATCAGTGTGGGTGTCAATATGTAACAACTGGCTCTCCAGGATAGGGGCAGGGAAGCCATCTGCCAATTTCTGTAGTGTAAATGCTCCTGACATGGCTGATTTCCAGATGTCAGTGATGTTCCTGAAAGTGGAGTTGGGAAGTTTAGAGTGTGCTCTCTGATACCAACCAATTCTTCAGATTCTCTGATATCAACTGGGTGTCCAACAATTAAAGAAATAAAAATGAAATCCTAAACCTCCCAGCCAACTGAATGAACTCCCTCTTGGCCAAGGAGACCCCAGAGAAACCTTGAAAACAGTTACAGGCCATGACAGGATGGGAGGTTGGACACATCTTGCTATACCCCTCCCTAATCACAATTAGGCTTGTTCCCCTAAGGGCTAAACAGAACAACCAACCAATTGCCTGCTGCTACCCCTTCTTTTGTGGTTTTGGCACAACCACTACCAATCATGAAGTGGTTTTGGCCAGTCTACAGAGGATATGTAGTAAGGGTTTTTATGTCCTCTGTTTCACTTTTTTATGTCAGAGCGCTGAAAAACTCAACCTTCAGATCATGCTAACACCATTTTTGAACATGGGTTTCTTATAAAAGCATAAAGCTCAATTGGATGTGTGCATGGTTCTACATTCATAAATATTCATGACTCCTTCTATAGCTTATTGAATATGTATATTTGGCCACACAATTCAGCTAAATCCCTGTCTCATTCTTCTACCTTTGAAGTGTCTATTTCTGGCTTCTGGAGCAATGCTATGCTCCCCAGCCTCTCAGAATGGCTACCCTGGAGGCTGCAACCCTTTGTGAGAAATAAAGCTTTCCTTTCCACATTTATCAATCTCATTATTCTTCTTTGGTTGACAAATTCATTTCAATTCTGACACTAATCACCCAGATTAGCATTAGACCCACAAGTTAAATGGCTTAGTCCCACAAAACTGACCCCACTTCAGATACCCAGGCCACCTACCCATACCTCTGTCTGGCTGACTACAAATTGGGGGTTCCTACAACACCCTCATTATATTTGATAATTTGCTAAAATGGCTCACAGAACTCAGGAAAACACCTTTACTTACATTTACTGGTTTATTATAATTAAAAAAATTTTTTTAAGAGATTGGGTGTCAGGATATTGCCCAGGCTGGTCTCAAACTCCTGGCCTCAAACGATCCTCCCACCTCAGCCTCCCAAATGTTGGGATTATAGGCATGAGCCACTGTGCCTGGCCTACCAGTTTATTATAAAGGACACAAGTTGGTTTTGTTTTGTTTTGTTTTGTTTTGTTTTGAGTCTCACTGTGTGATGTTACCCAGACTGGAGTGCAATGGCACAATCATGGCTCACTGCAGCCTCAACCTCCTGAGCTCAAGTGATCCTCCCAGCTTAGCCTCCCCAGTAGCTGGGACTACAGCCACATGCCACCACACCTGCATTTTTTTTTTTTTTTGTACTTTTTGTAGAGAGGGGGGTCTCACCATGTTAGCTAGGCTGGTCTTGAACTCCTGGGGTCAAGAGATCCTCCCAACTCAGCCTCCCAAAATGTTGTGATTACAGGCATGAGCCACTGCACCCTGCCTACTAGTTCATTATAAAGGCTACAACTTGGGAACAGACAAATGGAAAGCATGAATAGGGCAAGCTATGTGGGGAGGAGTATGAAGCTTCCATGCCCTCTCTGGAGACACCACTCTCATATTCTCAGTGTGTTTGCCAATCCAGAAGCTCTTGGGAGCTCACTGTTCAAGAGCTTTTACAGAGCTCAATCTCTAGCTCCCCCTCCTCCTTCCCAGTGGTCAGTGGGTACAGCTGAAAGTTTCCACCCTCTAATCACTTGGTCTTTCTGGTGACCAGTCCCCTCCTGACCCCACTTAGAGTGGGGCTCATCTCTTTAGCATAAACTCAGGTTATCAAAAAGGCCTTGTTATGAATAACAAAAGACACTGTCACTCAGGAAATTATGTGTTTTAGGAGCTCTGTGCCAGCACAAAGACCAAATGTATATGTATTTTTGTATTACACCATAGGAAAAGATATGCTGCAGCATGTTACTGTAACATGCATGAATAAATATCCCTCAAGAAGATAGTGACATTCAAATTAAATTAAAATAATTATGGAAACTGACCAGGTGGTTGAAATAATTAAAAAATTAGATGTGATTGGTATTATTTTATTTTATGAGACAGGGTCTTGCTCTGTTGCCCAGATGGGAGTGCAGTGGTGTAATCTCTCACTGCAACCTCTGCCTCCTGGGCTTAAGCAATCCTTCCATCTCAGCCTCCCAAGTAGCTGGGACTACAGGCATACGCCACCATACCCAGCTAACTTTTATATTTTTTATAGAGATGGGGTTTCAGCCTCATCTTTGTTGCCCAGGCTGGAGATGTGATTGGTTTTAAATAGGTATTACTTTGGTTTTAAAAATAATTTAATTGTAAGTTTTACAATTTAATCGTTAATAATAGGTTAATTGCAAGAAATAAAAATAAAATTCTAAGCCACCAACTGACTGAATGGATCCTCTCTTGGCCAAGGCAACCCCAGATAAACCTTGGAAGACTGAATTAATGGCCACAGTGGGAAGGGAGATCAGAAATACCTCATTATACCCCCTCCCTTACTAATGGCTATTAGGTTTTCTTCTGTAAGGACTAAACAGAAACCACCTCTTTCAAATATTACTAGCTTATCTTCCCAGGTACATAACAAAGACAAGATAAAAGTAATCAATTCTTCATTCCTCCGTGAGATCCCCTGCTTCATCTGTTCCCTTTAGCTTCAAATGTTCACCTTATCTTACACAAAACATAGATTTATTGGGTACTAACAAAACTCTCACAAACATGTAATTATTTGTCTCACTGCTGCCTATCCAGCCTTTTTTCTCTTTTTTTTTTTCTGAGGCAAGGTCTCGCTCTGTTACCCAGGTTGTAGTGCAGTGGCTCACTGAAACCTCTGCCCCCCAGGCTCAAACTATTCTCCCACCTCAGCCTCCCAAGTAGCTGTGACCACTTACTTGACCACAGGTGTCCACCACCACGCCCAGCTAAGTTTTTTTTTTTTTTTTGTAGAGACGGAGTTTTGCTATGTTGCCCAGGCTGGTCTTGAACTCTTGGGCTCAAGTGATCGGTCCATTTCAGCCTCCTTAAGTGCTGGGATTACAGGTATGAGCCACCATGCCTGGCCCCCCCAACCTTTTTAAAGGAAAATGTATAAATAATAAACCTCTTTGGAAAAATACAGCCGCAGAAGCTTCTGTAACTCATGTTTTCCCAGGCATACTCTCTACTTGACTGAACAAACTTTGATGATTCGCAACTTAGGTCTAAATCGCTCATTTTGGTGGTCAACTGTCAGTTCATAACATTCCTCAAAATTTAACAACTGGCTCATGTGAGCTGGTATAAGCTAGCCTCAGCATTTCATCTGTCCATATGACAAGCAATGAAATGTCTGGCAAAGATTTCCAAATATAAGCAAACATTTTATATATATTTTTAAATACACATTTATATATTAATATACTATAATATATATTTATAACAAATATAAATATATGTGTTTATATAAATATATAATGTAATATATTTATATTATAAATATAGATATATATTTTAAGATAGAGTCTTGCTCTGTCATCCAGGCTAGAGTGCAGTGGTGCAATCTCAGCTCACTGCAACCTCCACCTCCCGGGTTCAAGCGATTCTCCTGCCTCAGTCTCCTGAGTAGTTGGGATTACAGACGTTCACCACCATCCCAGCTAATTTTTTGTATTTTTAGTAGAGATGGAGTTTCACCATGTTGGCCAGGCTGGTCTCCAACTCCTGGGCTCAAGTGATCTGCCTGCCTTGGCCTTCCAAAGTGCTGGGATTACAGATGTGAGCCACCGCACCTGAAAACAAACAGGTATTTATTTTATTTTATTTATTTATTTTTTTGAGATGACTGTGTTGCCCAGGCTGGAGTGCATTGGAACTATCTCAGCTCACTGCAACCCTTGCCTCCTGAGCCCAAGCGATCCTCCCAAGTAGCTGGGACTACAGTCACACACCCCTGGGCCTGGCGAATTTTTGTATTTTGTGTAGAAACGGGGTTTCACCATGTTGCCCAGGATGGTCTCAAATTTCTGGTCTCAAGCAATCAGCCCACCTTGGCCTCCCAAAGTGTTGGGATTACAGACACAAGCCACCGTGCCTGGGCTGCAAATATATATTTAAATATATTCTAGGCTTGTGTTCGAAAAGCGGAGTAAGAACAAACCTCACCAGCCCATCTGGCCTCGTTTCCAGTGGTCAGCATCTCAGAAGTGAGCAGAGGCCTTTCTCCCGTGCCTCCTCCCGGATGTCCCACGGGCACCACCTCTACATGCTAGTTTCATGGATAGGCTACCCTGGTGAACAGACCACATTTGGAAATGCATATGTTTCTGTTTGCTTTCTGGCCCAGAGCCCACTGGGCAAGCTGAGTTTTTGGTGTCCCCATAAAGGCCAGTGACAACAGTGACAGAAGCTCATTTACTGTTGGTGGCAGCTTTGGCTTTAGGGCCCCAGGGGCTGTCCTCCCTTTATCCTGCCTGACTCAGAAGATGCCCACAATGGTTTATCAGTAAATCCAAAAGCATGGCCCCAGCCCCAGGTGGGCTGCCTGGACCCTGGTTTGGGTCATGGGCCTAGATCTTTCTACCCTCAGTCCGCTGCCTTTTCACCCAGAGCACAGTCGCCAGAGCCCCAGACGGTGTGCATGGCTCAGAGACTGGCATCCTCAGCAGGCAGTGGGGTCAGGGTGGGAGCTGGCTGGTTTTGAGGGAGTGGAAAGAGTTTCCAAGTCAGATTGATCTGGACTGGTATCACTGGCCCACCAAGTCACTTTCCTTCTACCAACTGTTGTGAAGATGGTAATGTTATAGCCCAGTGGTTTCTTCTTACCTGCTGCACAAATAAAGCCAATACATTAAGATAGTGGCATTGCAGCAGAGAAAGAGTTTGATTATCACAAGGCAGCTGAGTGGAAAGACAGAAGATATTTCTCAAATTGGTCTCCCTGAGAATTTGGAGGCTAGGGTTTTTAAGGATTTTTTTCAAGGGCAGGGGGCCAGAGAGTGAGAAATCCTGATTGGCTGGGTCAGAGATAAGTAATAGGAAATTAATTCCTGGTGGGGGTCACTGGTCTTAGTGGCATCAGTTTTTCCACCAGAATGCAAAGTCTGAAAAATCTCTCAAACACCAGTCTTAGGTCTTACAATAGCAATGTTATCAATAGGGGCAATTAGGGACATTACAAATTATAAATCTTGTGAGCACTGGCTACATGACTCCTGAGCAGTAAGCAAGTTACAAGACATGACTAGTTGTCGTTTATTTAATTTTTATTTATTTATTTATTTTTGAGACAGGGTTTCACTCTGTTGCCCAGACAAGAGTGCAGTGGCACAATCACAGTTCACTGAAGCCTCGACCTTCTGGGCTCAAGAAATCCTCCCACCTCAGCCTTCCTGGTAGATGGGACTACAGGTACATGCCACAACACCTATCTAATTTTTTGTATTTTCTGTAGATATACGGTCTCAAACTCCTGGGGTCAAGTGATCCATCTGTCTTGGCCTCCCAAAGTGTTGGGATTACAGGCGTAGCCACCTTGCCTGGCTTGACTATTTATTGTTTATTGATGCATAGGTCTTAGCAGAATTCAGACCTCTCCTATAATTTTAACTTTGTGGTCTTTTATTAGTTTTACAAAGGCGACTTCCATCGCCAGACAAGTAGGGGGGTAGTTTTGGGAAGGGACTATTGCTATCTTTGCTTTAAGGTTAAATTGCACACTAAATTCCTTCCACGTCAAGCTTGGCCTACACCCAGGAATGAGCAAAGACAATCAGCTTGTGAGGTTAGAAGCAAGATGGAATCAGTTATGTCTCTCACTGGCATAATTTTTGCAAGGGCAATTTCAGTAAGTCCTGTTTAGAGCACTTAGCTATTGGCAGCCACCCTGGTGGTGGAAATGGTGACAATGACAGTGACAATGATGATGATG
>NW_012102565.1:557990-560047 GCF_000951045.1 Mandrillus leucophaeus | reverse complement strand
ATCTCAGGTGATCCACCCAACTTGGCCTCCCAAATTGCTGGGATTACAGGTATGAGCCACTGCATCCAGCTATTGGCTCCTGTTTTACTTTGACTTAATGAAGCAACATTGTTGGTTTGGGGTAATACCTGAGGTTCGTTGCCTCATGCTGAGGAAATCAAGGATGCAGACACAAGTGGAGTGAGGTTAAGAGCAGAGGTTTAATAGGTGAAAGAAAGAGAGACTTGCTTGCAGAGGCAGTGTCTGATTTACATAGGGCCCAAAGATTGGTTGGACCAGGGGTGACATTTACATAGTGCATGAAGAAGCTGGCTACCCCACCCTAATCTTCTTATTAAGCAAGTGGGTGTTCTACTCAGCCAGTGCCATGTTGTCTGCTCCTTACTGTACATGTGGTTGGCAAGGCAACAGGAAGATGGAGCCGCCATGTTGAACATGCTTGGCCCCCAGGTAGCCTTTTCCTACTGGCACAGCTGCCGGCATTCACCTGTGCAAGCTCCCAGCTTGCTTATCTATGTGTGTAGCTCGATTTTACAGGCTGCTCTTTGTTAGAAAAGAAATGATTTTGGGGCTGCTTTTCATTAAAAGGGAAACCTTACTGAAGACTTCCTTACCCTCACTATCTGCCTAAATAATTTCTTTTTAACTCCAATATCATTAATTTCATCTGTTTTTTTTTTCCTGAACATTTTTTAACTTTTTTTGTTTGTTATTTTTCATCCTTTTTTGAATGTCTAAAGACCACACTTTTTGATAGTTCAAGATTATCCTAGCTCATATATTTACCGTCCCAACCCTAGTACCAGCCACTTCTTCAAACAGCCCTGACTCTTTTTCTTAAAGAGTGATGGCTGGGCACGGTGACTCATGCCTGTAATCCCAGCACTTCGGGAGGCCAAGGCAGGTGGATCATGAGGTCAGGAGTTTGAGGCCAGCCAGGCCACGATGGTGAAACCCCATCTCTACTAAAAATACAAAAATTAGCTGAGCGTGGTGGTCGGTGCCTGTAATCCCAGCTACTTGGGAGGCTGAGGCAGGAGAATTGCTTGAACTAGGGAGGCAGAGGTTGCAGTGAGCTGAGAATGTGCCACTGCACTCTAGCCTGGGCGAAAGAGCAACACTCTGTCTCACACACACACAAAAAAAATATATTAGCTGGATGTGGCAGCTCACGTCTGTAATCCCAGTACTTTAGGGGGCTAAGGCAGGAGGATCACTTAAGCCCAGGAGTTTGAGACCAGCCTGGGCAATGTAGTCTCTACAAAAACTAAAAAAAAAAAAATTTGCTGAATGTGGTTGCATGCACCTGTAGTCCCAGCTACTTGGAAAGCAGGAGGATCCCTTAAGCCCAGGAGTTTGAGGTTGCAGTGAGTCATGATCACACCATTGCACTTCAGTCTGGGCAACAGAGTGAGGCCCTGTCTCAATAATAATAACAAAAAATCTGGCTTTCCAGATTTTCTTTTTCTTTTCTTTTTTTAAAAATTAATTAGATAGAGATGGGGTCTCACCATGTTGCCCAGGCTGGTCTCAAACTCTTGGTCTCAAGCAATCCTGCCTCAGCCTCCCAAAGTGTTGGGATTACAGGTGTGAGCCACCATGCCTAGCCTAATTTGTTTCTTTATATTGCTGATTAGTATTCTATTGCATGAATATATCCCAATTTGCCCATGCATTTTTGAGAGCAAAACTTGCCTCTTCTAACTTTGTTCCAGTGGTTGAAGATCTGTAAATTAACTGACAATAGATACATTAGCAGGGGGACAATACTTGGCTTCTTTTCCTGCAAGTATCTTTGTAGGACATAATGCACCAAATGGCAGGATGCAGTTTTCAAAGAGGTGAAAATAGCTCAAAGACAACGAACAGGATTAGAATCTGATCCTGTGAGATTCTAAAATCTCAAGAGTGAGTTATTGTTTTCCATTGAAACATAAAATTTTTTTTTTGTACAGTCACCCTTATTTTTGTTCAAATATAATCAAAGTAAAATTATTCTTGTTTGCAAAATAAGTCTAGATTAGACTTAGAGTTTGCCTGATTATTTACAAAAGTGC
>NW_012102565.1:545348-551515 GCF_000951045.1 Mandrillus leucophaeus | reverse complement strand
TGTCAGATTGGACTTTTAAAAGCCCCCTTGAGGCTAGAAAGCCAAGCCAAGAATCTACCACCAGACTTCACCTGCAGTAACTGTAGATTTAGGTGAATTCTTCTCTTCTTGAAGTCCCCAAAATATCCTGTTTCCTGGTCTTTTCAGGAAGTGACCATCTCTACTCACTTGTTAGGTTTGGAACTGTGTAATTCAGGTAACAGTATTCCTGTCACACAGAAGGTTTTGTAACCTAGAGGTTTTTGTGAACATTGGTTCTGTAAAGTCAACCTTAGTTCCTTAACATTGTCTGGTCATATCTGATCCTATGTACATCATTCTCAAATGGGACATTAGAGTCAACGCATTAGTGATATTACCAATTGTCTCAATTACGTCCTGCTATAAGGTAAAGAGATTCTTATTCAATTTATGCAAATAACTATATTGCCATGAAACTGAAAATATTCAATAAGAGTTTCTAAATTCTGGAGGGATCAGGCAGGGAGAAAAAGATAAATATTTCATTTCTGTTTATAAAAGTATAGTCTCCTAAATTATCACAAGATATAGTTAGCTTAAGAGAAAAAGTTTCTTTAAATCCAGAAAATAGAACATTAAAGAACCAGCAATAGTCGGGTGTGGTGGTGTATAATCTCAATTACTCAGGCAGCTGAAGTGGAAGGATGCTTCAACCCAGGAGTTCAAAACCAGTGTGGACAACATAGTGAGGCTCTAATACACCAAAGAAAAAAAAAAAAAGCCTGGTGTGGTGGCATGTGCCTGTATTTCTAGCTACTTGGGAGGCTGAGGCGGGAGGATTGCCTGAGCCCCAAAATTCCAGGCTGCAGTGAGCTATGATGGTGCCACTGCACTCCAGTCTGGGACACAGAGCAAGATGCTGTCTGTAAAAATAATAATAGTAGGCCAGGTGCAGTGGCTCATGCCTATAATTCCAGCACTTTGGGAGGCCGAGGTGGGTGGCTTGCTTGAGGTCAGGGGTTCAAGAAGAGCCTGGCCAACATGGTGAAACTCCGTCTCTACTAAAAACACAAAAATTAGCCAGGTGTGGTGGCAGGCTTCTGTAGTCCCAGCTACTGGGGAGGCTGAGGCAGGAGAATCGCTTGAACCTGAGAGGTGGAGGTTGCAGTGAGCCCAGATTGTGCCATGGTACTCTAGCAGTCTGGGTGACAGAGTGAGGCTCTGTCTCAAAAAAAAAAAAAAAAAAGAAGATGTAAATTAGCTATGGTTAAGATCTAATGAAAGTTCATTACAATGAAACTGGCAAGGAAATTTGGTTGCTTCAGTGGCATACAACAGTTAAAATAATAACTGGGATTATGGCTGATAACATTACACTGGGATTTATCTTGGACAAGGAGGACATTGACAAATTTCCAGGCACTTGACACAATTTCTGAAACAATAACATTTTACCCATACAAATATAATCTAGAGAAGGTTAGTATATCTTTCTCTCTCTCTCTCTCTCTCTCTTTTGAGACAAGGTCTCTGCCACCTAGGTGGGAGTGCAGTGGCCTAATCATGGCTTACTGCAGCCTCGACCTCTTGGTCTCAGGTGATCCTCCCACTTCAGCCTCCCTAGTAGCTGGGATTACCCGTGTGCGCCATCACACCCGGCTACTGTGTGTGTGTGTGAAAGCAAGTTTATTAGAGAAATAAAGAAACAAAAGTATGGCTACTCCATAGGCAGAGCAGCCTAACTTTTGTATTTTTTGTAGAGATGGGTTGGTTGCCGGGTGCGGGGTTGTCCAGGCTGGTCTCAAACTCCTGGGGTCAAGTGGTTCTCCCACCTCAGCCGCCCAAGGTGCTGGGATTAAGGTGTGAGCCACTGTGCATGGCTAAGTAGTTCTCATTTGACATTGCTTTCCATGTGATTTAACGTAACTTTAGAATTTTTATAGTTTTGTCTATTATTACTTTTTTTTGAGACGGAATTTTGCTCTTGTTGCTCAGGCTGGAGTGCAATGGCGCTATCCCGGCTCACGGCAACCTCCGTCTCCTGGGTTCAAGAGATTCTCCTGCCTCAGCCTCCCGAGTAGCTAGTACAACAGGCATGCGTCACCACGCCCTTTTAAGTTTGTATTTTTAGTAGAGACAGGGTTTCTCCATGTTGGTCAGGCTGGTCTGGAACTCCCGACCTCAGGTGATCCGCTCGCCTCGGCCTCCCAAAGTGCTGAGATTACAGGCGTGAGCCACCGTGCCCCACCAGCTTTGTATTTTAAATTTAAGTCAACGGACTACTTTGAATGAATTGTTGTGAAACTTGTAAAGTTTAGATCTACATTTATTTCGTTCCGATTAATTGTTCCTTTAACATTTTTGAGAAAGACACAGGATAGTGGGCCCCGTTTTAGTTTGAACGTCCAAAATCACGGCATTAAACAATCTGAACACCAAGTTTAATTAATTCAGCTAGACAGCCAGGAGGGGGCACGCGGCCACCGCTAAACAGTGAGCCAGCACCGAGGGCCCCGCGCTGCCCCAGATGACCAGCAGGGGGCGTGCGAGCCGCCTTGTCGGACCCCTGAGAAGCCCCCACCGCCTCCGCGCTCCTCCGGTGGCCGCCAGCGCCAGGCCCGCAGTGAAGACCAGAACCTCATTTTCCTCAGCACAGATCTAAGCGGACACCGCCTCACTTTGGGACAACTTGAAGCTGCGTCAATGGTGAGTAAAATCCTTCCTGTCACGGTCCTGACTACTGAGGAGCAGCCGGTCTTCAGAGCCCCCAGTAGAGGAAGGGCTTCATGTGGAATTTTGAAAATAAAAAACCCCGGTTTCCACCACACACGAGGTCCTTCTCAACAGCTAAGACACAGTGGCTGCTAGTATAATGCCACGCAGAGGGCTTTTAATACTAACATCACAGTTAGAGGCTTACCAGGGAGACTGGTTTCCTAGCTTTGGCGGAACTGGGTTTGGGTCAGGCTTAGCTACTGGAATGAAGTTTGATGTCACCTCTGCTTCACTGACGCGGTATTGACGTGTTTGATTGACTGGTTGATTGATTTTTTTTTTTCTAGAGACAGAGTCTCCCTATGTTACCCAGGCTGGTCTCCAAATCGTGACCTAAGTGCTGGGATTACAGGCCTGAGCCACCATGCCTTAGCCTTATTTTTCATTTTTGAGACAGAGTCTCACTCTGTCACCCAGGCTAGAGTGCAGTGCTCACTGGTGTGAGTGCAGTGGAGTGCACGATCATAGCTCACTGCAGCCTTGAACCTCTGGGCTGAAGGATCTTCCCGCCTCATGCTCCTGAGTAGCTGGGACTACAGGCATGCACCATCATGCCTGGCTAATTTTTAATTTTATTGCAGAGAAGATGTCTCACTATGTTGCCTAGGCTGGTCTCCAGCTCCTGGCTGCAAGCGTTCCTCATGCAAGCGAACCCAGCCCACATGGTTGTTTAAAAAAGTAATTACTGAGGTCAGAAGTTCAAGACCAGCCTGGCAAACATAGTAAAACCCCGTCTCTACTAAAAATACAAAAATTAGCCGAGTGTGGAGGCGGGCACCTGTAATCCTAGCTACTCAGGAGGCTGGGGCAGGAGAATCGCTTAAACCCAGGAGGTGGAAGTTGCAGTGAGCCGAGATTGTGCCACTGCACTCCAGCCTGGGCAACAGAGTGAGACTCCGTCTCGTGGGGGGGGGAAAAAAAGTAATAACTTTTTGAGGCCGGGCAGGGTAGCTCACGCCTGTAATCCTAGCACTTTGGGAAGCCAAGGCAGGAGGATCTCTTGAACCCAGGAGTTCAGGATCAGCCTGGCCAACATGATGAAACCCCACCTCTACTAAAAAATACAAAAACAGCAGGGCATGGTGATGTGTGCCTATAATCCCAGCTACTCAGGAAGTGGACGCAAGAGAAATCTCGTGAACTTGAGAGGCAGAGGTTGCAGTGAGATTGCACCTTTGCACTCCAGTCTGGGCGACAGAGGGAGACTGTCTAAAATAAATAAATAAATAAATAAATAAATAAATAAATGTGATTACTTTTTGATCATTTCATTCTTATGGAAAACTTGCAATAGCAATACAAATCCTTGTCCTTTCTATCAAAGTCTCCAGTGGTTATTGCTATACCAGATTTGCAATTTCACACAAAACACTCTTTTTTTACCCAAAGCAGGGACACTCTCCCAGGTAACAATCACTCACCCCCTCATCAGGAAATCAACAAGAATTGGAAAAATTACCTGGGCGTGGTGGCACATGCCTGTGATCCCAGCTACTCAGGAGGCTGAGTCAGGAGAATCGCTTGAACCTGGGAGGTAGAGGTTGCAGTGAGCAGAGATGGACTCACTGCACTTTGGCCTGGGAGACAGAGTGAGACTCAGTCTCAAAAAAAAAAAAAAAAAAAAGAAAAGGAAAAGAAATTAACATTTAACATGGCGTCCACATGACAATCTAGTCCTAAAACCTACTTTGCTTCATCACCTGCTCCAATGTGGGTGGGGAAAAAGATTATCTGCACTTTAAAAATTTTTTCTAACTCCTTGAGTGGCAGATAAAGCAATTTTTATGCCAGACAGTGAACTTATATTATGGCTCTGAGCTCAAGATTTTAACCTGTCTGATCTGAGAGCCTAACTTTTCTAAACATTTATATAATTATTCTAGACTATTAATCCTTCAATTACCTGTTTTGTCACCATACACAATTGTTAGGCAGGCAAACCTAAATTTACGTTTCCGAAAGGGATAGCTCAGGTGTCTAGGTTGTTTATCATGGAACTATTGTTATTTGTAAAGTCATTAATTTGAAATGACTTTAAGTCTTTCTTTTAAAAATCTTGGCTCAAATGTCATAAGCAGTGATTTTTATCTCAACACCAGCAGAAAAGTCAGCAGATTGAAAGTACGCAGAAAAAAAATAAAATAGAGAGATAGAGAACTTCGAAGATTCTGCTTGTTAACCGCATAGTTGGCTGTAGTTTTCTTAGAGACCATCTGAGCTCTGAACTTTCCTTGATATAATTTACCCATCTGTTTCAAAATGTGCATGAGAATGAGCCACATTATTATGTCAGCATGGCTTTAGAGTTTAGGATTCCATTTCTTTTTCTTTTTCCTTCCTTTCTTTTTTCTTTGTTTTTTGTTTTTTGTTTTTTTTGAGACAGACTCTTGCTCTGTTGCCCAGGCTGGAATGCAGTGGCGTGACCTCAGCTCACTGCAACATCTCTGCCTGCTGGGTTCAGGTGATTCTCCTTTCTCAGCCTCCCGAGTTGCTGGAACTACAGGCGTCTGCCACCATGCCTGGCTAATTTTTGTATCTTTAGTAGAGATGGGATTTCACCATGTTGGCCAGGCTGGTCTCGAACTCCTGACCTCAAGTGATCTGCCCACCTCAGCCTCCCAAAGTGCTGGCATTACAGGCGTGAGCCACTGCACCTGGCTTCATTCCATTTCTTATTAATCTCTTGAGAGCCCAGAAATTCCCATAAATCTTTTCAGGGAATGTCAGGAGTTTGGACCAATATTTTACATGAATTTCAGTATGGTAACCACATTCCTTCATCGAAGTAATACTTTTCACGACACACTGCATAAGTAACATTTGTGGAAACGTCTTTTTAAAATAGTATGTAAATAACATTTCAGAAGCCTGTTTAACATGACTACAAACACTTCACTACATTCATTACTTCCTTACATGGAAGTTACACTGTTCACAACAAACTTTGTAAGTAGCATTTAAAATTTTTCTTCTACTTCTTTCCTATTTGGATGTCTGTCACGCTTTTTCTTGCTTGATTGCTGTGGCTAGGACTTCCCGTACTATATTGAATAGACATGGTGAGAGTTGGCATCCTTGTCTTGTTCCTGATCTTAGAGAAAAAAATATTTTCACAGTTAAATATAATGTTAGCTATGGGCTTGTCAGAGATAGTCTTTGTTGTGCTGAGAAACATTACTCTTTTTTCAACATTCCTCTTTTGTTTTGGAGACAGGGTCTTGCTCTGTCACCCAGGCTGGAGTACAGTGGTGTGATCTTGGCTCACTGCAACCTCTGCCTCCTCAGTTCAAGTGATTCTCCTGCGTCAGTCTCCTGAGTAGCTGGGATTACAAGTGTGTGCCACCGCACCCACCTAATTTTTGTATTTTTAGTAGAGATGGGGTTTCACTATGTTGGCCATGGCTGGTCTGGAACTCCTGACCTTAGACGAT
>NW_012102565.1:543120-544988 GCF_000951045.1 Mandrillus leucophaeus | reverse complement strand
TTGTATGTGTCCAGGAATTTGTCTGCTCCTTCTGAGTTATCCAATTTGTTGGCATATATTGTTCACAGTGGTCTCTTATAAGCCTTGTTTTTCTGTGGCGTAGCAGTCGTATCTCCTCTTTCATCTGCTTTTAGTTGAATCTTTATTTTTTCTTAGTCTAGCTAGCTAAAGGTTTATTAGTTTTATTTATCTTTTCATAATCTAATTTAATTTTGTTGATTTTTCTATTGTTTTCTTGTTGCCATTTTATTTATTTTGCTCTGAACCTTATCATTTCCTTCTTTCTGCTAATCTTGAGCTTAATTTGTTCTTTTCTAGATCCTGGAAGTATACTGTTAGTTTGTCTATTTGGAATCTTTCTTCTTTTGTGAGGTAGGCATTTATTACTATAAACTTTTCTCTTAGAGAAGCTGCATTCCGAATGTTTGGTATGTAATTTTCACATTTTTGTTTGTCTCAATAGATTTTTATTTTATTTTTTTGAGACGGAGTGTTTTGCTCTTGTCGCCCAGGATGGAGTGCAATGGCATGATCTTGGCTCACTGCAACTGCTGCCTCCCAGGTTCAAGCAATTCTCTTGCCTCAGCCTCCCAAGTAGTTGGGACTACAGGCACGTGCCACCACACCTGGCTAATTTTTGTGTTTTTAGTAGAGACGGGGTTTCACCATGTTGACCATGTTTCACCATGTTGGCCATCTTGATACTCCTGACCTCAGGTGATCCACCTACCTCGGTCTCCCAAACTGCTGGGATTAAAGGCATGAGCCACTGTGCCCGACCTCAATAGATTTTTAAATTTCTTCTTTGAGGCTGGGCACAGTGGCACACACCAGTAATCCCAGCATTTAGGGAGGCCAAGGCAGGCAGATTGCTTAAGTCCAGAAGTTTGAGACCAGCCTGGGCAACGTGGTGAAACCCCGTCTCTACAAAAAATACAAGCAATTAGCCAGACATGGTGGTATGTGCCTGTAGTCCCAAGCTACTGGGGAGGCTGAGGTGGGAGGATCACTTGGACCCGGGAGGTTGAGGTTGTGGTGAGCTATTGAGGGACTAAGTGGCTAAGTTGGCTGGACTTCCTGGGTCAATAGGGACTTCCCTAAGGGGACTTTCCCCTAAGGCAAAATGAGTCATAGGTGCAAGCTAAGGGATTGAAACTTCAACCAATCAAAGGGGACTTTCCCCTAAGCCAATATGAGTCACAGCTGCAAACTAAGAGATTGAAACTTCAACCAATCATATAGGGAGTTTAAGCTCTAGCTGCAGCCTAATGTTTTTAACCAATCAGGCCCACCAACCCACAAGCGGATAGAAAATAAGCTAATCCTATAGGACAGGAAAAGGAAAAGGGGAGGAGTCATAAGGGCATATGAGCGTAAGACACCGAAGCCAGAAACTGGAACCCTTCTGGGTCCCCTTCCATTGTGTGGAAGCTTTACTTTTGCTTTCGCTTTACTTTCACTTTTGTTTTAATAAATCTTGCTGCCACACACTCTTTGGGTCCATGCATTTCTCTGATTGAGCTGTAACACTCGCCACTGTGGTCCACGGCTTCATTCCTTGAAGCCTGTGAGACCACAAACCCTTCCATTGAGAAAAACCTTTGATTGGAAGAAGACTTATCATCTCACTATGGTGTCACCGCACTCCAGCATCCAGTATGACTGACAGAGTGAGACCCCATCTCAAAAAAAAAAAATTTCTTCTTTGACCCATTGGTTGTATAGGAGCATGTTGTTTAAATTCTACATATTTGTGAATTTTCTGAAATTACTACTATTATTGATTTCTAGTTTCATACCATTGTGATCAGAAAAGATACTTGTTATGATTTCAGGTTTCTTAATTTTCTTATGACGTGTTTTGTGAC
>NW_012102565.1:529045-540995 GCF_000951045.1 Mandrillus leucophaeus | reverse complement strand
TTATTACTCAAATCAGTCTTCCCCAGCATTCACCCACCTTGGCCTCCCAAAGTGCTGGGATTACAGGTGCGAGTCACTGCACCTGTCCTGGGGAGCAGTTTTTAAGGATAACTTGGTGGGTGGGGGGAAGCCAGCAAGCCAGGGGTGCTGATTGGTCAGGGATGAAATCACAGGGAGTCAAAGCTGTCTGCCTGTGATGAGTCAGTTCCTGGGTGGGGGCCACAAGATCAGATGAGCCAGTTTATTGATCTGGGTGGTGCCAGCTGATCCATCAAGTATAGGGTCTGTAAAGTATCTCAAGTCCTGATCTTAGGAGCAGTTTAGGGAGGGTCAGAATTTTGTAGCCTCCAGCTTCATGATTCCTAAACCATAATTTCTAATCTTGTGGCTAATGTTAGTCCTACAAAGACAATCTAGTCCCCAGGCAAGAAGGAGGTCTGCTTTGGCAAAGGGCTGTTACCGTCTTTTAGTAAACTATAAACTATAAACTAAGTTTCTCCCAAAGTTAATTCAGCCTATGCCCAGGAATGAACAAGGACAACCTGGAGGTTAGAAGCAAGATGGAGTCAGTTAAATTAGATTCCTTTCACTGTCTCAGCCATACTTTTGCAAAGGTGGTTTCAATCCCTCCCTTTGGGTTTTATAACACCTTAATCTGAAGGTGTAGGCTATGAAGATGGGAAAAGGCCATTGATCACTTTGGCTTCTTCCTGCTGAAAGGGGACATAGTGGGAATGAGAGTGAAACCCAAGGTGGGAAGAGTGGAACTGCTTTGCAATTGTCTGAGCATATTCATGCAGACCTGGTTGAGCTTCTAAGGCTTGCAAGGCAAAAACATTAGTATTCTCATCTATAGTTTTAGTGCAGTGTTTATGTGAACAGCATACTATAAGGTAAATAATGAGTCCTAGGATGAGAAGTACAATTCCCAAGTTTAAAAGCAAAGATTTGAAAGCATTAGTTTGGTGATTTCTAACCCACAAAGAATTTAGAATTTAGTCTAAACTGCAGAAAAAACCTCAAGAACAGCTAACAACAGTGTACTTTAGTTTTTCTTTTGAAGCACAAGTTTTTTCTCTCCAGTCCCTGTTTTTATTAAAAACAAATCATGATAGAACTAATTTGCTTACAAAATAAACTTCAGTCTTTCTGTACTTGGTCTGATTATTTGCATAAAGTGCAGCAAGAATAATTATTTTTCAATTAGGTTTCTTAAATTGGCTTTGATAGAACTCTCTTCCATGAAGAATCTCAGATAAGACTTTTTAAAAGCCAACCCCAGCCGTGGATTTGTACCCTCAAATACCTATGAGTTGGGTGAATTCCTCTTCTCTTGAGGTCCCAAGATAACTTGGTGTTCCTGGGCCTGTTAGAAAATGACATTCTTTACTTACCACAGATCACAAACCTTGTACAGGGACTCTGTGTGGACAAGGTATAAGGCCAGACGCCCCAGTGGGCTTTAATTGGCTCTAAAAGTCCACTTTGATTCTTTAAAGGAAGCATGTCATTCAAGTCAAAGCCTTGGTAAAATAACCAATTTCTCCAGTTGTGTCCTGTTACAAAAGAAAACAGATTCTTATTGCACTTATGCAATTAACTATACTGCTGTAAGTTGAGAATACTCACAAATAGTTTCCAAATTATGGAGAAATCAGGTAGAAAGGAACAAATATGCTCCAAGTTTTGTTCACAAGAGTATATTTTACTCACTTGTTAAAAGTTGCAAATAGCTCTAAAGAAATAAGTTATCTTGACTCTGAACACAAAAGGTTTAACAATGTTTAACACAGTAGCTCTCCATGAGAGTCCTAGAAGTTTGGTTTTTTCCCTCTATTCCAATAGCACATTTTTTTTTTTTTTGAGACAGAGTCTTGCTCTGTCACCTAGGCTGGAAGTATAGTGGCATGATCTTAGCTCACTGCAACCTCCACCGCCCAGTCAAGAAATTCCCCTGCCTCAGCCTCCTGAATAGCTGGGATTACAGGTGCATGCCACCACGCCCAATTAATTTTCATATTTTTAGTAGAGATAGGGTTTCACCATGTTGGCCAGGCTGATCTTGAACTCCTGACCTCAAGTGATCTGCCCATCTTGGCCTCCCAAAGTGTTGGGATTACAAGCATGAGCCACCACACCTGACCAATAGCCCAGTTTTTAAACTTATCTGAGACCTGAACTCAGAGTCCTGTATCTGATTATAAACTACCTTTTGAAAAGGACTAAAGCAAAACAAAATGTCTGTGGATGACAAAAGTCTATAGCTACAACCGACTAGGAATTTTGGTTACTTCTGTGGCACACAACAATTTTACATAGCAATTATAATTATTGATAAAGTACACTAAATTATATCAACATTTTAGAAGTTTCTCATAATTTTGGAACACATACCAATAACGTATTTATGCATAGTCCAAAGGAAACCAAACACTATTCACTCTTATATTTGAAAGTTTTTTTTTCTATTCTAATGTCACAATATCCCAGTTATTCATCAGAAACCTGGATTTAGGAGTACCTGTTAGGCTGGGCGCTATGGCTCACACCTGTAATCCAAGCACTTTGGGAGGCCAAGGCAGGCAGATCACCTGAGGTCAGGAATTTGAGACCAGCGTGGTCAACATGGCGAAACCCCGTCTCTACTAAAAATACAAAAATTAGCCAGGCGTGGTGGCAGGTGCCTGTAATCCCAGTTACTTGAGAGTCTAAGGCAGGAGAATTGCTTGAACCCGGGAGGCGGAGGCTGCAGCGAGCCAAGATTGCGCCATTGCACTCCAGCCTGGGGGATAAGAGCGAGACTTTGTCTCCAAAAAAAAAAGCACCTGTTAAATTTTATAGCTGATTATAAAATTACCTTTTACAGAGGAGCAAAGTGAGACAACAATTGTCTGTGGATGACAAAAACATTTTAGGGCAGCCACGGTTCAAGGCACAATTGACAAGGAAATTTACCTTTGTGGCATACAGTCATTTTTGGACTTTAGAGGACCTAATATCTAAAATATTAGGTTAGAAAGAGACATAATTTATAATTTGATTTTGGGAAGTTTGTCAAATATCGAAGGTTTAAAACACTGGATGTCACCAAATAGATTCTCGAACTCCTGACCTCAGGATTCGCCCACCTTAGCCTCCCAAAATGCTGAGATTACAGATGTGAGCCACTGGGCTCAGCCAGGCACTTATTTTTCTAAGCCAATTAATTAGAGCTCTTTTATATATAAACACACACACACCCCACATATAAATACAGACAGACAGAAGATTCAGCACTTGAAAAATTTTTCATTGCCAGTTTCTTAATTGGATTACTGGCTTCAGGCTGGAGCCCTTGGAGGAACAGGACCAGGAAAGCATCCATTTCTAGGGTCAAATAAGCAGCAAATAAGCAGCTGAAGCCAAAGGCAGAGCCCCAAAATTAGGGGTGCCATTTTATACTGGATCCCCAAAAGGAGAAGACAGTGCAGTGCTTCCACTCTGCATTTCACTGCAGGTAACCCAAAGCTAATCAGCCCATTTTGTAATTAGCCCATCCTTCATGGGAGTCTCATCTCCCAGTGTCGAGTGGGGATGTTCCCTTATCTTCCAGGTGGCCAAGAGCATGCTTCTCTGATCCAAGTATGCAAAGAGTCAAGTATCCCTCCATAAGTACTATTAACCATCCCTTAAAGTATATTTCCTACCTAGTGGTTATGCACAAAGCTCTCTCATAATGCAGAGTAATTTCTGATACCCCCAAAACTCAAAACTGTCAGATAACACAATGTAAAACACAGCCTTTGATTTTGAGAGGGAGCTATCCGCTTTTAATTCCTGGGGTTTCATAAGGAAAACAGATGTTTTTTCCCAGAACGGGGTCTGTGATACCTCCTCTGTTTTTCCCAATGAATCCCAGGCTACCAGAAGTTATCTCAGGGCCTCTCATGTGTGCATGAAGAGTGGCAAGACAAAAAAAAAAAAAAAAAAATTGGAGGAAAATAACTCAGTTGACTGAGAAGAAAAAAAAACCTTTTTCCAGAAAAACAAGGTCCAAGAAGAGAAAAACATAAGGGCCTTTAAAATACATCTATAGCTTGGTTATCCACTTTTAATTAAGCTGAGTTTTAACCATAGTGCTCTTTAAAAAACAAATCCTTTCAGATCTCTTATTACCCGACTTAGGCATGCCAAGCCGCCAATATTTCTAGTTTCTGAACTTTACCAAAGGTAACCTCCTAGGTGCTTCAAAGACGTGGTAGGCAGTTTCTTTTTTATAAGGTTTAGAATCTCCACAAAGTAGCTCAGAGAAAGGAAAATTCAAGAGAAGAAATTAGAAGCTATCCATTGGAGGGGAGAAAAACCTCAATAAGCGGCAAAGTTACAGAAGTAACAAACCAGAAAGGAGTCATTCCAGATACCAACAATTGAACCTAGGACACTTACAAAAGATAATGCTTTAGTTACTGAGCTATCTGGCATTGAGCAGTTTCTAGCTTTCCCCAGAAGGAGCCTAAAGAAGCCAGTTTCAAACTTGCAAGACTTTTAACTGTTCAAGAAAAAATTTTAGGACTATGATATGAACCCCCAGATTCCTGTCTTTTGGATGGTGGAAACCGAAAGAAAGTATCTCCACATTGTCACAAAGTTAAGTTCTTACAGACACACACACAAAACAAGACAGAGAAATTTCATACAGTATTGGCTTCAGGAACCCGTGTAACTGACCAGCCTGCTGAGCTGGATTGAAAAGCAGGCTTATAGGGGTCCTAAACCCACGTTCTATGCTGTGATACCCCTCTCTCCATTACAGAACGCAGAAGGACAAATTCTTAGCACAAACTACAGCAGATTTGCTACAGCCTAAGACTAGTCTCGCAAATCCTTTTTTCTACTAATCAAACTCTCGCAGAGGAGACAAATGGTTTACTGTTTACCAAGACAGAGAAAGAGAGAGAGAGACCAGAAACTTGGCCAATGAGAATTTCTTACCCTTTTTGCTGGCGTATCAGGTTTCCGGGTTCCCTTTCTCTGCAGCTTCCAGAAGAACAGAGTGGCTTCTGACGCCCCTGCTTGCTTGTGCTATAGCTGTGGGGTTCAAGCCACTTTACAAGAGAAAATCACCCTTTACTGTTTTATGGAACCACAGACAAGAGTCTTAATTTGCAAGATGCTGCCCAGTGGG
Source organism: Mandrillus leucophaeus (assembly GCF_000951045.1). Taxonomy (NCBI): domain Eukaryota; kingdom Metazoa; phylum Chordata; class Mammalia; order Primates; family Cercopithecidae; genus Mandrillus; species Mandrillus leucophaeus. The sequence continues at coordinate 535,831 of NW_012102565.1, read as the reverse complement.
CATGTTAATGGACAAATTAACATTTCCAACCCTGCAAAATACACATATCAAAACAGACATTAGTTACCTCTTTCAGCACCCAAAATCAACCTAGCAAAGCTCAAACTTCCCGTTGGTCCCTGCTGTCTTTGATCCACTTCAGGTGTGGAGGGACAACCTCTGAATGGTAATTCACAGTTGGGGTCTCTGGGCAAGGCAAAGAACAGATAGTCACCCCAGAGACAGGCCTGTTTAGCCTCCTTTAGGGCTCATTGAATGTGACCAGACAAATAAGGAGGGTTCTCTGAGTTGGGCCTGCTGGACTTCCATCAGCAACCCCTTCTGAGATCCCTTTCACATGTACAAACACACACAAAGACGAGATGGATAGAACATCTTCCAAATCAGATCCCTAACCAAGAACTCCAAGAGTATCCCTTCCAAACTATCCTCCTATTCTCCATCTGAGAAACCTCCTTGAAATCTTCCTGATTGAGGAGAAGTCTCCCAAACCAGGACTCTTCCTGCTATTTAGAAAGAGTCAACTGAGACCCCCACAGGAGCCGAACAGACATCCCTCAATGGGGCTACAGACACAGAGACCCCAGGGTGGAGCCACAAACAGACGTCCCACAATGGAGCTACAGACACCCCACCATAGGGCTACAGAACCAGTCAGGAGAAGGAAGGCAGCATTGGCAGTGCCTAGGATACTCACCAATCCAGACACCCCACGATGGGGCTACAGACAGACATCCACCATGGGGCTACAGACAGACATCCACCATGGGGCTAGAGACAGACACCTCGTGATAGGGCTACAGTTAAGGGATGTCTCCCCAGGACTATTACTCCATTGCAATTAAACCCATGCACGTTGGGTTGGCAGCACCCCACCAGTAGAGAGAGTACCAGAGACAGTCCCCAGTCCAAGAGAACTAGGTGGCTGCTTGGGCTTGCTTCTGGATCCATCGCTGGAGGGGGGCCCCTGAACCATGGGCAGGTAGCCACACAGGCAATGCTGGGACCAGGCGGTTTTAAGACTTTCCTGTTTCTTAGTAGCTCATTCTTATTCCACAACTAAAAAAAAGAAAAAAAAAGAAAAAAGAAAAAAATCAAGAAAAGCTGGGTTTAGAGAATTTAAGGTACCTCTTACATTCAGGGAAAGTGCTGGCCTCAGATGTGGCTGTACACAGGGCTTCTGCACATGCTAGTCCCTCTACCTGGACTGCTCTCCCCATCCCTTGCCCACTGGCACCTGCTGAAACTCATTGATCTTCAGGTTTTAGCACATTCTTTAGGGAAGTCTCCCCTGACCTGCCTAGAAAAAACTCTCCCTAGTTTAAGCCTTTAAAAATCTCTTTGTAGGCCGGGCATGGTGGCTCATGCCTGTAATCTCAGCACTTTGGGATGCCAAGGTGGGACAATCACTTGAGCCCAGGAGTTTGAGACCGTCTCTATAAAAAACAATTAGCTGGGGTGGCCTATAGCCCTAGCTACTTGGGAGGCTGAGGCAGGAGGATTGCTTGAGCCCACAAATTTGAGGTTACAGTGAGCTGAGATCACTCCACTGCACTCCAGCCTGTGCAGAAGTTTAGCTCTCTTGGGCCTCTTACTCCCTTTACACCTCCATCTCCGATGTTACAACTAATTGACTGGGTTATCAAGGGATTTTCCAAAAACAAGCCTTTTCTGGAGGAACTCAGGTGTCACTGACTAAAGTGTAATACTTAAAAATTTTTGACTTGATTCCTTGAGGTGGAGGATCGTGAAGTATATTTTTGGGATTTCAAGGTCCAATAAGGAACATTTTTTTCTCTCCTTCCAATTTTGGGGACCAATTAAGCTATAGATGCAAGAGAGAGACAGAGAGATGAAGTTTTAAAAAATAGTTTTATGGTAAAGTTGGTTGGGGAATGTGGGGATCTGCAGCCAAATAGGTTTGGCTCTGTCTTAGGTTAACTCTGTCTTAGGGTAATACAGAGCACCCGATCCTGTCGCTGTTTGGGACGCCACTTGTAACCTGCAACGTACGGCTGGAAAGTCCAGAGTGAGTTTAAGGTTGTAAAAGTTCTTTAATAAATAAACAGAGTAACCTTAGCTCACTGGGGCTAGTAAACTGAGATCAAATGATTGAATTATGTGGTCTCTACTAGAGAGACACTTTTCCATCTTTACCAGACCTATCAGTCAACAGTGTTAAAGCATTAAGTATGGGGGAGTGCAATACCACTTCAAATTGCCTTTTACTTAAAGGAATCCTGATCATATCAGGGTCATAACTTAGCAATTGACTGCATTAATCATTAAGATGGCAAGCTGAAATAAGTAACAAGAAGTTTAAAAAGAAAATCTGAAAGCATCTCTAGAAGCAGAGACTTAAATAATAAACTTTAACCATGTGCTTAAAGCCACAGGCAGAGTAGCTTAAATCTCGTAATTGAGTTTTCAGGCTGGCCAAGTTTATGGAGTTTAATCTAGCAAACAGTCTTGAAAACAGTGACTCACTAGCTGGGGACTCACTAGCTGGGGAACTCTTAGCAAGTACAAATCAAAGACTATCTGTAATCAGTGGGTTAAGATAGTCATTCATGCGTAAGTTTTCACTACACTTACAAGCAACTTTTCTTCACTTTCTGAGAAGGACACAACATTTTTACCTTTTAATTTAACTGTAGCAGGACGAGCTGCAGACAAAACCCCTCAGACACTGAGTTAAGGAAGGGAAGGCTTTAATACGACCGGGAGCATTGGCAAGACTCACATCTCAAAAACCGAGCTCCCTGAGTGAGCAATTCCTGTCCCTCCTAAGGGTTCACAACTCTAAGGGGGTCCATGTGAGAGGGTCGTGATTGATTGAGCAAGCAGGGGGTATGTGACTGGAGGCTGCATGTACCAGTAATTAGAACAGAACAGAACAGGACAGGGATTTTCACAGTGCTTTTCTATACAATGTCTGTAATCTGTACTGTAATCTATAGATAACATAACTGATTAGGTCAGGGGTCGATCTTTAACTCCCAGGCCCAGGGTATGGCGCTGGGCTGTCTTCCTGTGGATTTCATTTCTGTCTTTTAGTTTTTACTTCTTTCTTTGGAGGCAGAAATTGGGCATAAGACAATATGAGGGGTGGTTTCCTCCCTTATTCCCCCTCTTTGAGAACTTCACTCATTAGTGGGAGTTCTCACTTTCATTCTCACTACCCATGTCTTCTTGCAAGACAAATCGATAGTGATTCACATAGTACACTTGTGCTAAAGCATTTTGGTGAACTAAGGTAGCGATGAAGCTTTTTATCATTTGAGGACGTACAGGTAGCAAACAAGGGAGCAGTAAGCAGGTTCCTATTACTATTATGACTCGTATTATAACAGTTTTAAATCCTCCTAGTGCTGGGAACCATTTTCCAAACGTGGGCTCAGGATCAAATCCATGCCACACTTGCATGGGCACATGTGCCAGTTTTGTCATATCTCTAACTATGTCTTCAACTACTTGCCCTTGATCAACTATGTGTAGACAGCAATTAGTAAGGTTAAATTTCCTACAGACCCCTCCTTCAGCTGCTAGCAAGTAGTTGAGAGTCAATCTGTTTTGATAGATAGCATTTCTCATCTGAGTTTCTTGCTGGGCCAGAATAGTCAAGGCTCTGCCAGTCTTATTAGTGATTATTTCTAAGAGAGCTTGTAACTGTATGATTCGGTTGAGCATGTAAATGGGGGTCCAGTATCCTCACAAGCAGTCTTGTGCCCAAGTACCAGGCCCATAATATTGTGTGATTCTCTCAGGGGGCCATTCATCATCTTTCCAGTTTCCTATAGCTATGCTGCTCTTTTCATGGTAAGAATAGACAGGGAAGCCCAGGAGTTCGCCTGTCTTTATGGGCAGTAGGAAGAAAGATGGTTTAATAGTGCCAATAACATAACTACCTGCCCACTGGTCGGTGTAATTTGGTGTAAGCTGTATGCCCACATATCCAGTATAATCCCGTGGGGGCTGTCCAGTCCCGGTGGGACTCCAGGTGGGTCCACACGGTTTGCAAATTTGGACATTTACTAAATGGATTTTTCTTAGTGTGGTTTGAACTCCACTAGGTGGCTGTTTTTGTAGTATCATTATATAGTTTTTGCCCAAGGCAGCTGAGTCTTCCCACAGGAAGGGTGAAGTCCTTCCCCACTCTTGCTACACAGTATTGTCTAATGATTGAGGCTTTTAGGACCCAGAAGTTATCAGGGTGATTCTTTTGAGCTAGCAATTCATCAGGAACTGGGTCTGTAGGTACTAATTCTCAGGCTTCCCATGGCCATTGATCGCCCATTACAGTTCCTCCACATACATAACATGAAGTGACATTGAGAGACTGGGCTACATGCTCAGCTAATTGCAAAAACAAATGTATTGTTTTTCCCGAAATTTCTGGTACTGGCACATTATGTTCATCGTAGAAGGTTTGAAATACTGGCTCAGCAGAGTGTTTATAAACTTCTCCTCAAATCACGATATTTACTCGAGGATCCAGTCCAGTCCCATCGATTCCTAGGGTTACACACTCCCCTTTTTTCCAGCGAGGATCAAGGGGATTGGTTATTACTAGTTTTAAGGGGTTACACTGACCACTGGTACAGGAAAGGCCACTTTTCCCTTTCTGAAGGTGGACAGGATCATTTTCATTTTTTATCCAAGTAGCCTAAATGATCCAAGACCAGTATCCACATTTATTTCCACACAGTCCTAATTCATGACAAATGTACTTATTTTCTGCCCATATAGTCTTTTTCCTAATTAAGAGAACTAAATTTTATTTCTAACTTATTACTATTAATGATAGCACAGACATTAAAAAGGTGACTTGTTTGGGCACCCCTTTTCCTTTTGTTTTGGCTAACACTTTACTCATATCATTTATGCGCCCCCACCAGTCCTCAGTCCTTAATCTTATTTCAAAAACTGTGGTCATGGGAGGTTCAGATGGGTCATAACACACATCCAGTTGGTCATTTCCTGGGCTACATACCTTGTATAGAAAAGCATTATACAAACAAGTTCTTTTTAAGAGTCCTGGTAAACGTATAACCATAAAATAATGAGACTGTGGCAACTTTTTGTCTTACCTGAGTGACTTGATGTATACACTGGGAATAGTCCTCAGTCTGAGGAAGGTCAGTGGAAGTCCTTACTGTACAAGTCCACATTTTAAGGAAAATGAGTCCCGCAATGAGTTTTCTCATGCTTTGGCTCTGCGTGGACCAGTCAGCTTCTGGGTGTGACTGGAGCAGGGCTTGTTGTCTTCTTCAGAGTCACTTTGCAGGGGTTGGCGAAGCTGCTCCCTCCCACATACCGTTCACAGTCTACTGATGTTCAAGGATGGCCTCGGAGGTTGGGCCCACTAGAATAAACTGAGTCCAATACTTCTACACAGTTGTATTCAACTGGGCTCTCTGATACTGGCAGCAAGGTGGCGGGGTTTAGGGTGTTGCAAACAAACTTTAATGATTATGTGGGGATTTTCACATAGCAAGCTTTGGTACTTGGTTAATCTGGCATTTGTTAGCCAATGATGTCCTCTGGTATTCATCAAAGTTACCACAGCATGGGGGGCCTTTATATTCAGGTTTTCTCCAAGGGTTAGTTTATCTGCTTCTTGTGCTAACAGGGCCATTGCTGCCAGGGCCCTTAGATATGGGGGCCAGCCTTTGGAAACCCCATCTAGTTGTTTTGAGAGATAGGCCACTGGCCTTGTCCAGGGCCCCACAGTCTGGGTTAAAACTCCACTTGCCATTTTTTCTCTTTCTGACACAGAGTGTAAAGGGTTTTGTCAGGTCAAGTAGCCCCAGGGCTGGGGCCGACGTTAGTTTTTCTTTTAACTCATGAAAAGCTCGTTGCTGTTGGTTGTAATAGATGTGTTTTATCCAATTTATATTTTTATTAACTGTCACCCACCAAAATATCAACTCAAATCCTGCAGCTATTTGATTTCAAGTTTTAAATTGATCTGGTATTCCCTGTGGCACTCCAATTGCGTCTAAATAGACGTGAGAGTCAAAAGACCCATAAGGGGCTTCTCTCGCTTTACGATGTCTTATTTTTCCTCCCTCTGGTTGATGAAATGCCAGGGTGAAAGGGATAGCCAATTGGACTAAAGCACAAATGCCACTCCAGTTATTTAGCAGAGTGCCCAGTAAAGGTCCACCACAATACCACTGCACATCCGCTCGGGGATGAACAAGGGCTGACTGATTGATAAGCTCTTGAAAATTCTTAAGCTCACTGTATCTCTTCAGGTCTCCAAGGAATGCTGAGTTTCCTCCCTGTTGTGAGAGACACGAAGTAAACTTAGTGTTGGGAGATGGAGGTTGGATGGCCCTTTGGGGCTGACCTGCAGGGTGCCAGACTTTGGGATATAACAGAGAGAGCTTGGCATGACTTATTACTCCAGGCTGTAGAATCCTGGAAAAGAGCTACCATGCAGCCCACACCTGCTCGACTGGAGGACCACCTTAGTAGAAAGGGGACAGTCTGGGCCTCTGGCCTGCCATGTGCACGAGCGTAACAATTGCTTTTGTTTAACGTGTGGATGGAATATTTGATCCATTCCAACCGGCATTTGCATCTTGGTATCCTGTCTTAATTGCCAAAGTTTGTTTTAAGTCTTTAACTTCTATGATTCTCTAGTAAAATGAATGTATTATTTTAGGAAATTACAACAACCAGTTGGGGCAGTCCATCCTTGATCTTTAGTGGTCCACAGAATGTTGGACCAATTACGGCATAAAAGCTTTACATTGGGGAGCAAGACTCCTGGTTGAC
>NW_012102565.1:526967-528423 GCF_000951045.1 Mandrillus leucophaeus | reverse complement strand
TTCTTTTCACCCTTTGATGAGACCGTGATCTTCAGGCTGGTGCTGGTTTACCGGAAATTCTAGGGGTGGTACCTGTGCTAAAAGACTTTTAGTTTTGAGGGAAAGGGAAGTGGAAGATAAACCAAATACATAATTTCTAAGAAATTGACCTTTTGTTTTAAATGTGGGGACATCAGCAGTGGACTTTATAGTCCTTGGTGCCTTTCTGCTGAGAAATTTCCTTTAGCACCTATTTTTATTAGTTTTTGGACCAAAGAAGCCAAACACCATTTTATATTTGACAATGCTTCCTGTATGGTTTTTATACCAAATAAACTAAATTTAACCTTTATATTGGTGTGTTAGTTTTAATAAAACTTTGTGTACATATTTATTCAGTTTTTAATGTTGGACCATAAGGTAAGATTTTTATAAACTCTTTTTAACCTTTTATAATCTTTGTTAAAGAGCAGGTTAGTGCTTTAAGAAAAATCTGTTGTGTTTTTACTTTAATGTCCAGTTCACAGAAAAACTGGATGATACCCCTTTAACTTTAGCTAATCTGTTTACACACAAAATTTTCTTTACAACTAATGTTTTAAAACTTGCTTAAACCTTTAAAACAATAATTTTTTTAACCTTTTAATGTAGGTAAAAATTTACATTCTTATGCCTCCTTATAATCCTTCTACCAAAGGTATATTTTACTTTCCTTATACACCTTGCATATAAACTGGGTTTTTTTTTTTTCAATAGTTTTACGTTCTGGAGGCCTAGTTACTTTTAAATTATACAACATTTCTTGCATAAATTCTTTTTTATAACATTTTTCTCTTTCACAACTTTCGCAGACAATTCTTCGACATGCCTCAACTTTTTGATTTATTACATACATTTCTTTTTTTAAACAACCAGTTAATTTATTTCAGGACAAGAATTTATCATGTAACACTTTTTTTACATCAATTCTGCCCCCGCCTTTTTTTTTCAAAGATGATAACCATTCTTTTCCAAAGCGAACTTCCTTTATGTCTGTGGACTAGACTGTCTAAGGCCACAAGATTAGAAGTTACTATAATACATGTTACACTGTTAACTTTTGGCAAGCTTTACTTTTGTTGAAAACCTTTTAAGTTTGGTATTTTAATTATCCTTTGCTATTAATAAGAACTTGTTTTGTCCAAATTAACTTCGAATTGGTATACATGGCTTTTTTTTTTTTTTCCTTTAATTACCTGGGAGGAACCATCCTTCATCCTGTCCTGAAGGGAGTTCCTCCTAGGTCTGGTGGGACCTTTGTATGATAATTAAGATTTAGATGCCCTGTTAGGAAAACTTCTGGGTTAAGGGAATTTTCAGTGGTTAATGTTAAATCATCCTTTTTTTTTTTTTTTTGACTTAGGATAGTTCTGAACTGGTGAGGTGCGCTCACAACGAGGTTTCCTCTAAAAGCTATTTTTCTACTTTCTTCTGCTAG
>NW_012102565.1:525363-526882 GCF_000951045.1 Mandrillus leucophaeus | reverse complement strand
AGAGAGAGAGAAAGAGACAAAGTCAGAGAAAGAGAGAGATAGAAGCAGTAAAGAGAAACCAACATACCCTATTCCTTTAAAAGCCGTGGTAAATTAAAAACCTCGAATTGGTAATTGAAGGTCTTCTCCATGACGCTATAACACTCCAATACCACCTTGTTGTCAGTGTAAACAAGGGCGTAGCCCAAAAGCACTGAGGCCACTTACAACCCATAGCTTTCGTATAAGGATTTTTTATACGAGCCAATTCGAGGTTTTAATTTGTCTGTCTCTCTTTCTCTCTGTCTCTCTTTCCCCCTCTCTCTTTCTCTCCCCGCTACTTTCCTCTCTGCTGTTCTTTCCCTGCCTCTGCCAGCCATGTATGCTACTGTTCTCCCCTCTCCTTCCCCTTCCCCTAGGGGAGGGACCAGCAGGAGTGGAGCTACTCTTTCTTCCCCGGAAAAGAGGATGCCCAAGATGGACATTAACTCAATCCAAGTTTATAACTGAGGTCCTAAGATTTGGTCAATTTGGTCTGCCACTCCGTAAGGGTCATCTAGTAGCGGTTTAAGCTCCTTTTAAAAATTCTAGCCTTCTGAACTTGTTAAGGGAGCATTTACAAAGCCAATGCCGCCCCACCCTCCTTGTGGTACCTCTTTCAAAGGGAAGAGGGTCAGGGCTGAACCCTTAGATACGGAGGGAAATGGGAAATTCTGAATATTCTTTTTTACATTGTTCTACCTCACACTGGAGTCCTTTTAGAGAGGGGTATTTAGGTTGGGAGGGAACAGGCTGGTGGGACGGTAATTTCCAAGAGTCAGGGTTATAAGGAGGAGGGATAACGTGAGTAGAGGGGGTGATTTGGAACAGGATCTGAGGCGGCGGTGGCTGTCTGAGGGGAAAGATTGGGGACACTGAACAGGAAAAGATAGTCTAGGGGATCCTGTGCGCTGGAACTTTTAGGCATGAGAACTGGCTCCTCTGACTTTTCATTTTGAGGTGCCAAATTGGGTTCTTCCCTACTTGTTTTTAAGGGCAAAAGGAGAGCAGGTCCTTGCCTTCAGCAAAGGGCATAGCCTAATTCTTCTTGAGATACTGGACTTTTATCATTAACATATCGGATTAGAAGCTGACACATTACATCCTCATTTGACCCAAACTTTGGCCAGAAGATCGAGGATTTGAGGGTGGGTCCCTGAGTCCAAATAAAACAGCAATATTTTTATCATTTGTTGCTTTGTCTTATGTTTAGTCCTTTCATTATCCTTCCAGTATTTTACCATGAGACCTACGGGGCTATCCAGGGGGATATCTTTGTTACCATCTTTATTTCTCTTGCTCCCTGTCTTGCTTGGGGTATTTCCCATCTTGATGGTTTTGGGTTAAGGTTCAAGGTTCAACTTCCCTTACTGGAAACTTCTTGCCTTTTGGAGTGAGGCTCAGTTTCCCCCACTGGAAATTTCTTGCCTTATAAGGTGAGGCTCAATTTCCCCACTGGAAATTTCTTGCCTTTTGGGGTGAGGCTCAATTTCCCCCACTG
>NW_012102565.1:523228-525313 GCF_000951045.1 Mandrillus leucophaeus | reverse complement strand
TCCTGTGCGCTGGAACTTTTAGGCATGAGAACTGGCTCCTCTGACTTTTCATTTTGAGGTGCCAAATTGGGTTCTTCCCTACTTGTTTTTAAGGGCAAAAGGAGAGCAGGTCCTTGCCTTCAGCAAAGGGCATAGCCAAATTCTTCTTGAGATACTGGACTTTTATCATTAACATATCGGATTAGAAGCTGACACATTACATCCTCATTTGACCCAAACTTTGGCCAGAAGATCAAGGATTTGAGGGTGGGTCCCTGAGTCCAAATAAAACAGCAATATTTTTATCATTTGTTGCTTTGTCTTATGTTTAGTCCTTTCATTATCCTTCCAGTATTTTACCATGAGACCTACGGGGCTATCCAGGGGGATATCTTTGTTACCATCTTTATTTCTCTTGCTCCCTGTCTTGCTTGGGGTATTTCCCATCTTGATGGTTTTGGGTTAAGGTTCAAGGTTCAACTTCCCTTACTGGAAACTTCTTGCCTTTTGGAGTGAGGCTCAGTTTCCCCCACTGGAAATTTCTTGCCTTATAAGGTGAGGCTCAATTTCCCCACTGGAAATTTCTTGCCTTTTGGGGTGAGGCTCAATTTCCCCCACTGGAAATTTCTTGCCTTTTCTACTACTGGGGTTTGTGTGAGGTTCAACCCCCCCCCTCCATGGGGATGTCTTGCCTCTTTTTAACCTCTATGCCTCCCTGACCAAGGAGTACTTCATCGCCCACGCTCCGACCCCTCCCATGGCTTTCTTACCTTGGCCCCGACCACCAAGGAAATACTTTACTGGTTCCCATAGTATCTTTTCCTTGGTCCGTGCACAGACTTGCATGGCCCTTATGGAGGATCCTTTAAGCTAGGTTGCTGGCCAGTTTCTTTCCACGTTGCTGAGAGCTCTGGTTATTCCTTGCACTGGGTGGGTCCTAATTTCTCACCCTTGAGGCCACCACAAAGGGGTGGGGTGCGCCTCCTCATGAGAGAGGAGCTGAGACCGCCCCTGGAGGGGAATGTAATTACAGGCAAGCCCCCAAATTGTTATAAGTAAAATTTCGGTGCCGCAAAAGAAATAGCACTAGAATATAACATTTTCTTTTTAATTCTCAGCAAGTCAATGTACTTCTATAGAAGGGTGCACCCTTACAGATGGAGCAATGGTGAGCGTACACTCAGACAAGGTAGGGGAAGGGGGTCTTATCCCTGATGCACATGGCCCCTGCTGCTGTGTCATTCCCCTATTGGCTAGGGTTAGACCACACAGGCTAAATTTACTCCAGTTGGCTAATTTAAAGAGAGTGATGGCAGTGAGTGGTTTGGCGGGAAAAATGGTTATGGTAGAGCAGGAAATTGGAATGAGTCAGGGTGGAGCAGGTAATAGGAATGAGTCAGGGTGGAACAGGTAATTGAAGAAGGTTGCTTTACAAGGAAGTTAAGTAAAAGTAGAAGGCAAAGAATTGAACATACTGACACTGATTCTTTGAAGAGAAATTTAGAACTCATATCTAACAGACTGATGGCTGTGGCATATCCTCTGCCCTTTCTCCTATCTATTGGAGGAGGAGGCTTAGGTAAGACCTCTGTTTCCTGTTATTTTGGCCTGGTGATATTGGGGTTGGGGGAAGAGGAGGTGATAAGGCAGGTGACATTTTCTCCTCCTTCCTCTTTTTAGGCTCTTCTGTGTGTAACTGAGCCAGGGCTGCTCTAATTAAAGCCCATAACATTAAAGATTTTACTGGGACTTGATGCCTTTGCACCTGATGTTGTTTAAGATTTCTCCCCACAGCCGGGCGCGGTGGCTCAAGCCTGTAATCCCAGCACTTTGGAGGCCGAGACGGGCGGATCATGAGGTCAGGAGATCGAGACCATCCTGGCTAACATGGTGAAACTCTGTCTCTACTAAAAAATACAAAACAACAACAACAACAACAACAAACTAGCTGGGCAAGGTGGCAGGCGCCTGTAGTCCTGGCTACTCAGGAGGCTGAGGCAGGAGAATAGCGTAAACCCGGGAGACGGAGCTTGCAGTGAGCTGAGATCCGGCCACTGCACCCAGCCTGGGCGACAGAGCAAGACTCTGTCTCAAAAAAAAAAAAAA
>NW_012102565.1:519171-520175 GCF_000951045.1 Mandrillus leucophaeus | reverse complement strand
TTGTCCCCACTGCATAGCCCCTAACCCCAAATATCCCAACACAGCTCATAACAATAAGATTCTTGTTTCCCCAACATGTTTAATTGTAAGAATAGAGATAATGGTCAACTCTTGAGAAGAACCAAACTCTGGTGCCATCTTGGAAGTGCTGCATCACCTCCTCTTCTTACTTCCTTGAACAGCAATATTTCTGGATTTCTTCTGCAAGCCCCAGGCAGTGCAGGATGCGTTTCTTTTCAGCAGCCAGTTCCTTCTCAGAGAACTGGCCCAAGAGTTTCTGGACAAATATATTTTGATCTTTCAGAAATATGTTCTTATTCACTCCTACATTTGGCACATTCTCCAGGGACCCAGACTTGAAATGGAAGCTTAAATATCTATTTCGTTTTAAACCAGGCCCTTTTTCTTCAATCCATGACAGTGGACTGCAAAGACAGAAGACAAAAGAATCGTGTTAGAGATTACACAAGAGCACAAGTGGGTGCTTGCTGGCACCAGACCGCCTGGTAACAGGTCCTTGTCAGGTACCCATCCTCCTTGCAGTCACTAGCCTCCCAGAGGCTGTGGGTGACTGTGTCAACCTCACAGCCAAAAAGTCTTTTATTTAATTTTGCCATCAAGCAGGGGAATTCCTTCAGTGACTTTTTTTTTCTTTTTTTTCTGGGATGGAGCCTTGTTCTGTCGCCCAGGCTGGAGCGCAGTGGTGCAGTCTTGACTCACTGCAACCTCCGCCTTCTGGGTTCAAGCTATTTTCCTGCCTCAGCCTCCCAAGTTGCTGGGATTACACGCGCCTGCCACCATGTCTGGCTACTTTTTAAAAAATATTTTTAGTAGAGATGGGGTTTTGCCACGTCAGCCAGGCTAGTCTTGAATTCCTGACCTCAGGTAACCCACCTGCCTTGGCCTCCCAAACTGCTGGGATTACAGGCGTGAGCCACCGCACCTGGCCTCCCATGACTAGTTTTAAAAGCTCATAGTGCAGTCTAGCAAATGTTCTAGGAGAT
>NW_012102565.1:515302-517391 GCF_000951045.1 Mandrillus leucophaeus | reverse complement strand
TGAAATTCTAGTGTGGTGTGTTTGTGAATAAACTGCTGTGGATTATTTGGATCAGGCTTTACGGAAATAGGAAAAGCGCAAGGTCCTAGGGGCTCTCCAGGTATGACAGCAGTGTAAAATTCTTTGTATTGGGGTTTCTATTTCTGCTACCGAAGGAGGCGGTACGGATGTTTCTGCAATTGGGGGAGGCAGTATAGGCCAATTTGTATCCTCCCTCTCCTGTTTTTTATTTTCAACTGGAGCTGTTGGTGGGACAACAGATTCTTTTAGATTTTTAGATTCAGCCTGCTGTCCCACAGAATAATAAGGAGATAATGGTAGAAGTACAGTACGAACTAAACTCTAAGTGGAGAAAACAGAAGAATCAGCTAAGACCTTTTTGATGAGCCTGTTTTAATCCTTCTCCTGCTTTATGCCAATTTTCCACATCAAGAGTGTCTGCCTGTGGAAACCATGGGTTATGCGTAATAACCTTTTGTGGCTCCTGCAGGAGGTTAGTTCGTGTCTGCGAATTAACCTGAGCTCCAGACTGTCTCAACAGAACTTTAAGCAACTGCACATAACGTTTTTCTTCAATAGACAAATTCTTCCCCTTATTACTCTGATTCAGAAAACTTCCTATTTCCAGTATTTCTTTAAAGCACTGCTCCCAGTACCTCTTTATGGCACTGATCAGTACCTCTTTAGGGCACTGACCTTCTATCTGCTGCCGCAGACTCGTTTCGGGGTCCCCATTCGTCTTGTCAATTTCAGTTCCTCTGCTCCAGCAGACCTTCTTCATTCATGTCCTCGAAGTCCTGTGTTTTCAGATGCCACTATGCAGAGTACCTGATCCTGTTGCTGTTTGGGGCGCCACTTGTAATCTGCATAGACCTTGGGGGACTGAACAAAGGGGGGCGAATGCGGGCATAAAAGACAAGAGACAAAAGAGTGTATTTGGAAGAAGGGGTCAGGGGCATCTTGCCTCTAGTGGACAAGGGCCCTGAGCTTTACACAGCCCTCTGTATTTATTAGGCGAAAGAGATAAAGGGGGAGGATGGTTGTCGGGTAATTGTCGGGTAATTGTCGGTCAGTCGTTTGGTTCACAGCAGGCTTGTGGGACTGCATCCTTTGAATAACAGGCACTAGATTTCTCAATAGATAACTTCCAGGAGCCTGGCGCCAGGGAGTGATGTCCCTCAGCAAACCTTTTGGTGGCAAAGCAGTGTGAGTTTGCCCACATCCTGCATTCATGATAAACAGTTTGCTGTTTGATCGTATAGCCTCCAGCGGAATGCTGAGTTGGTCACATCCCACGGGCCTTTGGCGCCCTGCAGGGTAACTCTGTCTTAGGGTAACTCTTAGGCTCCACCTTTGGGTAACTCTGTCTTTGGCTCGTAGGGTAACTCTGTCTTAAGTTAACTCTTAGGCTCTGTCTTAGGGTAACTGCCCTGTCTTAGGGTAACTCAATTCTTCATCACAGCTGCAGGTCATCTACTTGCAGAGGAGGAGTCTGCCTCAGTCATCTGCCACGTGGACAAGCTCCGGCGCATCCTAAGGATGTCGGTTCAGAGGGAGAGGGTGGCTGGGTGTCATGTGCTTAGTCCCTCTTCCAGCTTCACCAGACAGGCACTGTGTCACTGCTGCCACAGGGAGAGGGGCTGAGGGGCAAAGGGCACCGCTGTGTTGACTCTTGCCTGGAGACACAAGGCCCTCCTGGAGGATCCCAACACTTAGGATCATTAGTACAGTGGGATTAAGGGCTTTTTTTTTTTTTTTCTTCAAATTGGACAGAGGGACAGATTGCTGAGGAATACATTTGGATTAGTTCCTTCTGTGACACTCTGAGAGAACTGTGACTGGGGCATGGGGTGCCACTTTCAGAGGCAGGAGTGCTTAGGAAATGCCACAGTGGCACATGGCCTGTGTGGGCTCCAGCAGCAGCAGCAACCCCCAGGGTAGAGAGGGCAGCTGAGAACACAAGAGTAGAAGGGCAGTGGCTCCATCATCTCAGAGGGTTCTGTTCAAACAACATTTTCTAGCATACGGTGAAAAGAGACCTGGTGCCAGGCATGGTGGCTCATGCCTGTAATCCCAGCACTTTGGGAGG
>NW_012102565.1:508119-513762 GCF_000951045.1 Mandrillus leucophaeus | reverse complement strand
TATTTTTAGTAGAGATGAGGTTTCACCATGTTGGCCAGGCTGGTCTTGAACTCTTGACTTCAGGTGATCCAACTGCCTTAGCCTCCCAAAGTGCTGGGATTACAGGCGTGAGCCACCGTTTCCGGCGTCTCGTGTCCTTATAAATAATATGGAATCTTGGGATTTGAGGGAATGCAGAATGTCAAGATCTTTCTTGTACCTCAATTTCCTTACTAGTAAAAATAAGTAATGGTAATCAGTATACAGCTTTACCTATCCTGCTGTGACACTGTGAGATAAAAATGCAATTTGTGGCCAGGCGTGGAGGCTGATGTGGGTGGATCGTTTGAGCCCAGGAGTTTGAGACCGGCCTAGACAATATGGCAAAAACCCATCTTACCCCAAAATATGAAAATCAGCCAGTCTCATAACCCGGTCTCAAAATAAATAAATAAGGAGATAAAAAATTTTTTAAAAATGCAGTTTGGGACATGGAAAGTACTATGATTTTAAGAAGTTATTCTTATATTATATTAACTGCTTTCTGTCCCAACCCCTCATCTGATACTTGCCTCTCCTGTGCAAAAATGAGAGTCAGGGCCGGGTGCAGTGGCTCACGTGTGTAATCCCGGCATTTTGAGAGGCCAAGGCGAGCAAATCACTTGAGGTCAGGAGTTTGAGACCATCCTGGACAACATGGTGAAACCTCATCTCTACTAACAATACAAAAATGAGCCAGGCATGGTGGCAGGCGCCTGTAATCCCAGCTACTCAGGAGGCTGAGGCAAGAGAATCGCTTGAACCTGGGAGGTGGAGGTTGCAGTGAGCTGAGATCGCACCACCGCACTCTAGCCTGGGTGACAGAGGGAGACTCTATCTCATTAAAAAAAAAAAAGAGAGAGAGAGAGAGTTAGCCTCTGCCTCCCCCACATCTTGCTTCCTCATTGACTCCTACTCAACTTCAAGACCAAACAAGGCACTGCCTCCCGTCAGAAGCATGAGCTGACCTAGTACAGGTTCCCCTTCCCTGTGCTCCTACAGCACCCTACAGTATCTTTACCTCTAATTACAGGGTACTACAACTGTCTGTGTACAGGTCTGACCGTGGCTGCAATCCTAACACTCACTAGAGCCTGGGCCACCACTGTCGGTCATTCCATAGGCAGCCCTGCTGAGTTCCATGTGCTTTGCCTTCATCTGCCAGGCCTCGCTGCCTTTTCCTAGCGAAGAAGAAACTCCTCAAAATGGACTAGATCAGGCTTCATTCAGGGACTCAAATTCTTTTTTCTTTTTAAAATACCCAACATCTGCTTCTTTTACTACCAGGAGACCCACCTCTCTGGAAAGGCATCTAGAAGCACTCTAAATCCCTTACTGTTCTAAATAATTTACAGAGCCCAGGTGCTTTGGGAGGAAAATTATGAATGTGTTTTTGTTAAAAAAGACTTGGTATGAGAAATAAGTCAGAATGTTTTGGGAACAGTGTGACAGGGTGATGCGATGCTAAAGCTGAAGCACAGAACCTCACACTCTGGCTCCACCGAGGGGTGAATGCGTGGCCCTGCAGGGAACATGTACAGTGTTAATGGCAGAGTCTAGGTGGACGGGTGTTTACTGAAAAATTCTTTCAACTTCACAATATGTCTGAAAACTTTCATAGAAAACACTGGAAAAAAATCAGGTCACAGAGTTAACATAATTTCTTTCTTTTTCTTTCTTTCTTTCTTTTTTTTTTTCAAGAACGAGTCTTGCTCTGTTGTCCAGGCTGAAATGCAGAGGCCTGATCTCAGCTCACTGCAACCTCTGCCTCCCAGGTTCACGCAATTCTGCCTCAGCCTGCCAAGTAGCTGGGACTACAGGCGTGCGCCAACACACCCGGTTAATTTTTGCATTTTTAGTAGAGATGGGGTTTCACCATGTTGGCCAGGCTGGTCTCAAATTCCTGACCTCAGGTGATAAACCACCACCCTTGGCCTCCCCAAGTGCTGGGATTACAGGCCTGAACCACCATGCCCAGCCAAGTTAACGTAATTTCCACTACTAAATCTGCTATGAATGACTTGTGTGACTTAGGCAACCTGCTGGCATTCTGTAAGCCTCTGTCTACTGACTGGCAGATGGGATTATGTTTGCCTTCTTTACCTCACAGGGCTGCTGAGAGGATGAGATGAGGCAACACAAGTGCAATCTCAGCACTCCATCTGCAGAAGTAGACAGCCCTTCTGGAGCTGGGAGTGAGGGTCTAGCCCCTCGGGGCTCCCTTTGGATCATACCTGCGAATGTACTAGGATGTCCTTAAATTTCCTCCTCCTCATGGCTTCTCATGACTTACCTTTTCTTCTCTGTCTCCAGACACACTGTCATTTTCATATACTGATCTTCCTTTCGCTCTTCCAAAGTGGCAGACACAAGAGAAAGCTCCCCAAAGAGGGAGACCAGCCAGGTCAGGCGAGAGATGCCACTGAATGCAGGGAAGCCAAACCGCTCTTCTTCCAACGGGCCAGCTGTGGGAAATCACAAATGTTGTGGGAACTGGGAAGCAAGAATGCCAGGTGGAGAGCAGGACCCTGGGCCGGGGCTGGCGGGGATGTGAAAAGGTGTGGCTGAGTGATCAGCACAATGGGACCTTGCCTTATGTGGTAGGCAGGCAAGATGATTAATGATACTGATGAAAACTCAGGTGGCTGAATTTAAACTCTATCATAAAAGCATCTCTGTCTTTTCCTGTTTATTAAATTCAGTTTTAGTAAAACATTCTACTGGAAACAGCAGTCAATCCAGCCAAACAGGATAATAAAAAAGTTTCAGGCTTCTAATATATATATATCTATGTACACATATGTAGATACACATACATACACACACACACACAAACACGTACCTACATATACATACATATATATCCTTTTTAATTAATGATTTAAAGTAGTCTGGTAAAAGTAGAAGAATCAAGATATTTTAGCCCCACAAGCCTGTATTCTTATAACTACCCGATGTGTAAGTGGCAATAAGGTGTGAAGGTATGGAGAAAATGGTAGTACCTTTGAGCTATTTCAATATCAAGAAAATTGATACAATGTTAAATGTTTTCTTAGTCTTCCTAATCTTGTGAACAAAAAAGTATACTCAAAAGAGTACTGGGGCCAGGCATGGTAGCTCATGCCTGTAGTCCCAGCACTTTGGGAGACCAAGGTGGGTGGATCACTTGAGGTCAGGAGTTCGAGACTAGCCTGGCCAACATGGCAAACCCCATCTCTACTAAAAAAAAATATAAAAATTACCCAGGCATGGTGATGGGTGCTGGTAACAGCTGCTCGGGAGACTGAGGCAGGAGAATCACTTGAGCCTGGGAGGTGGAGGTTGCAGTAAGCCTAAAAAGGCCGAGTACGGTAGCTCATGCCTATAATACCAGCATTTTGGGACGCCAAGGCTGGCAGATGGCTTGCGCCCAGGAGTTCAAGACCAGCCTAGGCAACATAGCAAGACTCTGTCTCTACAAAAAACACACACAAAATTAGGCAGGTGTGGTGGTGCACACCTGCAGCCCCAGCTACTCAGGAGGCTAAGGTGGGAGGATCATCTGGGCCTGAGGAGTTCAAGGCTGCAGTGAGCCATAATTGTACCACTGCATTCCAGCCTGGATGACAGAGTGACACCCTATCTCAAAAAATATATATATAAATATAAAAAAGAGTATTGGTGTGAGAAATCCATTTGGTCAAGATACTGCTCCTGTCTGCCTCCAGCTAAAATCTTAAACATAACCTAGGTTTAAAAGACTTCATATCTGTTACATTACATTATAAACAAAACATTTCTTATGGCCTTGATATTCACTGAAAACAATGACTAATAACAATAAGTATATTCTTAAAAAGTAATGTTATATATAAATCCAAACAAAAATTAAAATTTTCATAGACAATATGGTTTGAAATCAGTAGGGCCTAAGTATCAAACTTACAAAATAAAAAGACTTCCCCAGGGCTGGTTACTGTCTGCTCTAGTTCTTTTTTGTTTTTTTCTGTTTGTTTGTTTTTGAGACACAGTCTCGTTGTCACCTAGGCTGTGCAGTGGCGCGATCTCGGCTCACTACAACCTCTGTCTCCTGGGTTAAAGCGATTTTCTTGCCTCAGCCTTTCAAGTAGCTGACATTACAGGTGTGTGCCACCATGCCCGACTAATTTTTGTATTTTTTTTAGTAAAGATGGTGTTTCACCATGTTGGTCAGACTGGTCTCGAACTCCTGACCTCAGGTGATCCACCTGCCTCAGCCTCCCAAAGTGCTGGAATTACAGGCATGAGCCACTGTGCCCAGCCTAGTTCTTCGGACAGAATACTAAGCAGCCACCCACAACAGTTCCAGCCACTTAGAGAGCTGAGCTCCAATCTAGCTCTGTCTCATGTCTGCTACATTACCTCTGTGAAGCCACTCGTGTCTTTGAGCTTCAGTTTATCTGTATAATGGGGGTGGTGAATACCACTTTATAGGATTGTCATATGGATTAAGATAATGCACATCACATACTTAATACGGTACAAATTAATGGTTTGTACTCACATTGCCATTTTCAAGGATGAAGACAGATTTTGAACTGAGGTTCTACTATGTATCAGTGGCTTTACTATGCAAAAATGCAAGGCCATGTCCCCCAGGGTCTCCTTTCTCTAATGAAAGCCCTCAGGAATGGTGGCTCAGGTGCCCAACGATATAGCCAGAGAAGGAGCCCATCCGAAAGTGACCACAAGAGCAGGAGCTTCCTGCATGCCCATTTCCTATTGCTAACGGAGCTGCTCAAAGAGAACCAACATCAAGTAAACAGCTACATATACAGCAGATCAGATACTGTGGTCAGCTGGGTATGGTGGCTCATGCCTGTAATTCCAGCACTTTGGGAGGTCAAGACAGGCGGATCACTTGAGCCCAGGAGTTTGAGACCAGGCTGGGCAACATAGAGAGACACTGTTTACAAAAATTTTTAAATTAGCTGGGTGTTGTGGTGCACACCTGTGGTTCCAGCTACTTGGAAGTCTGAGGTGGGAGGACTGCTTGAGCCTGGGAGGTTGAGGCTACAGTGAGCTATGACTGCACCACTGCACTCCAGCCTGGGCAACAGAGTAAGACCTTAGCAAAAAAGAAAAAAAACAATATTGTGGTTGCCGCCAACATCCTTATAACTTGCTAGAGGAGGAAGGGAACTCTTCATATTGTATTTGCCTTGCAAGGAAGTATAAAAATGTTCTCTCCGAGCACCTATCTCTCAGTCCTTTTAAAAGAGTTTTAATGTACAACTTCCTGTTGAAAAATAATCTCCAACTAGTTAATAGATTGGGACAGAGCATAAATAAGCTTGAGATTTCTAATATACTCTTTACCTAAGGGCTACCAAGCAATTAAATCCCATCTGGGAAAATTAAATTGGCCCTGAGTCAGAGAGTCTTGAGCAGAAATGAATACAAGCTCCCATACTAGAGAGCCAGGAAAGAATCTGGCTGGTCTTTGGACCTCACACGTGACCTGTGATCCCACCTAGCACTGACCTGTGAAGAGGAGTGACCCTTTCAGCAGGTCTTTCCCCACCACTTCTTTTTTCAGGAATGCAAATTCCTCCATCAAGAGTTCAACATGCTCCTCGTGCAAGACTTTTCCTGTAATGACAAAAA
>NW_012102565.1:504438-507029 GCF_000951045.1 Mandrillus leucophaeus | reverse complement strand
GATGCTCCTGGGACAGTTGCCTTTGTCTAACCCAGCTTCACAGCAAATGCTGCCAAATGCTCTGGGCTTGTCCTGCACCTCACGAGCGAGGAGGATGTCTGTCACGGGAGTCTCCAGAAATGTCAGGTGTGTGGGAGGGTGGGGTCCTTCCCACCCACTCCCTAAGATGTGAATGTGGCAAAGAGAACTTGTGATAAGTAGAAGTTTTCTGGCACAAAATGGCTTTGCAACAATTAAATGGCACAAAATGCTTTGCAATAAGTAGAAGCTTTTCTCCTCGCAGGTAGTTTCGCCCACCGCCTCCCATCCCCACTGCCATGAAACTCTGGGGAACATGTTGTATTTTCCCCAGCACTATGTAACAGTCTCTGTGTTTCCATATCCATGGTTATTAAAGAAACTATGAATTTTTCAACTGTGTCTTTGGTTGTTTTTCTGTCATTCACTCAATGCCTGATTGTGATAAACACACATGGTAACCACAGTACACACACACATCCGTATCTATATATTTCCAGGTCTGTTCACTGACAGGGCTTGCAGAGATAGCCCAAAGCCATAAGCACACCCAGTGTCCAATCTTGCCATCAAAATGTTACTAGCCATTGGAGAACTGACTAATTCCAAGGCTGAGACAGAGAAAGTACAAGATGAGCCTTAACCACTTTGTGCCAGAAAGCAAGAATTCAAAGAATAATGGAAACATAACAAAATGATAAGGGAGCTGGCAGGAAGAGGCTCCCCACTGAGCAAATTTGGAACAATGTGGACATCAATATGAATAATAAAAAGTAACAACAGCACTGAATAGAAAAACAAAGCCATGAGTTCCTGCTGATATAAAATAATAAATGAATATCAGAAAGTGTGATGAGAATGGATATTTAACTAGTTATAAACTACCTTCTTACAAAATAAGCACTGATTACAAAGGGAAAAAAAGTAACTTTCAGTGGAAAAGCCTGTCAGACACCACCTAATGAAGTTATATCATTAGTAATTAGATGAACTGATAAAGGATGTTACCTGACAGAACACAATGTGAAAAACAGCATCGTTTCCTTTTTTTTTTGGTGTGTGTGAGATGGAGTCTCGCTCTGTCACCCAGGCTGGAGTACAGTGAATGTGATCTCGGCTCCCTGCAACCTCTGCCTCCCGGGTTCAAGAAATTCTCCTGCCTCAGCCTCCCGAGTAGCTGGGATTACAGGTGCCCACATCATGCCTGGCTAATTTTGTTGGTATTTTTAGTAGAGACAGGGTTTCACAATGTTGGCCAGGCTGGTTTCGAACTCCTGACCTCAAGTAATTGCCGGCCTTGGCCTCCCAAAGTGCTAGGATTACAGGGGTGAGCCACTGTGCCTGGCTGCTTCCATAATATTTCTGTGAAAGATGCATACCCCATCTAATCATGAAGAAACATCAGATATATTCAAACTTAGGGACATTTTACACAATAACTAACTGTAATATTTATAATTGTCAAGAAAAGACGGAGGAACTGTCCAGAATGAAGGATACTAAAAGTGACATGTCAACAAAAGATAATACATGGTTTTGAACTCAGTCATTTTGCCATAAAGAATGTTATTGGGACAACTGGTGAAATTTGAATGAGGTTTGAGGATTAGATTGTTGTAATGTACCAGTGCCAATGTCCGGATTTTGATGGTTGTATGTGGTTACATGCATACCTCAGAGATTCTGCATGTTTCATTCCAGACCACCACAATAAAGTGAATATTGCAATAAAGGGAGTCACATGAATATTTTAGTTTCTCGGTGCATATACAAGTTATGTTTACACTATATAGTAGTTTGTTAAGTATGTGATAACACTATGTTTAGGAAAACAATGTATATACCTTAATTTAAAAATACATTATTGAGCTGGGCATGGTGGCCTATGTCTGTAATTCCTGCACTTTGGGAAGCCCAGGCGGGTGGATCACTTGAGGCCAGGAGTTCGAGACTAGCCTGGCCAACATGGTGAAACCCCATCTCTGCTAAAAATAGAAAAATTAGCTGTGCATGGTGGTGTGCACCTATAATCCCAGTTACTCAGGTGGCTGAGGCACAAGAATCATTTGAACCCAGGAGGTGGAGGTTGCAGTGAACCAAGATTGCGCCACTGCATTCAAGCCTAGGCAATAGGGCAAGACTGTCTTAAAAAACCAAAAAAATAAAAACAAACAAACAAAAAATGCTACCATCTGATCCTCCATCTTTTTGCTGGAGGAAGGTCTTGCTTCCATGTTGATGGCTGCTGACTGATGTGGTTGTGGATTTGATTTGCATTTCTATAAGGATTAGTGGTATTGAGCATCTTTCCATATGATTGTTTACCATCTGTATAATTTCTTCAGAAAAATGTCTATCCAAGTCCTTTGCCCATTTTAAAATCAGTTTATTTGGTTTGTTTGTTGTTGTTGAGTTGTAGAGTTCTTTAGACATTCTGGATATTGGTTTCTTATTAAAGATAAGATTTGCAGATATCTTCACCCATTACGTAGACTGCTTTTTCACCCGGATGATTGCTTCCTTTGAGGCACAGAAGGTTTTAAGTTTGATTAGTCCATTTGTCTGTTTTTGCT
>NW_012102565.1:503860-504388 GCF_000951045.1 Mandrillus leucophaeus | reverse complement strand
GGTGTGCATCCCGGAGTGTACTCTGTCATCCCCTAACACAGGACATGAAGCACTGATAACTGCCCTGGGCACACAGCCAGGATTGCCTCCCTACCACTGTCAGCCACCCCAGCTGAAGAGGCTGCCACTTCTAAGCTTACAACAGAAATGAATGAAATGAAGGCCAGGCACAGTAGCTCACGCCTGCAAACCCAGTACTTTGGGAGGCCAAGGCTGGCGGATCACCTGAGGTCAGGAGTTCCAGACCAGCCTGGCCAACATGGTGAAACCCAGTCTCTATTAAAAATACAAAAATTACCCAGGTATGGTGGTGGGCACCGGTAAGCCCAGCTACTTGGGAGGCTGAGGAAGGAGAATCGCTAGAACCCGGGAGGTGGAAGTTGCAGTTAGCCAAGATGGCATCACTGCACTCCAGCCTGGGCGACACAGTGAGACTCCATTTCAAAAAGAAAAAGAAAAAAAGAGAAATTAATGAAATGAAAACCTGAGAAATGAAATGAAAATCTAAGAGAACAAGATGGTATCTAC
>NW_012102565.1:490002-500795 GCF_000951045.1 Mandrillus leucophaeus | reverse complement strand
GTCAGACACCACCTAATGAAGTTATATCATTAGTAATTAGATGAACTGATAAAGGATGTTACCTGACAGAACACAATGTGAAAAACAGCATCGTTTCCTTTTTTTTTTGGTGTGTGTGAGATGGAGTCTCGCTCTGTCACCCAGGCTGGAGTACAGTGAATGTGATCTCGGCTCCCTGCAACCTCTGCCTCCCGGGTTCAAGAAATTCTCCTGCCTCAGCCTCCCGAGTAGCTGGGATTACAGGTGCCCACATCATGCCTGGCTAATTTTGTTGGTATTTTTAGTAGAGACAGGGTTTCACAATGTTGGCCAGGCTGGTTTCGAACTCCTGACCTCAAGTAATTGCCGGCCTTGGCCTCCCAAAGTGCTAGGATTACAGGGGTGAGCCACTGTGCCTGGCTGCTTCCATAATATTTCTGTGAAAGATGCATACCCCATCTAATCATGAAGAAACATCAGATATATTCAAACTTAGGGACATTTTACACAATAACTAACTGTAATATTTATAATTGTCAAGAAAAGACGGAGGAACTGTCCAGAATGAAGGATACTAAAAGTGACATGTCAACAAAAGATAATACATGGTTTTGAACTCAGTCATTTTGCCATAAAGAATGTTATTGGGACAACTGGTGAAATTTGAATGAGGTTTGAGGATTAGATTGTTGTAATGTACCAGTGCCAATGTCCGGATTTTGATGGTTGTATGTGGTTACATGCATACCTCAGAGATTCTGCATGTTTCATTCCAGACCACCACAATAAAGTGAATATTGCAATAAAGGGAGTCACATGAATATTTTAGTTTCTCGGTGCATATACAAGTTATGTTTACACTATATAGTAGTTTGTTAAGTATGTGATAACACTATGTTTAGGAAAACAATGTATATACCTTAATTTAAAAATACATTATTGAGCTGGGCATGGTGGCCTATGTCTGTAATTCCTGCACTTTGGGAAGCTCAGGCGGGTGGATCACTTGAGGCCAGGAGTTCGAGACTAGCCTGGCCAACATAGTGAAACCCCATCTCTGCTAAAAATAGAAAAATTAGCTGTGCGTGGTGGTGTGCACCTATAATCCCAGTTACTCAGGTGGCTGAGGCACAAGAATCATTTGAACCCAGGAGGTGGAGGTTGCAGTGAACCAAGATTGCGCCACTGCATTCAAGCCTAGGCAATAGGGCAAGACTGTCTTAAAAAACCAAAAAAATAAAAACAAACAAACAAAAAATGCTACCATCTGATCCTCCATCTTTTTGCTGGAGGAAGGTCTTGCTTCCATGTTGATGGCTGCTGACTGATGTGGTTGTGGATTTGATTTGCATTTCTATAAGGATTAGTGGTATTGAGCATCTTTCCATATGATTGTTTACCATCTGTATAATTTCTTCAGAAAAATGTCTATCCAAGTCCTTTGCCCATTTTAAAATCAGTTTATTTGGTTTGTTTGTTGTTGTTGAGTTGTAGAGTTCTTTAGACATTCTGGATATTGGTTTCTTATTAAAGATAAGATTTGCAGATATCTTCACCCATTACGTAGACTGCTTTTTCACCCGGATGATTGCTTCCTTTGAGGCACAGAAGGTTTTAAGTTTGATTAGTCCATTTGTCTGTTTTTGCTTTTTTTGCCTGTATTTTTGATGTCGTATGTAAGACATTATTGCCAAATCCAATATCATGATGCTTTCCCATGTTTTCTTCTAACAATATTATAGGTTTAGGTCTTAAATTTAGTTCTTTAATTCATTTGAGTGATTTTTAAATATGGTGTAAGGTAAGTGTCCAACTTCATTCTTTTGCATGTGGATATCCTGTTTTCCTGGGACCACTTTTTGAAGACACTGAAACACTTGGTAGAATTCTCCAGTGAAGCCATCTGGTTTTAGGCTTTTCTTTATTGGGAGGTGTTTAATTACTGATTCAGTCTCCTTACTAGTTATAAATCTGTTCAATTTTTGTTTCTTCATGATTCAGTCTTAGTAGGTTATATGCTACTAGGTATTTATCCCTTTCTAGGTTATCCGATTGTTGGAGTATAACAATTGTATAACTGTTCATTGTAGTCTCATAATCCTTTTTATTTCAGCAGCATTGGCTGTAAAGTCTCCTCTTTCCCTTCTGACTTTAGTTTGAGTCTTTACTCTTTTTTTCTTTTTTTTTTTGGAGACAGAGTCTCGCTCTGTTGCCCAGGCTGGAGTGCAGTGGCACACAGTCTCTGCTCACTGCAAGCTCCGCCTCCTGGGTTCACGCCATTCTCCTGCCTCAGCCTCCCAAGTAGCTGGGACTATAGGCGCCCACCACCACGCCTAGCTAATTTTTTGTATTTTTTTTTTAGCAGAGACAGGGTTTCACCATGTTAGCCAGGATGGTCTCGATCTCCTGACCTTGTGATCCGCCCGCCTCGGCCTCCCAAAGTGCTGGGATTACAGGCATGAGTCACCGCGCCTGGCCTTTTTTTTTTTTTTTTTTTGTGAGACAGGGTCTCGCTCTGTTGCCCAGGCTGGATGGAGTGCAGTGGCACAATCTCAGCTCACCACAGCCTCCGCTCACCACAACCTCCACCTCCCAGGTTCAAGTGATTCTCCTGCCTCAGCCTCCTGAGTAGCTGGGACTATAGGCACGTGCCACCATACCTGGCTAATTTTTGTATTTTTAGTAGAGACGGGGTTTCACTATTTTGGCCAGGCTGGTCTTGACTCTTGACCTTGTGATCTGCCCTCCTTGGCCTCCCAAAGTGCTGGGATTACAGGCGTGAGCCACTGTGCCCAGCTGACTGTTTTTTTCTTAATCTGCTAAAATTCTGTCAATTTTATGGATTTTCTTCAAAAAAACTAACACTTGGTTTTGTTGTTGTTTTTTTTCTATTGCTTTTCTACTCTTTATTTTATTTATGTTCTAATATTTACTTGCTTTTTTCTGCTAATTTTCGATTGAGTTTGCTCTTCTTTTCCCAGTCCCTTGAAATGTAAAGTTAGGATGTTGATTTGAGATCTTTCTTCTTGTTTAATGTAAGCATTTACAACTATCCACTTCTCTCTTAGCACTGCTTTCATTACATCTCATCAGTTTTGTATTGTTTTGTTTGAACAGAGTCTCACTCTGTTGCCCAGGCTGGAGTGCAGTGGTGCGATCTCCCTCACTGCAACCTCTGCCTCCTGGGTTCCAGCAATTCTCCTGCTTCAGCCTCCCTAGTAGCTGGGACTACACGTGCGTGCCACCACACCTGGCTAATTTTTGTATTTTTAGTAGAGATGGGGTTTCAGCATGTTGGCCAGGTTGGTCTTGAACTACTGACCTCAGGTGATTCACTCGCCTCGGCCTCCCAAAGTACTGAGATTACAGGCACAATCTATATTATTTATTTATTTATTTATTTATTTATTTATTTATTTATTTAATTTTTGAGATGAAGTCTCACTCTGTCGCCCAGGCTAAAGTGCAATGGCGCAATCCTGGCTCACTGCAACCTTCACCTTCTGCATTCAAGCGATTCTCGTGCCTTAGCCTCTGGAGTAGCTGGGATTACAGGCACACGCCACCAGGCCCAGCTAATTTTTGTATTATTATTAGAGACGGCGTTTCACCATGTTGCCCAGGCTTTTGTCTTGAAATCCTGACCTCAGGTGATCCACCAGCCTCAGCCTCCCAAAGTGCTGGGATGACAGGCATGAGCCACCACACCCGACTGCACAATCTGTTTTAAACTGCTAACAACTTAACTTCAAATACAAAATTCTTCACATACAAAATTCTACTCCTTTATATCTCTGACCCCCCATTTGTTATTAATGTTACCAATTACATCTTTTTATACTATATATCGATTAACATAGATTTGTATTTTTGTTTTTGTCTTTTAAATTCTATACCAGCATTTAAAGTGATATTTATTTATTTATTTAGAGATAGAATTTCACAGTGTTACCCAGGCTGGAATGCAGTCATACCATCTCAGCTCACTGCAACCTCTGCCTCCCAGGTTCAAGCAATTCTCCTGCCTTAGCCTCCTGAGTAGCTGGGACTACGGACATGTGCCACCACACCCAGCTAATTTTTTTATTTTTAGTAGAGATGAGGTTTCACCATGTTGGCCAGGATGGTCTCGAACTCGTGATCTCAAATGATCTGCTTGCCTTGGCCTCCCCAATTCCTGGGATTACAGGCTTGAGCCACTGCACCTGGCCTAAAGTGATTTATATGTCAACATCAGAATACTATGGAAGTCTGTATTTGTCTGTATATTTACCTTTACCAGAGAGCAATATTTTTGTGTTGCTGTCTAGTGTTTTCTTTAACTTGAAAGACCTCCTTTAGCATTTCCTGTAGGGCAGGTCTAGTAGTGATCAACTCACTTGGTTTTTGTTTGTCTGGGCAAGTCTTTTAAATAATTTTTATTTTTATTTTTGAGACAGGGTCTCACTCTGTTGCCCAGACTAGAGTGCTGTGGCCCAATCATGGTTCACTGCAGCCTCAACCTCACAAGGTTCAGGTGAACTTCTAAGTAGCTGGGACTACAAGGGTGCACCACCACACCCAGCTGATTTTCATTTTTTCAGTAGAGATGGGGTTTCGCCATGTTGCCCAGGCTGGTCTCAAACTCCTGGGCTCAAATAATCTACCCATCAGAGCCTCCCAAAGTGCTGGGATTACAGGTGTGAGCCACTGTGCCCAGCTGAGTCTTCTTTTTTCCTTCTTGTAATTAAAAATTTTGTACGCCGGGCACGGTGGCTCGTGCCAGCACTTTGGGAGGCTGAGGTGGGTGGATCATGAGGTCAGGAGCTCGAGACCATTCTGGCCAACATTGTGAAACCCCACCTCTACCAAAAATACAAAAATCAGCTGGGCATGGTGGTGGGTGCCTGTAATCCCAGCTACTCAGGAGGCTGAGGAAGGAGAATTCTTTGAACCCAGGAGGCGGAAGCTGAGATGAACCCAGGTTGCAGTGAGCTGAGATGGTGCCATTGAACTCCAGCCTGGATGACATAGCGAGACTCTGTCTCCCACCAAAAAAAAAAAAAAAAAAAAGTTGTAAAAGATTTTTGTAGAAACAGGGTCTTATTATGTTGCCCAGGGTTGTCCTGAGTTCCTTGGCCTCCCAAAGTGCTGGGATGACAGGCATGAGTCGCTGCGCCTTGTCTGGGAAAGTCTTAATTTCTCCCTTCTGGAGGGTGGTATGGCTTAGGGGAACAAATATGAACTTAAGAGCCCAGTAGGATTTGATTCAAATCTCTACCTCCCGTTTAGTAGTCATGTTATTAGCTTCGTGATCTGGTACAAATTACCTTCTTTGAACCATGTTTTTCTATACAGAATCTAGAGAAAATATATACCTCCAAGGGTTTCTAGAAGAATTAAGCAAAATAACACATGAAATGCTTAGCAGAGTTTCCAAGTTCCTAGCATATACTAAATATTTAATAAATGGTTGTTCCTGTTTAGAAACAACAAAAACTACCAACTATGCAAGTAAGACAATCAGTTTCTCTGATTTGAGCATTTTTAGGATATCCCAGCATTTAGCAATATAAGTATCGCATGAATAAAGCCAAAATAATATCATGACATAAGCATAGGTGAAAACTAATTCATATTTTTTCCTTAGAGTGAGTAAAATAAGCTGATAAGCTTTAACCAAAAGTTTCCCACCCATCCTTCTGCCCTCCACTATGTGTGCTTACAGTGTTGGGGTGAGGAGGCAGTTGGGAGCCCACAGTGCCAGTGTAGCCAGGAGGAGACATCTGAAATGGGGTTAAGTTTTAAAGGCATAAAGATGATATCACAGAAATCCTGGAGGCAGAAACTCTTGGTAAGAGCGTCTGTATTCCAGACAGACAGAGTGTACCTTACCTTTCTGCTCAGCCAGCTCCCACAGTTCCTGAGCAGCCGCCAACGACAGTGTCATGGGGTATTCCACAAGGACGTGCTTGCCAGCATTAAGGAACTGCCTTTGGTACACGAGACAAATACAGAAAAGAACACTTCGAATAAGCTTCACTAAAATGCTCTGCATAATAGAGAACAGAATGTTATAAAGGCATGAGAGTTTCTGTGTGTGAATGTGTCATGACTGGGGGTAGGAGTCAGTGCCACGGGACATGGAGGAAGAACTATATCCCACATTGTTTTCTCCTATCCTGTGACAGAACAACTTTCTAGTTACGTGTTAATTTGAACATTCAACCATTCATTTATTCAACTAAGTACTATTTACCAATTACTCTGGAGGAGAAATAAAGACACATTAACAAATAAATTTCCTATTACCACATGGTAGCTATAAAGGCTACAAAACCCACAGCAGCTAGCTTTGCCTGAGGCAGTCTGAAAAGATTTCACTAAGGACCTGTGAATTGGGTCTCAAAGTATGAGCAGACATTTTCCAGGTGCAACATGATGAGTATATTTCACTGTGAGCACCGTATGTTGGGGCTTGGGCATTTGTGGGGCTTTGTTCAAATGACAAATTTCAGTGTGGCAGGGGAATGGGCTACAGACCGTGGAAGATAATGTCAGAAAAGTAGCTGGGAGCCTGACCGTGAAGGACCTAGAATTCTGTGCTCAGCAGTTCAGATTTCATTCTGTGGATACCAGGGTATAAATATTTATAAGCATGGGACTTATGACAGAATCACTTTTCTTAACGAAATACACTCTAGTGCCAGAAAAGGTTAAGGAAAGCCAAGGAAAGGTATTTTTGTCCACTCTAGAGCTAGACTGATAAAGAGGAAGCATCCTACCCGTGGGAACAGCATGGTAGCAGCAGCTGTAAGAACCTAGAAGGAAGCTAGACTGAGGAAGGCAGCTGGCACTTCCCTGTTAGCTGCCAGGTCCTGAGGGTTAAAGGAACTCTCACTGTTATTTTATGACATTGAAAGTACAAAGGAGAAAACGTTGGAAGCTGATCCAAACTGAGAAAGGAGTATAATTCGCCAAGGATGCTGGCTCCACATCCTAAACTGTCTGGTGAGAAGAAGGAGGCCACTACTGTTAAAAACTACTCTCGATGGATTTTTACAGAAAAATAAAACACTTTAATTCTGAATGTTTCTAATGTTTCAAATTACACATACTAAATACTAATTTTACTATTTTTTCATTTGCTTATATATTTAGACCCAACAATAAGAATTTCTTAATGTTTTGACATTTCTGTGATTGGTCACAGAGCAACTGTAACTTTCTCATTGACTCTTCTGACACTTTTGCAGGGTGTTTTAGCTTGCTTGCTCATTTTTCCAGTACTGCACTGCTGTGTAAGGCAAGGACTGCCTGTGTGGAAAACCCACCTGATGTAGTCCTCATGGCTGGAGCTCTCACTGCAGATATAGGCAACCTCCACCTCTTGGCTGGAAAGAGCATCCTCCAAAGAAATCTGCTGGACTCCATCAATGCTCCCAAGCTCCCTTCTATTTCAGAGTAACAGAGAAATGGAACTCAATGGTAGACAGAAGAAAGGAGCACCATCCTTCTCCCCTCCTCCCAACAAGGTCCTGGTGACCCGCTGCCAGAAATGAAGAAATGAGCTTCTTCTCTCCCACTTCCAGGTTGTTTTCCACTGTGGAGTGAGAAAAACAGCCTCAGGGTTCAAGTCAGGGGATCTGGCACCGAGTGCCAACAGTACCATTCACAGCTTGTATGACCTCAGAGAGTCTTGAATTACTTCATCTCTAAAATAAAAGAAACAGCTGGGCGCAGTGGCTCAAGCCTGTAATCCCAGCACTTTGGGAGGCTGAGGCGGGTGGATCACTTGAGGTCAGGAGTTCAAGACCAGCCTGGCCAACATGGTGAAACCCTGTCTCTACAAAAAATACAAAAGTTAGCCAAGCGTGGTGGCGAATGCCTGTAATCCCAGCTACTTGGGAGACTGAGGCAGGAGAATCACTTGAATCCGGGAGATGGAGGTTGCAGTGAGTTGAGATTGCGCCACAGCACTCCAGCCTGGGTGACAGAGCAAGATTCCTCAAAAATAATGTAAGATAAAAATAAAAGGAACAATCTACTTTTATCTCATGAGAAGTGATCTCTATGGTCACTTCCAGTTCCAACCACGTGGCCAAACATTGTGACTACCAAACCTAATCCAAATCCAATACACTAACACATTTAGGGTGCAAACTGGCATGCGACTTCAAGCTCCTTTATAGCTAAGCTAACGAAGCCCAGTAGTATGTACGCATACGTGTGTGTGTGTGTGTCTGTGTATGTGTGTGTCTTCCTCCCTCTGGCAGACTGAGCTCATTGGAAGGTGAGAAATTCGTTCTCCACGATTTCTCCTACAGTGCCTAGCACATAATAGGCAGTGATAGCCTTGACTAACCAGGAGCAGAGGCAGGAGGGCAACCCAAGGCCTTCTGACTCTTCTAGAGCATGGGGGAGCTGCAGTGTTCTAAGAGCCAAAGCCCCAGCAGTCCATACATCGCCCAGTGCAGTGGCTGGGGCAGGAGAGTAGCCCTCTAAGGGTGGCAGTCATGGGAGAATGTGGGACAGCCAGCAAGCAGGAGGCCCTCAGCCAGCTCAGAGCTCCAGCTGAGCTGCAGCAGGCAGAAAGCATTTGGGGAAATTTAGTTCCCAAAAAGTATTATGCTAGGTTTCTTCTAATGGGGCCACCCAAACTAAATTGCTCAATTTCAGCAATACTTATTGTTTGCCTATTATGTACTAGGTGCTGTAGGAGAAATCATGGAGAACAAATGAAAATCCTTGCCTTTCAATGAGCTCAGTCTGCTAGAGGAAGACACACACACACACACACACACACACACACACGTGTACATACCACCACCACAAGACTACCAGGAGAAGTGTGGTGCTTGGAAGTAGGAGGTGGAGACTCAGGGAGGGAAAGGAATACACCAGAAAAGGCTTCCTGGGGAGGTGGTAGAACTTGGCAGGTAGGTCAGGGGGAAGGGTATGTGAAGAGGGAAACTGTGTGAGTATTGACAGGGCTGTCATGCAGCGGTGTGACCTGGCCATCCTCCCACACAACCTGGGTAGTGTACCTGTTCCCACTGAGCTGATCTGGAAGCCAACTGGCAGAGGACTGGGGCTTAAGGGAAAAGGAGAGGTCCCACTTCAGCCTTGAACCCAAGTGCCGTGTGCATGGTTCCAGCTCCAGACAGGGGTGTGATGGGGTTACTGTGCTGCCTGATCTTAACTTTGCTCTCCCATTTGTGTGCAGCTCCCTTGGAATCTTATGGGGAGGAGAACGCTGGCCAAGCACAGATTCTAGCACTCCTAGGTCTCCCTGGTGCCTCAAAGCCCATTTTAAATCCTTAAAAGTGGGGCCACGTTTTGAGACAGGCAGGAAGAGGATGGCCCCATGAACGAAAACATGAAAAAACTTCTGCATGGACCATCACAATCGTTACTTACGCTTTATGTAAATATTTATCTGATGTCTCTAAAGCACTAGAAAAAGAGTTGCCTAACTTGTTCACTGCCATGTCTCCAGGCCCAGCCGAGTGCCTGCACCTAGTCCACAATTAAAATGGATAAATGATGTTACACAGAATTAGTCTGATGCCGGTACCTAGTTCACGATTAATATTGACAAATGATGTTATACAGGATTAGTCTGGTGAGTGGTGTGTGTGTGTGTGTGTGTGTGTATGTGTGTATAGGGGTAAGCGGAAGAGCTGAGCATGGGGCAGGGAAGAAGAAACAAGGTGGTAAGTTTGATTCTGACTGGAGATAAATGAATCCTTAAAGAAAAGCGGAAGGCTGGGTGTGGTGGCTCATGCCTGTAATCTCAGCACTTTGGGAGGCTGAGGCAGGAGGAACACTTGACCCCAGGAGTTTGAGACCAGTCTAGGCAACATAGGGAGAAACTGTCTCTACAAAAAAAATAAATAAATAAATTAGTCAGGCATGGTGGTGTGTGTCTGTAGTCCCAGCTACTCAGGAGGCTGAGGCAGGAGGATCACTTGAGCCCAGAAGGTCAAGACTGCAGTGAGCTGTGATTGCACCACTGCACTGCAGCTTGGGTGACAGAGTGAGACCCTGTCTCAAAAGAAAAAAAAAAAAAAGTGAGGCTCAAAATTACCAATGGGAAAAGAACACATGGTGTTTAAAAGATGGGCTTTGGAAACAGACTTCTGCTCAACTTCAGTTCTTAGACTTTCCAGCTGTGTGACCTCAGGCAGATTACTTAACCTTTCCGTGGTTCAGCCTCCTTATCTGTAAACTGGGGGGTTGATAACACTACCTAGAAGGAAATATCACATGTAGAGCCCAGAACCACCTAGGACGGCTGTCATGATGACTATGTCAGGATTCCCTGGTGCACACTGAAAGCCTTTCAGGCCAAAGCACCATACATACGTTGGCTGTGCCCCTTCTCTAACTGTCAGCCTTGAGCTCACCCTCCTGCCTCTGTCTTCCAGTCTCCCTAGGCCAACCTACTGTGCATCCCAGCTGCAGGCCCAGCAAGCTTCAGTTCCCAGACCCATCCCAACCTGAGATCTCGTGGGGCTGACCCTAAACACTAAACACTATTCTTGGTCAGGAGATGGCTCTCCCTGCCCTGGGTCTGAAAAATCTCCATGTCCTGCGGCTAATCTGCCTCACTGGGCTTTCCACAAATTGTGAAGCACAAAGACAGTGTGAGCCACCTGGACACAAAGCCAATCAGGTTCAGGAATGCTGAGGAAGGGTGTGGATTCCGCAAGTCCCTCATCCGCACGGAGCCGGCTCTGCCAACACCAACCACCACCACGCCAAACTTCCTCTCGGGCTGAAACACAAAGGACCAAGGTGGAGTTTGAAAACACTGCAGCCATTGAGCAGAG
>NW_012102565.1:487892-489952 GCF_000951045.1 Mandrillus leucophaeus | reverse complement strand
GGGGCAGGGAAGAAGAAACAAGGTGGTAAGTTTGATTCTGACTGGAGATAAATGAATCCTTAAAGAAAAGCGGAAGGCTGGGTGTGGTGGCTCATGCCTGTAATCTCAGCACTTTGGGAGGCTGAGGCAGGAGGAACACTTGACCCCAGGAGTTTGAGACCAGTCTAGGCAACATAGGGAGAAACTGTCTCTACAAAAATAAATAAATAAATAAATTAGTCAGGCATGGTGGTGTGTGTCTGTAGTCCCAGCTACTCAGGAGGCTGAGGCAGGAGGATCACTTGAGCCCAGAAGGTCAAGACTGCAGTGAGCTGTGATTGCACCACTGCACTGCAGCTTGGGTGACAGAGTGAGACCCTGTCTCAAAAGAAAAAAAAAAAAAAGTGAGGCTCAAAATTACCAATGGGAAAAGAACACATGGTGTTTAAAAGATGGGCTTTGGAAACAGACTTCTGCTCAACTTCAGTTCTTAGACTTTCCAGCTGTGTGACCTCAGGCAGATTACTTAACCTTTCCGTGGTTCAGCCTCCTTATCTGTAAACTGGGGGGTTGATAACACTACCTAGAAGGAAATATCACATGTAGAGCCCAGAACCACCTAGGACGGCTGTCATGATGACTATGTCAGGATTCCCTGGTGCACACTGAAAGCCTTTCAGGCCAAAGCACCATACATACGTTGGCTGTGCCCCTTCTCTAACTGTCAGCCTTGAGCTCACCCTCCTGCCTCTGTCTTCCAGTCTCCCCAGGCCAACCTACTGTGCATCCCAGCTGCAGGCCCAGCAAGCTTCAGTTCCCAGACCCATCCCAACCTGAGATCTCGTGGGGCTGACCCTAAACACTAAACACTATTCTCGGTCAGGAGATGGCTCTCCCTGCCCTGGGTCTGAAAAATCTCCATGTCCTGCGGCTAATCTGCCTCACTGGGCTTTCCACAAATTGTGAAGCACAAAGACAGTGTGAGCCACCTGGACACAAAGCCAATCAGGTTCAGGAATGCTGAGGAAGGGTGTGGATTCCGCAAGTCCCTCATCCGCACGGAGCCGGCTCTGCCAACACCAACCACCACCACGCCAAACTTCCTCTCGGGCTGAAACACAAAGGACCAAGGTGGAGTTTGAAAACACTGCAGCCATTGAGCAGAGAACAACAAAATAAAGGAGCCAGCAGGGTCCCGACCAGCAAGTTGGAAGCCAGCCCAGAACACACAGGAAGCCACGGCATCAGGATGGGATGAGACAGTCCCCAAAATGGTGGCTTGGAGAGAAGTCAGTCCCGCCAAAACCTGTTCCTGAAGGTGCTCCACCATATCTTCAGGTTGAAAACCTTCCGAGCACCCACAGAAAGTGTTCCCCCAATTTGGCTCTCCACTTCTACTGCCCCATCTCCAATAATGAAGGAGCTCTCCTCATTAAGCCAGACCCAGCCCATGGCCTGGTACTTCTGCCCTCCCTGGGTCCCTCTTCCAGTAGACACGTGAATCTGATACTGCTGGGAGTCATTCAGAGGGCACAGCTTCTTCATCAGATGCTGGCAGAGGAGGCAAATGGGCAAACCATGATTGGTCACCTTACTCAGCTTGGGAACCACAGGCTTTTACTCTTCACTACAGCCTTCTGAGTTCCACATTTAAGATACTGTGGTATCTTAAATATTATTTAAATGCACTGCTGGAGGCTGTATGTGAGCAGTATTACAGTGAAAAATCAAACCAACTTTTAAGTTATACAGCAACTCAGTATAATAAAAACTGATAAAAATTATCTCCATGCACTGGGCGTGGTGGCTCACGCCTGTAATCCAGCACTTTGGGAGGCCGAGGCAGGTGGATCACTTGAGGTCAGGAGTTCGAGACCAGCCTGGCCAACATGGAGAAACCTCGTCTCTACTAAAAATACAAAAATTAGCAGGATGTAGTGGCAGGTGCCTGTAATCCCAGCTACTTGGGATGCTGAGGCAGGAGAATTGCTTGAACCTGGAAGGCAGAGATTGCAGTGACCCAAGATTGTGCCACTGCACTCCAGCCTGGGTGACAGAGCAAGACTCTATCTCAAAAAAAA
>NW_012102565.1:483129-487117 GCF_000951045.1 Mandrillus leucophaeus | reverse complement strand
TATGGTTGGGTGGAGTGTTGTATAAGTCTGTTAGATCAAGTTGGTTGATTGTGTTGTTTAGTTATTCCGTATCCTTCCTCATTTTCTGTCTCCTTGCTCTAGCAATTATTGAGGGTATTGAAATCTCTGAATATAATTGTATATAACTGTGTATTTCTCCTTTCAGTTCTATCAGTTTTGACCCACATATTTCAAAACTCCGTTATTAGATACATACATGTTTAGGATGGTTATGTCTTTTTTATTAATTGACCCCTTTATCTTTCTAAAATGACTGTTTTTATTCCTAGTAATATTTTTTGCCCTATAATTTATTTTGTCTGATATTAACAAACCATTCCCAATTTCTGTTGATCAGTGTTAGCATAATACATTTTTTCCCCAACCTTTCACATTTAATCTATATGTGTTTTCATATCTATAGTTTCTTGTAGGCAGCACATAGTTAGGTCTTACTTTTTTTTTTTTTACTCAATCTAACAATCTCTGCCTTTTAGTTGAAACGTTTAGACAATTTACATTGTGATTATTGATATGGTTGGGTTTCCATCCAAATTCTATAGAAATCTTGCTATTTGTTCAATCTGTTCTTTTCCCCCTCTTTTCCTGCCTTATTTTGGATTAATTAGAATATTTATTATGATTCCATTTTATCCCATTCGTTGGCTATTAGCTGTAACTTTTTCAGAAGTTAAGGGTATTATATTATATATTTTACTTACCACAGTCTACTTTAAAGTAATATTATGTGCTATTCCACATATACTATAAAGAACCTGACAACAGCACACTTCCATTTCTTTTCTCCTAGACCTCGTACTGTTGCTATATAATTCAATATTGAAGCGAGAGATTCTCCAGAGCTTGCCCAGAAGCCAAGATGTCTGGAAAGGATCTCAGCCTCTCTCAGCCTGCAGCTTGGGAAGAGTGATTCACAGAGCCTGACTGCCCATTGCTGCTAATCCGCACACCGGCCTTGGCTCACACATCTGACTGGAACTGTCTCCTATGAGTAACTGCCTCTCTTTATTCAGCCTTGCAAGTTTCCTGGGAGTGCTTCTAACAAGCGGACTTCACACATAAAAGGGGACTCTGGGAGACCTAGTTCCTGGCTTCTCTTCTGGAAGGGAAGAGCACAGGAAGGAGTGGCCATAGTGCCCAACTGGCAATTGACAATTTCACCAAGTAAGTCCTTTTTGGGTTACAAGTCTAGTTTTTTTCTTACTTTTTTTCCCCGTAATTTCTAATTACCAAAAAGCAGTAAGACAGCCTCTAGAGAAATCTGTATAGTCAAAACACATATTCATGATAAAATATTAATATCTGTTTCCCTTTCAATCAAGAAAAGAAGACTAGCAATCCCCTTATTAGGTTAAATATTTATGGCATTCTTAAGGTTACCAAATTACTACATTCCAGATAATAACCAGGATATGCTTCTACCAGCTTAAAAAAAAAAGCCACAAGGTTAAGAAACAGCTCTATTATCTATAAATAAGCCAAATTGCTTTTTAAGATTTCATTAGTTAATGATACACACAAACTTGCATACAAAACCTGGCTTGCACAGTGTGTCACGCTAAATTATAAACTGCTTTAGGATTTGGTTTCAGTATTATTGCCTTGCAAAACTGACACACAGGGACAAGATATGGGTGAAAGGCCAGGTGCAGGGGCTCATGTCTGTAAACCCAGCACTCCAGGAGGCTGAGGTGGGTGGATCACTTGAGGTCAGGAGTTCCAGACTTGCCTGACTAACATAGTGAAACCCTGCCTCTACTAAAAATACAAAATAATAGCCAGGTATGGTGGTGGCGGGCACCTGTAACCCCAGCTACTTGGTAGCCTGAGGCAGGAGAATCACTTAAACTGGGGAGGGAGGGGTTGCGGTGAGCCAACATTGCGCCACTGCACTCCAGCCTGGGTGACAGAGCAACACTTCATCTCAAAAAAAAAAAAAAAAAAAGATATGAGGGAAAACACTGGTATCTTAATAGTCAGGCTCCTCTTAGGGAAAAGAGCTTTATTTTTGAGAAAAATCACTTGTTAGGACTTTTAATGTGAGCCTCTTCATTTTAAGTGAGGGACCCTGAAGGTGCGTTCTGAAGGGAAACTGCAAATCAGAGATGGCTAGACCACTCTGTAGTAGCAACTAAAACTTTGGGGCTAGGAACCAGTAGGAGGCAGAGGAAAGGGGAAAGCGCATGCAGGTTAGCAAAAGGCTGAAATCTGCAGAGAAGGGAGCCAGTGAGAAATGCCCAGAAGAGGAGGGAGCAATGGACTTCTAGAAACCAAGACATCTACAATTCCATTTTCAGTTGTCTGCTGTGCTCTGCTATCCTGAACCTTTGGGAAGATGCCACTACAAACAGCCCCATAGAGGTGGTATTTAAGGAATGAAGAACAGGAGCAGTTTTGAGACAGCAGAAAATGACACATAAGCACAGCAAAGTGACTAAAAAACTCACTCAGGTCCAAATCACAGTCACAGAATGAACTTGCACCCCACCCTTGGACTCAAGAGAAGCTGGTGTTTGGCACTCCAGACACAAAAACGGAGTTCATAGAACGTTAGGAATGTGCTCTGCCAACTTAGAAAAAAAAATTTTTTTGAGATAAAGAGGGTAGAAAAAAAATGTAGAAACTGTAGAAAAACTTCAAGGCGTGAGGCATGAGGGCAGGTGCTGAAAAGGTGGAAGGAGAGTACAGGCAGTCAGACAGAACAAGCTAGTCATTTTCATCCACTATTTGCAAGAATTAAAAAGAAGTTTGACAACTCATTGGTTGGCCTGGGAAAACAGGCATGTTCGTATGTTGCAGGAGGGAGAGAAAAACCTAATTTATGGAGAGCAACTTGGAAATACTCACTACAAATTAAAATGCCAATGCCCTTTGCTCTGGTAAATCCAATTTTAAGAATGTGTCCTACAGAGCTACACAACTCAAGTGACTTAGGCTTACTGCAGCCTTGCTCATAACAAGCAAAAGATGGAAACAGTCTATATGTCATTATAACAGACTGGCTATGAAAGTTATGATAGACTTGTGAAATAGAGTATTACACGGCTATAAAAAAAAAAATAACAAGGAAGCCCTTTATGTATTGAAAGGGACTGGTCTCCAAGATAGATTATCAGGTGAAAGAAGCAAAGGACAGGCTAGTGTGCACTGTATGCTACAGTCTGTGTAGTAACAGGAGGGGTAGCAGACAAAGAGAAAACATACTGTCTATGTTTAGGATCTCTTTGAAAGGACAGCCCAGAAACCTGTAATGCTGAAACTGGCGACACGCTTGCTGGGAACATGAAAAACAGAGTGGCTGGGAAACAGGGATAGGAAGGAAGAGGGCTTCTCATAGAAAATCTTTTTCTCTTTTTTTCTTCTTTAAAGTTTAGAACCACACAAATATATTCATTATCTAAAATATAAACAACCCCTGAAAACAGACATAAATATCAGAGGGTTGCTCCAAGAAGGTGAGAAATCTGCAGTGTACAGCGCCTTGGCTCACTCCTACCTCCCTTCCTGGGGCTCCCTCTACAGTGCTCAGCATCCTCTGCTGCCCCTGTCCCTGCCCTGCCCCATCCAATGACCCCAAGTGCTCCTGGCCCTGCTGCAATTGGTTTTCACTCCCATGCTTCCCTGCTTCACCATGGGTCATCCAAGACCTTCTCGTCACCACATTCAAGGGCTCTTCCTCAGCCACATGCTCCTGGACTTTAGACATGGACAACCCTTACCTGGACCTTCTTCAAACTCACTCCTTCCTTTCTTCTCTCACCTCATGCCACCAAGGTTTTCTTTTCACATTTCACTTTCTTTCTTCATTTTGCCCAAGAGGTGTATATTTCCCAAAGCTCAATCTTCATCCCTCTATTCTTCTCTCTCCCCCATATCCCCAGAGTATGGGGGTCCCTCATTCTCAGGGTTTCCATGACCACCTCTATGTCAAAGACCACAAGCATCCTGAGCTGTGGGCCATCCTCTC
>NW_012102565.1:461623-482654 GCF_000951045.1 Mandrillus leucophaeus | reverse complement strand
TGAGCCACCACGCTCGGCCAACACCCAGTTTTAAATGCTTGGAGTGATTCCTGCATTTAACAAACATCCTGAGATCAAAGGCTGACTGTGGCCAATGGTCCTTCTGTGCTTTCTCCCTCCAGCCAGTCTCCAGGCCACAACAAGTTTTGCTTGAAAATTTCTGTCATATGATTTCCTTCCTCTACATTTTCACTGACCCTCCCAAGCTGTGGATTGCATTAGATTACTTAACAGTCTCTGAATCATCCTATCATTTAGGCAACAGACATTTAGTGAAGATAAGCTATGCATGACGCATCAAGCCAGATGCCATGGGGATGCTAAGATGAGCGAGGAACCCTGACAGCTACAGTCAAAGCGGGAGGGGAAGGTAACAAAAGAAAAGACACATAAATCGTAATGGAAATTCATAAGAGGGAGGTATGACTTCCCGAGAGAGGACTCTGAGAAAACTGTTTGTGCAGTACAAAGGACATTTAAACTGGATGGACGGGATTAGCTGGATACAGACAAGAACAAAGGCATTAATGGGTCAAAAGCATTGGGGCTTAGATCTCCATTATGCCCCTTAACCCCCTGTGACTTAGAGCAATTGACTTCTGGGCTGCTGTGTAGCAGATTAACTATATATGTTGAACATGCAGAAAAATGAAGAATGAGATATAAATGATATAAAATGCAATTACATACATTAAAAGTATATCAGGCTGGGCATCGTGGCTCATGCCTGTAATCCCAGCACTTTGGGAGGTCGAGACAGGTAGGTCACTTGAGGTCAGGAGTTCAAGACCAGCCCGGCCAACATGGCAAAACTCTGTCTCTACTAAAAAAACAAAAATTAGGTGGCGTGGTGGCCCACTCCTGTAATCCCAGCTACTCAGGAGGCTGAGGCTGAAGAATTGCTTGAAACGGGAGGTGGAGGTTGCAGTGAGCTGGGATCACACCACTGCACTCTAGCCTGGGCGACAAGGGTAAGACTGTTTCAGGAAAAAAAAAAAGTATATCACACAGGAGGTGATATATGTTGCCAGGGGTCAGTAGCAAGGGGAGGTTGTGGCTCTAAAGGGGCAACACAAGGGAATGTTTTGGGGTGAGGTTCTGCATCCTGACATCCTGGG
The DNA here is from genome assembly GCF_000951045.1 of Mandrillus leucophaeus. Lineage (NCBI taxonomy): Eukaryota > Metazoa > Chordata > Mammalia > Primates > Cercopithecidae > Mandrillus > Mandrillus leucophaeus. The sequence goes on along the minus strand of NW_012102565.1, from coordinate 481,536 downwards.
GTGATGGTTATGCATGTGTTTTAACGGGTAAACCTGTACACCAAAAAAAAAAAAGAGGCAATTTTACTGCATATAAATGTTTTTGTTTGTTTGTTTGTTTGTTGAGGCAGTCTCGCTCTGTAGCCCAGGCTGGAGTGCAATGGCACGATCTTGGCTCATTGCAACCTCTGCCTCCTGGGTTGAAGTGATTCTCCTGCCTCAGTCTCCCGAGTAACTGGGATTATAGGCATGTGCCACCACGCCTGACTAATTTTTGTATTTTTAGTAGAGATGGGGTTTTGCCATGTTGGCCAGGCTGGTCTCAAACTCCTGACCTCAGGTGATCCGCCTGCCTCAGCCTTCCAAGGTGCTGGGATTACAGGCATGAGCCACAGCACCCAGCTTACTGTATATAAATTTAGAAGGTATTTGTACAAAAACAAAATTTTTCATGAACATACATAAATAAAAAAGGAAAAACACTTAATTCATTAGAATAGTTGTCTTTGGCAGAGTGAGAATGGGGATGGAGAAAAAAGGAATAAAAAATAAGTAAGTCTGAGAGCAGAGCCTTGCACAGCACAACAGAGGCAATGTGTCAGGAACTGGGCATGTAGACCATCCCTGTGCCTGAGGTCTCTTCCCCCTGCCTTCTAAAAGGGAGAGGGAATGGCCTAGAGGAGGGTGAGGAAAGCAAAGGAGAAGAAAAGAATTAGCGAGGAAGTGATGAGGAGGCAGGAAGTAGGGTAAGGAAGGGACAGACTGGAAAGTTATGGTGGTCCCAATTAGTGGTAAGTTCCATGAGCATGAGTACCACACTTACATTTTTACCATTACAGACATCAAGCCAGGTCTAGAGTCTGGCACAGTGTGGTGTCACATAAATTTTGGTGACTACATCAAGGCAATAACAGGATTTACAGCCTTGGTCACTGGCTGCTGGCGTGTGGGAACAGTGAGGGGACTGGAGTGCTGGGCCGATGGATGGCCCTTCGAGGAGGAGCAGATTTGGGGCAAGTGAAAGCAGCAAGTCCAGCCTGAGTTATAACAGGCTTGGGGTCCCTGTGGCAGCTCTGACTGAGATGAGTGACAGGCTGCTGGACGTACATGTCTGGAGCTGAGGAAGTACCTGTGTGAACAGATCCATCTGGGACTTTCTCAAACACACAACTGACAAGAAAAGCTGTGGGAGCAGATGAGCTCCCAGGGCAGCAGGCAGGGTGCTGGGAAACAGACTCCCAAGGAGTAGGGAGAAGAGGAGCCTAAGAGAGACTCTGAGAAGTAGTCTGAGAAACAGGAAGAAACCCTGGGGTATCAAGGGGACATTTCAAGAAAAGTGTGGTCAATAGTGTCAAATGCTTAAGGAAAAAGTTTCTGCAAAATTTGGTAATGTGGGGCTCACTGGTACCTTCCCCTGAGAAGTAGAGCAGTGAGAACACAGTCAGACTGCAGTGGGACTGGACAGAAAAGAGAAGGGAGAAGGCGGTCTGACACCAAGGGACAGATGTGTAAGGAACAGCCAGGCACAGTGGCTCATGCCTGTAATCCCAGCACTTTGGGAGGCCGAGGCGGCAGGATCACTTGAGGTCAGGAGTTCAAGACCAGCCTGGCTAACATAGTGAAACCCCATCTCTACTAAAAATACAAAAATTACCCAGGTGTGGTGGTGCTCCTGTAATCCCAGCTACTTGGTAGGCTGAAGTGGGAGAATGGCATGAACCCGGGAGGCAGAGGTTGCAGTGAGCAGAGATCACGCCACTGTACTCCAGGCTGGGTGACAGAGTGAGGCTCTATCACAAGAAAAATAAAAAATAAAAAATAAATAAATATATATATGTGTGTGTGTGTGTGTGTGTAAGGAACAGCAAAGGAGGACCCAAGTCTAGGAATGTTCTTATAAGGTTAAGAGGAAAAGCCATCAAAGAGGACAGAAGAGATCACTGATGACTGATGGAACTGCTCCTGGACCAGGGTGTATAAGCTTAATATTAATGCAAAGCTTCCATTGTTTCTTTAGAACTTAAAAGACCCTAAGAATTAGAGCAAGCCACAGGGTGAGCCACAGGGGCCTTCAGATAAGGAGGTCAGAGGCACAAGAAAGTGGTTACCAGAAGTCAGCCCCAAGTGGAGCAGGGCTGGTCGAGATAACGTAATAGGGAGACTTACTTTTGGTTGTTTTCCATTCTGTAGTCTGAGTTTTGCGGTATGAACATGTATCTACATTATTACAAGATACATTTTTATAAAATTTGCAGAGATCATCATTGACCCTGACAAGACTCATTTCAGTATATAATATGGGAAAAGAAACCAGACCGCAACAGGCTGAGAATGACCCAGGGAAGAGAAAATGGAGAAATTAACTGCAGGTATCTTTTTCGAGAAGCCTGCCTTGCAGGGGATGAGAAAGATAGGATAACAGTCACTTGACAAGATGTGAGGTGTTGTTTTGTTCTGAAGAAAGCATTTTGAAATATCGATGAGAAAGAGGTAGTGGGAATTAGGTTAATGATGCAGATGGCAAAGGAGATAACTAAGGAGCCGGCACAAGGTCTGAGCAGGCAGGAGTGTGCAGTTTCAGAGCAGGAGAAGGGTACACCATCACCAGGTGATATGGTTATGCTTTGTGTCCCCACCCAAATCTCGTCTTGAATTGTAATCCCCATAATCCCCGTGTGTCAAGGGAGGAGCCAGGTGGAAGTAACTGAATCACGGGGGCGGTTTCCCCCATGCTGTTCTCATGATAGTGAGTGAGCTCTCACGAGATCTGATGGTTTTATAAGGGGGTCTTCCCCCTTCACTCAGCACTTCTCCTTCCTGCCACCTTGTGAAGAAGGTGCCTTGCTTTCCCTTTGCCTTCCACCATAACTGTTAAGTTTCCTGAGTCCTCCCCAGCCATACTGAACTGTGAGTCAATTAAACCTCTTTCCTTTTTAAATTACTCAGTCTTGGGCATTTCTTTATAGCAGCATGAAAATGGACCAGGAATGTCTCATACCAGAGAGGGATACATACCCCTTTCTCCTTTCCATACCCAGCCCTGGGGCATGGGGGAAGCTGCTCCAGGATGGGCCTGAGTAGTTGAAGCCAAACACAAAATCCCTGCTCCTCAGACACACTATGGTCCAGGACCTGATTCTGGCCAATAAGACCGAAGGTGGCATTTGATGGGGCTTCAAAAAAAGGCTCCCACTCCCCTGAAGGAGTGGCCGGAAGCCACTTCTTCGTGCTGATGAAAGGGAATGCGAACACGTGTGGCCCCAACTGCCACTGCAGCCATCCTGCTACCACATGGGCACCTGCCCTAGGATGTAACCAACAGCTGGATGGAAAGCAGAGAGGTGAAAAGCTCCTGGATCCTTGAGGAGGTCACTGAGCCGCAGGATCGACCAGCCCTGAGGCCTGCCCTTCACCTGGACTTCCAGGAAAAAGGCACATTAACTCAGGCTTTCTGGTGTTCACAACTTGGAACTCTCACTGACAAGCATCCCTTGCACTGTGACAGGAGGAATAGGACTAATGGAGAGGCAGGAATGGAGGGAGATGATGTCAGATGGAATGTTTACATTTTCCTCTGTAAAATGAAAAGGGATCCTGATGCTAAGAGTGAGGGGGACCTTCGAGGAGGACAGAGCTTAGGGAGAGGGATGAAACCTGGAGCTGGGAGTTCAGGACACTGGCAAGGAGCTGCCTAGAGTGACAGGGGGCCTGGCGGGTGGTGCTGAGCACCAGATAAGGACGCTGAGACATCTGCCAGCTGCAAACAGCACAAGGCTGTGCCACTCACCAAAGACCCCCCTCTTATGGGGACGGCCTCTGTGTTTGCCATGAGGATGGACAGGACAAGTGGGAAAAGCATAGTGGGCATCAGCACAGCAGTGGTTGAAGTGATGAACCCCAAGGTCTAGGCTCCACTTGGAAGGGAGTGAACAGAGGAAGGGGCTGATGGATGAAACAAAAGGAAAAAACAAAGGGATGAGGAGCTAGACATCTCCATGCATCAAAGAACTGAAAGTGAGAGCACCAAGGAGACAATGCAGATAAAGTGTTTCCAGAATAACACAAAGCAGGGATCTGGGCCCAGCAACCTCCATGCCCCACTACTAGCCAGAACTAGGAGTGTTGTTTCAGGATTAGCTGCAGTGGGTAAGTTTGAATGAAGCCAGACAGACACAGATAAGAACTCAGAGGGGCCTAGTTCTTCCTGCGTCACTCAGAACCACGTGCACATCAGTAGACTGGAGGGGAAGTGTTCTCAAGTTTGTGCTGATGTTTCTGAAAGGGAATGGAGACCCTACAAAGGAGAAATGAAGGACACAGTAAGAAAAGCATCCCTTAAACTGGTCTTTGTAAAGAACTCACCTCTGTATTCATCTTGGTCTCTTCCTTCGGTCACTGTAAAGACAAAAGCAGAGGTTCAGGTCCCTGGTGGCACCTGCCCAAACTCCATGCAAACTCCCCTTTGCCACCCCACGCTCCCCCACTGCTTCCTGTCCCATCGGTCTCATCTTCCCCAAATGCCTTCACCACCTGTGCCTTCCAGCAAGGATATCCAGGCCAGTGTCTATTCTGGCCTGGTGACAGCTGACTTCCCTGGGATGTCATACCAGCAATGCTTCCTTAGAGAAGGGCATTTCCAAGCCCAGGTCCATCTCCTACATTGGAAGAGCAGCTGCAATTGGGATGCCTCCATGGGAAGGATGCACTTCCCAAAACTGGTGCTTGAAGAGGACAGCTTTTTATCTGGCTTTTTAAATGGGGACAAGCAAGGCAATAAGAAATATACACTTTTCTTTTCTTCTTAGCTGAGTTTCCAGAGGACTGCAATTTAATATGTTCAAAGAATAGTTCAAAAAGCCACTCGGGACCCTCAGCATTAAGACAGAGGAAGGAGGGGGCAAACAGGTGAGCAGGAAGGAGGGGTGACAAGAGGAGATGAGGGGAGACCACAGAGTAAAGGAAAAGAAAGACAGCAACAGCACAGCTTAATAGGGGTCCTCAACTTTAATGTACCCCTAGGATTCTTGTTGAAAATGTGTATTTCTGGGTTTCACTCTCAGATTCTGATTTGGAAGGCCAAGAGTGGAGGGGAGGCCACGAATCTGCATTTTCACCAAGCATCCAGGTAAATGCACACAGACGGTCAGGAGCCATACCTGGAGAAACACTGGAATGTCGGTAGAACAGAGGCCTGTAAAAATTAACTTTTTCCCTCACTTGTTAGAGCCACTAGAATTGCCACTGTATTTTTAACTAAAACTGGGCAGGCAAGGGCAGGCAAATGGATAACCAGAGGTGATGAAAAATGCACTACAGATGCCTCTCCAGCCCCTCCACCTGCATAGGCAGTCCAGGAAGCCAATGCCGATGACCACTTCTAGCTTGCAGAGGGCCTCTGAAAAGGGAAGACTGTGGCAACCCCTGCCCTTGGACCCAGCACAGCATTTGATCTTACTCTCTTTGGTTAGGCACAGGGATGAGAACCATGAATGACAGTGAAATAACCACCCCCATTCCAAAACAAACAAAACCAAACCTTGGCAACCTTAAGATTACCTGGGGAAGGGTGCGTGGGTGATCGTGTGGGCTTTGTGTTGAAAATAGCCTGCTTTTGGGGCTGGACACTGTGGCTTACGCTTGTAATCTCAGCACTTTGGGAGGACGAGGAAGGCAGATCACCTGAGGTCAGGAGTTCCAAGCCAGCCTGGCCAACATAGTGAAACCCTGTCTCTACTAAAAATACAAAAACTTAGCCAGGCGTGATGGCGTATGCCTGTAATCCCACATACTCGGGAGGCTGAGGCAGAAGAATTGCTTGAACTCGGGAGGCGGAGGCTGCAGTGAGCCACTGCACTCCCAGCCTGGGCAACAGAGTGAGACTCTGTTTCAAAGAAAAAAAAAGAAAGAAAATAGCCTGCTTTCGACAACTCCCCTCCCTTCTCTCTTACCATTGCTCCTTCCTGCTTTGAGAGCGGGTCTCATGACCCAACCTGGCCAGCACACATGATGCCTTTCCTTTTGCAGTCTGGAGCCTTTTCACATCTCCTGAAACAAATCTGAAAAAGGGAACCTACTAGAAGAAACACTCCAAAAAGCAGAATGTGACAAACAAAGTGGACTTTCTTCTCAGATCCTGGGGAGGCAATGTAGGTGTGATGTCTCTTTATGCATAAAATATCTCAGAAAGGCCAGGCACAGTAGCTCACGCCTGTAATCCCAGCACTGTGGGAGGCTGAGGTGGGAGGATCACTTGAGCCCAGGAGTCCAAGACCAGCTTGGGCAACATAGCGAGACCCTGTCTTTACTTAAAAAATTAGCCAGGCATCATGGCATATGCCTATAGTCCTAGCTACTTGGGAGGCTGAGGCAGGAGGATTGCTTGAGCCCAGGAATTTGAGGCTGCAGTGAGCTATGATCATGCCACTGCACTCTAGCCTAAAGTGATAGTGACATGAGTCACTGACATGTCACATGTCATCACCTCTGTCACTCACAGGATGACAGAGACTCTATCTCTTTTTTCCCCCCAAACTACTTTGTACCCAGATGAGAGACCCTGTCTCATTAAAAAAAAATATATATATATATATATCTCTCTCTCTCAGAAGGATAACTAAGACACTGAGAGCTGACCCACAGGCAGTGGGTGGGGTGGGAGCACCAGCACTAAGTGGCGGATGCGTGAAGACACAGCAGCAGAGGGTCCCCAGCAAGCACACTCTGCTCGTCCTCCCCTGCTACCTGGAGGCCCCACAGGGATGCCCTCCCCAACACCCTGCTGTGCTTTACTTCTGTTTTTAAGAACTTTCGTTCAAGTCTCCCTTGGAGCTTGCACATGAGTGACAGAGTCACATAACAGAACACCCAAATGTGAGGAGGATGAGAACAGATGTGAACCTCTCTGGGTCAGCTAGTTCATACACATTAACCCTGATCCTCAGAACTCTGGCAAACAACAACAACAACAACAAAAAACCAAACTAGTATTAATTCCATTTTACAGATGAAGTGCCTGGAGTTCAGGGAGGGTAAAGCACCCTGCCTCACAGCCAAGGCACTACAGCACTGCCCTGCAGTTTCCAGACTTCCTGGTTCTAGACTCAAACCCCAGGCTCTGCCAGAGGCCTTGACAGGTCCTGTCTTACATTCACCCAGAGAACTTCCATGCTAAACAGGAGACCTGGTGTCCAGTCCTGTCAGTCCTGAACTACCCAAGCAACTATGACAGTCAAACAGGTCACAGGCTGTAGGCTGAATGGCTGGACTTCATCTCTAAGGTCTGCTCCAGCTCTAAATTGCTCTATGGTTTCCAGACAAGGAAATTCAGGTAACTCTTGTAACAGACAGAATGATACCCTCAGTCATGATCACAGAATGTAAATTATGATTATAGCAAGAAGGCCTAGCTGACTGACAGATCAAAATGTTTGCCAGAGTGTGGTGGTTAAAGTGTGGTCAGGAATACACTCTGACATTATTGGGGGACTAAAAGTGGGTAGCATCTCTGTGGAAGGCAGTGTAGCAATAACTCTTAAAATTCCAATCTGACCTAGCAATTCTACTGCTTCCTATTTCTGTCTCCAGCCCCCAAACTACATTCAGAAGAAACTGCCCTGAGTCTTTTGACCTTGAAGAAATCTCAGTACTACTTGCTTTTTCTTTTCTTTTTTTGTAATAAACATATGTATTTATAACTAATTTAACTTTTCCAAATTCTCATTTGCAAATGAGATTTATATAGTTAAAACTGAATATACAAACCAACATATTAGGAGGATCAAAATTTACACTACTCAAACGTGACTCCTTAAGACTGACTATAACATGTTCTTTCAACTTTATTCAAATCAGATGTCCCCCCTCCAGCATATATCATTTTAAAAAATGAATTTAATGCTATCAAAAGGTGATGTTCACTTTAATCCTGTTTGCCTTCACACCACTGTCGTGAGTCTTCATTCCAGGCCACATACATAAAGAGGGCCAGCACCACATGGCCGCCGACCACTGCAACACTAGCAGCATAAAAATATCTGTCCCTATTGGACATCCCAAGGGTGCCTTCAAATATGTAAGATTTAGTTGTGAAATATAACCCAATAGGAACGGTGATCATTAAAGCTGTAAAGAACAGGAGTGTCTTCAGTGTAGATGCTAATGAGCTTTCTTTTCTGAACTTAGGAGGCTGCAGTGCGTTCAGTGCCGCTTTATCCGGGCGCTCCACGGTGTAACTGTGCTGGCACAGGCACTCGGTGGCAGGCTACTTGCTTTTCCTTTCTAATGAGATCTTAAAGGAAAATTTTCCTATAAAAGTGGTCTACAAAACATTACTTATGAACTTTATTGTTTTCCTACATAATCTGGGGAATGCAAAACAAAAGAAAACAAACAACAAAAGGATGTGGACAGATGCATATGCATGAGAAAGAAGCCTACCTGGAACTCGTACACTGGGCATCAGGGGTGTACCAGCTAGAATAAACGGCATTGCTGTTTATTTATTTATTTTTCAGGGTCAGGGTTTCGTTCTTTAACCCAGACTGGAAAGAAGTGGCATGCATGATCACAGCTCACTGCAACCTCGAACTCCCGGGTTCAACTGAACCTCCTGCCTCAGCCTCCCAAAGTTCTGAGACTGCAGGCATGAGCCACTGCACCTGGCCACACTGCTGTTTTTAAAGCACATTCAGCTGGGGTACCCCAACTCGTTGCTCACAGAGCTTTGAGTGCCTGGCAGGACTTGCCATGGTCACATAACTGTAAAGGCCAGACAGATCCTTTCTGTGCTGTTTCCCCTTCTGCTTTCAACTCCCCCTTATAATAAGATGCACTGTCAGGAGAGGCAGCAATCCCAGGCCAAGCGAGATCTGGCTCCACCTTCCAACTCTCTGCCTGCCCATCACACAGCTCCCTCTCCTTTCCTCCCCATCATCTGGCCAGGACTAGTTAAACACTGAACAGAATCCAGGAGGAACTTTATTCTGTATTTTAATATATCTTAAAATATCTAAGACCTAATCCTGTAACAAAAAAGTTTTGGTTTGTTTAGTTTTTCTTTTTTATTTAAATGTCAAAGGTTTAGTATTTAAATGGTCAAACACAGAAACATTCTGTTTTCTAAGTTTTAGTATTATGCTGAGAAATATTTTCCCAAAAGACTTATATTAAATAGATATATTTTTATTTTCTTATAGATTTTTAACTTTTTTTTTTTTTTCTTGAGACAGTTTCACTCTTGTCACCCAAGCTGGAGTGCAATGGTGCGATCTCGGCTCACTGCAACCTGTGCCTCCCAGGTTCAAGCCATTCTCCCATCTCAGCCTCCTGAGTAGCTGGGATTACAGGCGCCCACCACCACACCACCACGCTAATTTTTATATTTTTAGTAGAAACGGGGTTCCACCATGTTGGCCAGGCTGGTCTGGAACTCCTGACCTCAGGTGACCCACCCACCTGGGCCTCCCAAAAAGGTGGGATTACAGGCATAAGCCACCACGCCTGGTCTTAACCTTTCTTTATTTACATTTTTATTTTTTAATCAAATCTAAACAGTATTTTGGTATATGGCAAGAGATAAGGCTGTAAATTTACATTTCTCCAAATAGTTGTTCCTACGTTATTTATTGAATATTTAATCTTTTCCCCCAGTGACTCCACACTTAAATTTTTATGAATACAGTTATTCTTTTTTTCATTTTTTCTGCTGTGCCACAGCTCTATTCCCATGGTTATAACATACTGTTTACGTGATTGTGGCTTTACAGTGTTTCAATATCTGGTAATTCAAGTTCTCTCATTAATCTTGTTCAGTATTATTATATATTCTTACTTGCCTAGACCGCCATATTAATTTTAGAACATCTTACCAAGTTAAAAAATTCCACTGGGACTGCGACTATGATTGCATCAAATTTATACATTAAATTAGGGTGAATTAATAAGCCTTCCCATCCAGAAACATGGTATGCCTTTCTAAGAGCAGCCACTTTAAAAATAAATAAATAGGCCAGGTGTGGAGGCTCATGCCTGTAATCCCAGCACTTTGGGAGGCCGAGGCGGGCGGATCACTTGAGGCCAGGAGTTCAAGACGAGCCTGGCCAACATGGTGAAACTCTGTCTCTACTAAAATTACAAAAATCAGCAGGGTGTGGTGAACGAGCCTGTAATACCAGCTATTTGGGAGGCTGAGACATGAGAATTGCTTGAACCCGGGACGCAGAGGTTGCAGTGAGCCGTGTTCACGCCACTGCACTGCAGCTTGGATGACAGAGCAAGACTCTGTCTCTAAATAAACAAATAATTTAAAAAGAAGAATCTTGAGTTAGTTCCTGAATTATTGCATAATGACAAACAACAGCTTAGGCTGTAGTGGCTCACCAGGAAGTTGAAAGAAAAAAGTCAACACCTTTGCAGAAACAACTTGCTTGAAGCAATTTAAAGCAGGTTTCTCCTCCCCCCATATCTACTGCAGCCGGTCTGCAAAACAGTCTTGGTGTTTGAGCCTTTATTTGCTTTGACTCCAAAACACAATGGGCTCAGGTGCACAGAGATGAACTGTCTCTCTAGGGGATGAAGAGCCAGCCTGTGACCCCAGAGAACAGAGTTCTAGACCTGGCTTGGCACCAGGTGATCAAGAGCAGGGCACGGGGTCCCTTGTGCCTTAGTTTCTGTACCTTGAAATAGAAGAGGGGGCAGATGAATTTAGATGACCCTTATGTTCTCTTTCTGTGCTAACATGGTATCACTTTAACCCACTTTACTTCTTTTTTTTGCGGGGGTTGGGGGGTTCTCTTTCGGTTTAACTTTCTTGGTGTCTGGCTTGGTTAACTGAAGGTTTTTAGCTTCTCTTCTGGCTCCACAAGCAAACTAGGTTGAGGCTCAGGTTGCAGCCATTAAGGCCCCAGGCACAAAAGTGCTGTACAGATAGGGCTTCTCCTTGGCACTCTGCCAAAGAGAAGCCACTCTCTTCCCTGCCCCACTTTTTCAGCCCCCATCTGCTCTATGTCCCTTCTGTTCCTCCTCCTCACCACTTCAAAAGCTTCTACCTTTTACTGAAAGTGATCTTAATATAACAGGAGAGAAATGAGATGAGGTCAATGACTTTCATTAAGCCTAGTGTATTTAAACTTGGAAGGGCATAATCATGTTTGAAAAGAGCTGCTTATTAACTCAAATAATTGTAGAACAATGTGCAACTCGACTTCAAAATAGGGTTGAGAGCAGAACTTTCTGGAGTCCCATACAGGTTTTTGGGCACTGACCCCCGCCAGAAGGTCCAGGTCATAACTATGTTCCCTTACTGTTGAAAGATGAGTTCTGCCCAGCCAAGTGCAACAGGAACTGCCTAGACAGGCACGACTCACAAGTGCGGGGGTGGGAGAGGGGTGGGCAGGGGAAGGAATACAAATCTTCCACACAGCCAAAACATGTGTGGGTCTAACTTTTGTTTCTAACGTTTTAAAAGCTCAATAATTATGCTTTCAAAGATCTCTAGAGAGAACATCTTTCTTCAGCAGATCAAGATTTTTTACAAGCAAGATTTCACAATGTGTTATCTGCATCCTCAATATTAATTACATAAATAATTTTATTCTTTACACCAATTGTATCATGTTCTTTCACTGTTTTGTTTTCCCTTAGATTTTTTAAGGGGCTCCAAGTTCTCAGATTTCAGGTGAGGAACTTCAAGGTCTTTTCAAAGTCTGAGGTTTTCTGAGTTTATCAAAGAGAAATAGCTAAGTTACAAGAAAAATCATTACGTGTAAGTGTGAGTTATATAAAATAATTCAACTATTCACTCAAGACATCAGTAAATATTCGTTTTAGCACAACAAACAGCACACATGAGTTGAAATAGGGTGGACAGAAAAAAACCTAAAGAAATCCTGTAGCACCTAAAAAAGAGAATGACATGACATCACAGCGTGAAACAGAGCCAGGGGTCAAAAGCAGCAGTGGCCCATGGGTGTGCAGTATGTGCTTTGTTTTTCAAAAACATTTTTTGCCTATTTCCTTTTATTCCCATAATATCCCTAAGAAGTAGAGCTCCCCCAACCTTCATTCTGCAGAGGCAGAAAGACATTGGATCCCTTGCTGATGGTGATCCCCAGTGGCCCCTCCAATGGCCTCATCAGGCAGGCTGACTGTACTCTTAGCGTCCACCTGGGTTTAGCCAGTGGAGGAGATCGGCAGGCAAGGAACAGAAAGAGAGAGGCTGGGGGTACTTGTGCTCCCCCTGCCCAGTCCCCAGGCTGCTGCTCTGGCAGTGGCTGCATTCTGTGATGGCCACAGCAGCTCTGGACGGGGGTGGCTCCTCCAGCAGTACTCCAGCCCTCTCCTCCCAGCTCTGGTCTCCTCCCTACCCCTTCAAACCAGAGTGGGGGTGCCCACTGAAGCTCTTTCCTGTGTGCCTCACCATCACTTGTTGGTTCCTCCAATCCTGCCCACTCTTCTTTAAAAATTCTCCTTAAAATTCCTTTCATTTTTATGCTTTTCACTGTTGGGATCTCAACTGATAAACCTGGTGGTATATCAGTTTGCAGCATCCCTGGCTTTTCCCCACTAGATGCCAGTGGCATATACACTTTTCCCCCCAGCACGTCAATCAGAAATGTCAGTAAGAACTACTGGGTTAAGGGCTGGGTGCGGTGGCTTATGCCTGTAATCCCAGCACTTTGGGAGGCTGCGGCGGGCACAGTACGGATCACAAGGTTAAGAGATCCAGACCATCCTGGACAACGTGGTGAAACCCCATCTCTACTAAAAATACAAAAATTACCTGGACATGGTGGCACGCACCAGTAGTCCCAGATACTCAGGAGGCTGAGGCAGGAGAATTGCTTGAACCCAGGAGGCAGAGGTTGCAATGAGCTGAGATCGTCCCACTGCACTCCAGCCTGGGTGACAGAGCAAGACTCCATCTCAAAAAAAGAAAACAAAACAAAACAAAAAAAACAAAAAAACCCAAAAAACAACTACTGGGTTAATGGAAATCACTAAATTATTGCTGACAAAGCTCTAGAGTTTCACATTCCAATTTGCACGTGGGAGAGATGCAAAACCTCACAGTAAATTAATAGCACAGCCAGGACTAAACAGCTTCCTTGGCTTACATTATGTTTCCCTTTTGATTTCAGTCTCTCTCCCACATGCAAATTGGAATCTGAAACTCTAGAGCTTTGTCAGCAATAAATTACTGATTTTCATTAACCCAGTAGTTCTCACTGACATTTCTGATTGTTGTACTCGGGAGAAAAGGGTATGTGCCATTGGCATCTAGTAGGGAAAGGCCACGGAAACTTCAAAACATCCTGTGATGCACAGGACACCTTCCTACCCCCACTACACACACACAACAAAGAGTTATCCAGCCCAAAATGTCAACAATGCCAGAGTTGAAAAAGCCTGGATTACTCATCATGCAGAATGAACTACAGCTGTTGACCTTCCTCCTCGTTCCAGAAGTATGGGGAAGGATAAGGGAGAGGGTGACCCTCTCAGGTGGGGCCAGCTGCCAGCCTCAGAGGTCTAAGGGTAAAGGTAAAAGCAACTCTTGCCCTGGAGGGAGTTGGATACTTTGGAATCTATCGAGAAAAATATAATAGGTACATGGGACACAAGTCTGGAAATATAGACATCAAAATATTAACAGTAATTACGTCTCTGAGTGGTGAAACTTTTAGTGACTACTTTCTTTTTGCTTATTTATCTAAACTTTTCTATAAAGGTTAGTTAGCATAATTATTCAAAACTCTAAAAAACATTACAAATTATGCCACTTTCACTGACTGCATCCCTCCTAGCCCCAATTCCTTAACTGAACAGACTTTCACAGGGCAATAACATATCAAGGTGCTCTGATAATGAAGCCCACAGAAAATTTTTCCTATAGCTGAGAATCAGGAAAGGTTCTGCTTCCTTCAAGGCCATTAACATTTGGGGGATCAATGAATGAATGAATGAATGAATGAATGAATGAAGTTGCTATGTATGTTTTACTTTCAAATGACAAGAACCATGTAACTGACCAAGTTTACCTTTCTAGAAACAAATTTGGGACTCAACTACAAAAATATAGGCCTGCACTGACCTATAAGGGAGCCACTAGACAGAGTGGCTATTGGAATGTAAACTAACTAAATATAGCACATTTTCATAATCATAGAAAATTCTATTGGATAGCACTGAAACACTTTATTCTTTTTTTCCCTGCAATAGTTTCTTGTACTTATACTTTCTCTCATCTCAATTCCTGGCTATATTTATCTTCTATTTATTTGTTACTATTCTACGTGATTTTGTTGCAAATGACCTTCATTCCTTTGTGGATCAATTTGGGGCACTGTACTTTTGAAATATCAGTGTGTATATATATATCACTGTTTCTGAGAGTTCAACCTTCATTTCTGATTGTAAGGCAGATCTAGCAGCTCATGTAATGTAGCTAGTTGCTCACAGTTCAAAGACTGAAGAGAGGCTGGGTGAAGTGGCTCACGCCTGTAAATCCCAGCACGTTGGGGAGGCCTAGGTGGGTGGATTACTTGAGGGCAGGAGTTCGAGACCAACCTAGCCAACAAGGCAAAACCCTGTCTCTCCTAAAAATTTTAAAATTAGCTGGTCGTGGTGGTGTGTTCCTGTAATCCCAGCTACAGGAAGCTGAGGAAGGAGAATCACTTGAACCCAGGAGGCGGAGGTTGCAGTGAGCCAAGATGGTGCCACTGCACTCCAGCCTGGGCAACACAGTGAGACTCCGTCTCAAAAAACAAACAAACAAAAAGACTCAAGAGAACACTGTCAGGAACTAAGCTCCCCTGTCACAAAGGCACTACATTCAGTGTTTTTTTTTTTAATAAACAAAAAGGTATATACACTGTCCATTAATGAAAAGTTTCACTATTTGATTAAAGCTTAATTTGAAGCTGAGTCATGAAATGTCTTTTTCAAATTCCAAAATATATGGCTATCAACTTATTTCTGAAATCTTAAATATATGATTTATGACAAAAAACAAATGGCCCAACCTGTTACTACTGATATATATATGATCATGTCATCAGAGTCCTGGATACGCCAAAGAGAATCAGAAATGAAAACGCACGCAGCTCCTGCACGGTGGGATTCCCTGTCAGCCCACGGTTCTGGTGGAGTGTCGCCTCTACATAGAAGTCTATGCAATTTTGAGTATTTTACCAGATTTTCAGTTCTATAAAAAATGACTGGGAGTAATAAGTAGTGTAGATCAAAAACTAAATACAATTAGAACAAAG
This sequence comes from Mandrillus leucophaeus, assembly GCF_000951045.1. Lineage (NCBI taxonomy): Eukaryota > Metazoa > Chordata > Mammalia > Primates > Cercopithecidae > Mandrillus > Mandrillus leucophaeus. Next base: position 466,291 of record NW_012102565.1, on the reverse strand, counting down.
ATGAAAATTAACAGATGTGGCCCGAAGTGGCAAATCTTTGACTTTAATCAGATGCTAACTGGATAGGCAGGGGGTACAAAGAATAAAAAAGTAAAGATCGGCCGGGCGCAGTGGTTCATGCCACGCCTGTTATAATCCCAGCACTTTGGGAGGCCAAGGTGGGTAGATCACCTCAGGTCAGGAGAATAGCTTGAACCCAGCAGGAGGAGGTTGCAGTGAGCCAAGATCGTGCCACTGTACTCCAGCCTGGGGACAGGGCAAGATTCCGTCTCAAAAAACAAAACAAAACAAACAACAACAAAAAAACCAGTAAAGATTACATATGAAATGCGGAAAAACACACTGAGAATTATTCCTTAAAAAGGCCAGGTATAATTAGAGACCCTTTTGTAATTTTTAGCTCCCTGGCTACAGAATCTCCCTTCTGATACTTTGTCTAACATTTGACTTAAGTTTGTTTTTCTGGAATGCATACTGTTAAGGGAAGGATGAACATATTTATCAATACAATCTTTTGGGAAATAATTAGCAATATACCAATACCTTTATTTCCATAATTTTAATATCTTCTTGGAAATCGTACCATAGAAATTACATTAATGATGGAAAAACTTTCAACACAGTATTGCTTGCTTTGTAGGTGGTGATGATGACAACATTCACCGAATCCTTCCCATGCTGAAAACCCTATTGCAAGCTATTTATGTTCGATAAGTCACTTATTCTTCACGGCTATCCTACCAAGTAAGCATTATGATTATCCCCACTTTTACAGGTGAAGAAAATCGAGGCACCAAGAGGTTGGTTAACGTGCCCAAGATCAGATCGCACAGCGGTATAATAGGATGGTAAACTCCTATCATATAATGAACGTTAAGTGGAAAAAATTAGTATCCAAAACCGTAAGTCTGATGTCGCAAACTCTTTTTATAATTTAAGTAGTTTATAAATACCCTCATTACTAGCCATATTTCTGAGCACTTCATATGTAGAGTGCACTTTACAGAACACTGTCATGTAACCCTCACACCGTCTATGAAATAAGTGATAGTTTCCAGTTTCCAAAGACGAAAGCGGGGCTAGGAGAGGCCAAGTGCCTCGCGCGGCGCCTCAGGGTTCGCCCCCGCGGAGCAGACCTCAGGGCATCCCAGGCGGGCCCCGGCCGAGCTCGCGGCCCTGCGGTGGCTACGCCCGGGCCCAGCCGCTCGCGCTCCTGGAGCCGCCGGACTACGCGGCACGCGGACGCCGAGCCTGCCCTCTTGGGTCTACATAAAAACCGGAACTACGGGCAGTCTTAACCGAAATGGAGACTTAATTTTTTAGACTGTCTTTTGTGTAGTTGAGAAAGCCCCTTGCCGGGACCTGCGCTGCTGGGCCTCCGACCGCGTCCTCACTCCGGGCCCGGGCGGGGCGGGGCGGGGCAGGCGGCGCCCAGGGTGCGTCCCGGCTCTGGGGGCCGCGGGCCCGGGCCTCTTGCGGACCTGGGGCTTCAAGCTCAGGTCCGAGCGCTCTATGGAAGCCGCGCGCGACCCCCGCTTCCCTGCGCGCGACCCCCGTTCCCCGCGCGCGCCTCACCTTACGCGGGCACCGCTCTCCGTGCAGCCTCCGGGCGCCACTGGCTTTGCGGACCGGGGCGGGATCCCAGCTCCGATTGGCTGCCCCGCTGGGGGGCGGGGGCCCAGACGCGGGATGGCGGAGACCGGGAGAGGACGGGAGGCGGAGGGGAAGGGAGTGCACGGGAAGGGGAGGGAGGGTCCCGGCCTCGTGCGGTCGCGCGTGAGATCCCGGCCTCTGTGCCCTGGGCCTGGCGCCTGGGCCGGTAAGAACCGTCCGTGCGCCTGACCTCTTCTCTGCACCCGGCTTGGTGGCGAGGGGTGGGTGGTAGGTGCTCGCCGGCCGGAGGGCGTATGGAAGTGGCTGGGCCCCTCACGGTGTGCCTGGCCCCGGCGTTGGGGGGTCGAGGGGGTGTCGCATCTCTCTTATCCGCCCCCCACTCACCACGTAGAACCCACTGAATCCCTTTGGTATTGGTGGCCCCGGGCCGACTGAACTGGCGCGGAGGCTTACTTGAGTCCTTCCTGTAAATGTGAGAAGCGGAGGGGAATATTCCAGGAGGCCGGCGTCTGCGATGTCCTGTTCTTGGGTAGCTAGGAAGTGAACGTGGTCTAGGGAACTGCCTGGGCTCTTATCCACCTGGGAATGGGCTTGTTGGGGATCCTGATGTGGGAGAAGCCAGGGAGCTTCTAGCCTAGTGGGGCTGAGGGGAAACCAGGGAGCGGGGTGGATTAGGCTGAAGGAAAGAGATCTCTTTGATCTTAAAGGCAGCGTTCTGACGGGTAAGGTTGACCAGCATTTTCCCCAACCAAGAGTTCTATTACTTTATTCCATGACCTGACAAGCCTGTTTAAGTGAGGTTTTGTTGAGTGCGGAGAGAGAAGGCTTGGCTTTGAATTTTTATCTCCAGGAGGGACCTGTCTCCTGAACTCCATACTCCTCTATGCAGGTGCCTACTTAATACCTCCTCTTGGATCTCTAAAATACATTTCAATCTCAACACATCCAAATCTGTGCCCCTGATCTCTTCTCCATAGCATCACCATCTCGATGGCAACTCCATCTTCCAGCTGTCAAGGCCAGAAACCTTGCTGTTATCTGGCACTCACCTTTCTCTCACATCCCACCTCCAGGGCCCAAAAATTCTGTTGGTTGGATCTCCCTAGCATACCCAGAGCCTGACCACTTCTTACCTCTGCCTCCATCATCTCCTACCTGGTCATGACAGTGGTCCTCTTCCTGCAGCCTGTCCTCATACAGCACCCAGAGTGACCTTAAAAAAAGAAAGCCAGATCAAATTCCTCCTCTGCCGAAAACCTTCCCAGTGGTTTCCCAAACTCTGGGTAAAAGCAAAAGCCCTGCCTGATCTGCTCCTCTGTTACCCCTGCAACCTCATATGCTACTGCCTCCCCACTGGCTCACTCTGCTCCAGTCATTCTGGCCTCTGTGCAGTTTCTTGTGCAAAGCAGACAGGGCTCTGCTGCAGGGTCTTTGCACGGGCTAGTGTGTTTGGAATGCTCAACTACTTCTCACTCTTCCTGATCTTCGCTCAAATGCTGCCTCATTGAGAACTGCCCTAATCACTCCATTCAAAATTGCTACCTGTCCTGCTCCTGAGTGACATTTATTTAGCTCCTGACTGAATTTGTTTATTTAGCTTATTGTTTGTTATCTGTCTCTTCCACCCACCTGCTGCTGCCCCTTGGGCCATGATATGTCCTTTCTCGGAAAAATAAATGCCACTAATGAGGTACCATATTTTCACTGGCAAGGCCTAGGACATAAGCCAAACTCTGGGGTCTGATTGTGCTGTCACTTTAAATAAACCACAAGAGGAAAGAGTGATTCCCCAAAAGGACATGCTGAGTGCTACTGCTAGGAGAAGGGATGCTGGCTAGGCAAAACCACAGATGTTCACTTGCTGAGTCAGACCAGTACACCCAGAGGAGCTTTGGGAAAACCTGTGAGAGGGGCCCTCCATGTCCTTGAGAGCAGAATTTAAGGATGAGGCCTCTAACCCCCTCACTTTCTGGTAACGATGTGTTATGAATGCATTGATTTATTTACCTTATCCTTCTAAAGTCTAGTTTTGTATTCAGTTTCTACTTTTTTGAATAAGAGCTTCCCATTCTACAAAGTGGTGACCCTCTTCAACCTGAAGAACTCTGTGGGAGGTTGGGGGGACAGTAAGACTGCTGTAGGCCACAAGTGACAGAAACCCCATCCAAACAGATTAACAGTTAGGAGGAGTATTAAGGCTCCAGCTCCATTTCTGTGTCATTCTCTTGGCTCTTTTTCCCCTATGTGTAACAAGATATGAAAATACAGATTTTGATTAGGACAAGATACACTGATGTGAAATTCTAGGAACAGATCTCTAAGGATATAAGAAGGAATCGGAGGGGAGCCACCTGTAATCACAACACTTTAGGAGGCCTAGGCAGGCAGATTGCTTGAGGCCAGCCTGGGCAACATGGCAAAACCCTGTCTCTACTAAAAACACAAAAAGTAGTGCTATCAGTGCTATCACTGCTGCACTACAGGCTGGGCGACAGAGTGAGACTCCATATAAAAATAAATAAATAAATATATAAATAATAAAAGTAAAGAAATCAAATAAATAAAAAGAAGGAATTGGAGAGTGGAAGGGGGGTTTGGTGAAGAAATCTCTGACAGAGGCCAGGTGCGGTGGCTCATGCCTGTAATCCCAGCACTTTGGGAGGCCGAGGCAGGCAGATCACTTGAGGTCAGGAGTTTGAGATCAGTCTGGGCAACATGGTGAAACTCCCTCTCCACTAGAAATACAAAAATTAGCCGGGCACAGTGGGGCGTACCTGTGTTGTTCTAGCTACTCAGGAGGCTGATGCAGGAGAATCGCTTGAACCTGAGAGGCAGAGGTTGCAGTGAGCTGAGATCTCCCCATGTCACTCCAGCCTGGGCGACAGAACCAGACTCTATCTCTAAAAAAGAAAAAAAGGGGCAGGCGCCGTGGCTCACACCTGTAATCCCAGCACTTTGGGAGGACGAGGGGGGCAGATCACCTGAGGTCAGGAGTTCAGGACCAGCCTGGCCAATATGGTGAAACCCCATCTCTACTAAAACTACAAAAAAAAA